>NC_052356.1:11561951-11604615 GCF_009727055.1 Benincasa hispida | reverse complement strand
ATTTCCTTAGACGCCATCTTCTAAATACCATCTCTTACAAATCTTCTTACATCTTAAGATATGCATTGATTACAAAAATGTCTTAATATCTTAAGCTAAAATGCAAATACAACACAGAGATTCAGAGAAGAAATGAAAGACTCTGCGTCAAGGCTGCTAGTGGTGTCATGGATGGATGGAGGAGACGTCTCTTTCGAGCTCTATCTCCGGTAAAGCTCCTGTGCATCACTCGGAATGGTATTGGAGATGAAGAATCCTCACAGAACAATCTCGCTCATGCTCTCATCTGTGATCACAAATATCTGCTTTAAGCAGAAGCTTGCGTCTGCTTGAAATGAAGGTCCCAGGGCTATTTATACTGAGTTGAAACGCCGATCAAAATCATGATTGGCGTTCTGTCTCGCTGCTGCCCTTTCCGTCGCAGTATGGGCAGTGCAACATCACCTTATCTTATTGGTACTCCCAAGGTCATGCGTTCTGCCAACGTATTCCATCTACCTTGCGAGCAGACTCTCTATCGATCTGTGGACGCAACACCCCATGCGCAAACTTAATCACTCATGTGTTCAAACCTTGCGGTGGTACTGGGACCAGACGCATGCGATCAACTCTTGTAATATCTGCAAAAATGAACACTTTGACCCGAAATAACACATGTATAGGTTAGTGAGGATTTTTGTGTTGTTTGACGCAAGCCCACTTTTCACATGAATTCTTAATATTATCAACGCATATTTTTGCTTATTGGCCCTCATAATTCTAAGTAAAGGCTAACAAAGCTTGCATTTCTACGACGTATCACACCCCCAACTTAGAATCATGCATGTCCTCAACGTATGTCTTATAACTTAGGAATTCAACATTTACTCTGTGGCTTTTCCATGCGATGACCAGTTTTTCAATATTAAATCATCATCCTCTGACTTGCAGCAAACACTCTCTCAACTTTGACGACTACTTCAAAGAGATAATTTCTAAGTTTAAATCTGATAAGCCTCTGCTCAAAGACCTTTTTACCCATTTTTGGTAACTTTGTGTTTATCTTTTACAATGTGTCAATTTAAAGCAATTCAAAGCTTGTGATAACATTATTAGATTGATGCGCTGAACCAGCTACACTCTTCATTTTAGCTTGCCCCCACAGGTGTCATGCGGGCATCCAACGCGTTATGCTTGCACATATATAATCAATACAACTCAACCTCAGCATTGGGTCTACAGATATCACAGATCTGGTCACCTAACGTTTTGGCTTACCTGCACGGTGTCATAGAAATATCCAATTACGGTAAGTGCCTTGGCACAACTTTAACTCTTCAGCTAGGGTCTCCTTGAGATGGAGTTTCTCTCTCTCTTTTTTTTTTCTTTTTTGAAGGAAATAAACATCGCAATGTGTAGATTGGACACATTTTCCTGGACCACTGCCTCCTCAAACTTAGAGAGCAGTAGAGATCCTTGCACAATCATAAATGGTAAAGATATTTCATATGCAGGAGTTTAACTACATATATAAAACTTAAACTGTCAAACTTGAAGAAGTTAATAAAGTAGTAAGTGGAAAGCTATTTTCATAGAAGTGAATATAGTGAGTTATATAGTTATCATGAATTCTGGTTTAGTCCAACGCGTAAGAAACTAAGCAAGTGGGCAAAGAAAGAATTTTTAAAGAACGCATAAGACATAAAAGATAACAGAAACGGACTCATATGAGAGAGAAATATGAATTTTATCAATATTTAGAATTCTTGCAGGGAAATAGCCATGCGTTGATAATGATGGAAGACGATTCTTCTTCCAACCCACCGTACCGAGTGGAATTATTAAACGCACCTAAAAAGCAAACGACAGCACATTCATCCAAGAAAGCAGTCGAAATCCAAAAATGGCAATAATCAAATAAATAAAACTAAAATATAACTAGGAAAGCAGTATAGATAAAGTAAGACGTCCCTAGAAAGATAAAGCTTCAGTAGAATTACTGAGCAAAATGCCATATCCTTATTAGTGCACAAGGATCTTCCATTGAGGAGATATCAACACTAAGGTCGAGACTGGACATTGAAGCTTCTAGCAATTTTTGGATCATGTTTGCTGACATGCTCTAAGACTGCTTCCAGCTCATGCGACAGAAGCCTTCTGTCTCAAGGTCAACATTGACTTTCGGCGTATCGCCTTCATTCAAAATATTTACTTTGTCAACAAGCACAACCACCAAGACTAAAAAGGGTGCCTACAAAAACACAAAACTTAACAAATTATTAGCTGTCAAGTCCCCGACAACGCGCAAAAAAACTTGGTGATAAAAATTTGGAAGAATATATGATGCATGTCTTAGGCTATGCGTATGTTTTATGCATTGGTTCATGCTTTGGAATAGAAAGTATGCATTAATCTCATATGCAATGACCATTGCATTCCTATCACAAGTTTTCTTGCTCTCTCGCCAAGTATAACGAGATCGCAAGTTTTCGGTGATCCGAGGTCAAACTCAGGACTTGTAACTTATTGTTGAAGAAATGTGTTTGAGGCATGAATAAAGTAAAAAGAAGAAGTTAATGGATTGCACACACTCCTACTCCTAACTAATCAGATTGAGTAATGGAAGACTTGCGATGAGAATTGTAGATATGCAACAATTGTTAACGCATAGTAATGTTCATTATCTTAAGTCGCTCGAGTAATCCCAGCTCGCCACATTAACGCATCGCACACCTCTTGGTAGTCAGTCGCATGCCTATATCTCTTATAGTGTATGGTTGTGTCGAGCATAAGACCGTGACTATCTCTAGAAACAATTGCTTACTCTGTATTATGTCTATCTCTACTTACATTAGGCTCTAGATATGCGGCTAATTAGCTCGTAGAAAAGCATTTACAACCCTAGACAAGCTTTGCTTACAGCCTCACACCAAGCAAGGAGGATTACTCACTATACTCTTGTATGCTATATATGTTATTTGCTATTCACGATTGTATGATATTGTGTTTTTTGATAATTAAACGATGAAGGTATAATGATTAAAGATAAAGAAGATGAAGAAAGATGGCATTGAAGGAATTAAGATATGCATTCATTACAAAATGTCTTAATATCTTAAGCTAAAATGTAATAACAACACAGAGATCAGAGAAGAAATGAAAGACTCTGCGACAAGGCTGCTGGTGGTGCCATGGATGGATGGGAGACGCTCTCTCGAGCTCTGTCTCCGGCGAAAGCTTTGATCGTCACTCGAAATGGTTATGGAGATGAAGAATCCTCACAGAAAATCTCGCTCATGCTCTCATCTGTGAACGCAAACATCTGTCTTAAGCAGAAGCTTATGCCTTGAAATGAAGGTCCCAGGGGCTATTATAGAGTTTAAACGGCAACAACAATCAGATTGCGTTCTGTCTCACTACTGCCTTTGTTGCGGTATGGACAATGTCAACATCACCTTTATCTTATGATACTCCCAAGGTATGCATTCGTGCTTGCTTCTCTGAGGTGCCAATGCATCCATCTACCTTGCGAGCAGACTTCTATCGATCTGTGACGCAACACCCCATACGGCGAACTTAATCAACTCATGCATTCAACCTTGCGGCAGTCTGGGATCGACACATGCGATCAATTATTGTAATATCTGCAAAAATGAACACTTGTACCCAAAATAACGCATGGTATAGGGTTAGTGAGTGTTTTTGGTGCTGTTTGATGCAAACTCACTTTTCACATGAATTTTTTAGATTATCAACGCAATTATTCTTGCTTATTGGCCTCATAATTCTAAGTAAAAGGCTACAAAAAGCTTGCATTTCTACGAGCTATCACACAAAAACTTGGTGATAAAGTTTGGAAGCATATATGATGCATATCTTAGGCTATGCATATGTTCTTGCATCGTGTGTCATGCGTTGGAATGGAAAGTATGCGTTATCTCTTATGCAATGACCATCGCGTTCCTATCACAAGTTTTCTGCTCTTTCGCCAAGTATATAACGAGATCGTAAGTTTTCGGGTGATCCGAGGTCGAAATCAGGGACTTGTAGCTTATGTGTTTGTGAAGAAATGCGTTTGAGGCGATGAATAAAAGTAAAAAGAAGAAGTTAATGGATTGCACACTTATCTCCTACTCCTAACTAATCAGATTGAGTAATAAGACTTGCGATGAGAATTGGTAGATATGCAACAATTTGTAACGCATAGTAATGTTTCATCATTAATTTTAAGTCGCCACGAACCGTTAATCCACTCGCAACTAACGCATCGCCACACTCTGGTAGCCAGTCGCATGCCTATATCTCATAGTGTATGGTATGTGTCGAGCATAAGACCGTGACTATTCTAGGAACAATGGATACTCTGATTAGTGCGTTTCATCTCTTACCTTCTCAGGCAGTTAGGATCGGCTAATTAGCTCGTAGAAAAGCATTGCAACAACCCATAGACAAGCGTTGCTACAGCCTCACACCAAGCAAGGAGGATTAACTCACTATATCTCTCGCACAAGCAACGTCACCCTCTCAGTGGGTTGCTACATGCGTCCTATCTCTAGGCTACAGATTGAGAGTTGTGATTGCCTTTGATAATTAAACGATGAAGTAAATAATGATAAAGATAAAGAAGATGAAGAAGATGGCATTGAAGGAATTAAGATATGCATTCATTACAAAATGTCTTAATATCTTAAGCTAAAATGTAATACAACACAGAGATCAGAGAAGAAATGAAAGACTTTGCGTCAAGGCTGCTGGTGGTGCCATGGATGGATGGTGGAGACGTCTCTCTCGAGCTTTATCTCCGACGAAAGCTCCGGTCATCACTCGGAATGGTTTATGGAGATGAAGAATCCTCACAGAAAATCTCGCTCATGCTCTCATCTGTGATCGCAAACATCTGCCTTAAGGTAGAAGCTTGGATGCCTTGAAATAAAGGTCCCAGAGGCTATTTATAGAGTTTAAACACCGACAGCAATCATGATTGCGTTCTGTCTCACTGCTGCCTTTGCCGCGGTATGGGCAGTGTCAACATCACCTTATCTTATTGATACTTCCAAGGTATGTGTTCGTGTTTGCTTCTCTTGAGGTGCCAAGACATTCCATCTACCTTGCGAGCAGACTTCTATCGATCTGTGGACGCAACACCCCATGCGGTAAACTTAATCAACTCATTCGTTCAACCTTGCAGCAGTCTGGGACCAATGCATGCGATTAACTCTTATAATATCTGCAAAAATGAACACTTTGACCCGAAATAACACATGGTATAGGGTTAGTGAGAATTTTTGGTGTTGTTTGACGCAAGCTCACTTTTCACATGAATTCTTAGTATTATCAACGCATATTCTTGCTTATTGGCCCTCATAATTCTAAGTAAAAGCTAAAAAACTTGCATTTCTACGTGCTATCACACACGAAAAAAGTTATGATGATGATGATGTTTAGAAGTTGGCTAAGTCCTCTAGAGATTGGGCTCTGAAAAGTAGCTCTGAAGAAGACTTTGAAAATGTTTGAGGTTCAGTTACTCGTGCATTTTCTTGAGCTCCGAAGAAAAAGTCTACTTCTTCTATTGTTCCCCCTGTTCCTCTTGGCAATGTTTCATTTCATTATAAGGAAAGCGCTGTTTACTGGAAGTAAATGATTAAGAGGAAGATTTTTGCTGATAAAGAATTGTCTGATAGGGCTTAGGAATGTCTTGATATTATGAACTTTATTGTTAAAGTCGATCTGATAAAAACTGTATTGAATCTTGGTCCTTATTTTCCTAAATTCATAAGAGAATTTATGGTGAATCTCTTGCCTACTTTTGATAATTCCAATTCCCTAAACTTTTAGCAGAGTTTATGTCAGAGATCACAACTTTTTGTTCACTATAGGTATTATCAACGAGTTTCTTGATAGGAATGTTCCTTCTAATACTCATGAGTTGTGTTCTTTCTTAAGAGAACTTGTCTCGGAACTGATTGGGAGTTTAAATAATGCTTTGCCTAAGACTAGGCAGCTTGCCTCTACAGAGTTCAGTGTTAAATATGTTGTGTTGTTTTGCATTGAGATTGCAAATTGGTGTCCTTCATCTCATCACTCAAGTCTATCAGTTGCTCTGGCTACCTCGTTATTTCAAATTGAAAATGGTGCTTCTTTAGACTGTGGAGCATTTGTCATTGGACCACTACGAAGGCATATTAGACCACAAGAGATTATCTATTGCTTATCCAAGATTGATTTATGGAATTCTATTGTCTCTGAAGCCTGACTTGCTCACAGCTAATGAACCTATTGGTGCCAATCCAAGGTTGCTAAATTTCAACTACAAATTATTTCAAGGGCATTATGTTCTAGACATTACTCCACCTTCTCCTAGTATTGAATTTCAACTACAAATTATTTCGAGGGCATCATGTTCTAGACATTACATCGTCTTCTACTAATACTACTAAGGAAGCCCCAAGTGCATATTTTGTTGCCTCCTCCTTTGGTCGTCGTCTTATGCACTCCTTGTATGAGGTGATTAACATGCATAATGATGTTATTGATAGTGCTTCTAATCGAAAGCGTGAACTTACTGCGTTGATGACTTTGATGAGGGAGGTTGGGGATGATCCTGATCTTGCTGGGCCCTTTTCATGAATATTTTCTTTAAGCCATAGGGGGATGGTGTCGCTCCCAAAAGACTACTAATCAAATAAAATTTATTGACTCCAATATGTACTTACCCACATTACAATGTAGTATGAGTGGCAAGATCAGGTCGTCTTCATAGGGAATTTGAGAATTTTAAATAACAATTGAATTCGAACGGTCATAGGTGGGGTTTGGTTTGTTGTGATTGCAAGAAATTTTAAATAACATGAATTTAAATGTGTAATTTAATAGGGAACTAAATTCAATTAAAGGAACCTATTTAGGAAATTGGAATCCACTCATCTACTTGGTTGCTATTAGAACACAAATAAGCTTTTGCATGCTTAATTTTATTCTTGGCTTGTTTACCTGGAAGCTCATAGCTAAACACCTAAATACACTAATTAATCTCTTAATCATACTATATGCTCAACTAATAGGATTCAAGTGTCCATATTAACTTAACATACACATTAAGCCTAGATAATCTAGCCAAGACAATTAGCAATTTAGAAAGCCTTAACTACTAATTGATTCAATTCTTGATTTAGGTTAGTCATGCATTGTAATAAAAGAGTTGTTCTAGATAGCTTGAAATTAACTCACAACACGCATGCCACAACCTTTGCCCTAATGAGATTAACACTCAAGCATACACCTCTTTAGCAATCAAATGAAAACCAAATAAGTGATCAAACCATAAATATTTTCTAAGCATAGAAATCAAAATTATTCAAAAAAAAAATAAAATAAAATTACAATAGCAACTAGAAGTTAAATCACGTATCACAACCAAGATTTGATGACTTTCAACCCTATCGTAGGCTAGAAATCACATGCATTAGCCATTTATAATGTGGCAAGATGAAGTTCAATGATGAAAAAAAAAATGAAAGATACAACTGGAAATAAGAACTACAGAGAAAATAGGAGATGAGGCTGCTGAAATCAATGTTAGATCAACCTAAAATCGACAAAAATACATTTATAAAGGTGGTCAAGCATTGCTACGCTTAGGGAGAGTGCAGTTGCGCTCTAGACCTTATCATAGCGCCAGCCTTGAGCACACGCATCAGTTGGCTTATTCGTCAATGTTCGGAGTGTTGTTGCACTCCAAGGTAGTGTCTACTCTTGGCTTTTGAGTATTGAGAGCAACTGAGCTCGGCCTAGGGGCATCTTGGTCATTTCATTCTTCTTTTCATGGTTGATGCTCCGGAGCTCCATTTTGACCCCTTTTCGTTCCATTTAGGCTCTGATGGTCCGTATTGTCTCTTAATTGCTCAATTATCTACAAAATAACATAATAAACACACGACCTCGAATTAAGCTAAGGAAATTAGCACCTTTAGAGTGCTAACAGAAGAGTTTGTTGTCAATTTGAATTTGTTTTTGCTTAGACAGATGGTTGGATGACGACAGTTACAAATGTTTGGTTCGATGTTTAAGCTGTTATTGTTTCTATTTCGATATCTCTTGCCTTTGATGGGTCGAGATTTTTTATTCTCAGACTTCATATTTCTACATGGACCTTTATTTTACTACTATGGATTAACAGTTCTATTATTTTATGTCAACCCTTGTTAAATGTTGGTATGGGTTGAATGTGTTTAATATGTCCTATCTTAAAAAAATATATCTTAGCCAAAGGGGAGTTTGTTAAAAATGTGATATTGACAAAAATATATTTGTTTAAGATTTCTAGAGTTGACTTCTGGGCTTTTAGAAATTGTCTCTATTTTTGTCTCGAGTGGATCTTGTATCAAAATATGTTCTTCTAGATGTCAAATCTGCAAAATATATTTTTTTTCTTATTTAACTTTTTCTGTAGAATTTTTTTTATTATGATGTTTTCCTTTTCGGTGAAGTTGACGGTTTTATGTAGGGATATTTTTCATCATTTCGTTGTGCTATTTAAGTTCAAGAAGTTCTCATACTAAGGTTATCGCATCAATTGTTTGTAAGATCATTGTGTGAACTCTACATAATTCTTATAGTGCTACATTGTTTTCAAGTAGAAGTTCTTTGAGTTATTTTCTGCGGCGTGTTCTTCATTTGATTTTCCTTCTTAGCTTTCTTTTCCGCAAGATACTTAGGGCAATTGCACTTCCAACGTTCGTCAAGATTGCAATGGAACATTTCCTTTTTGAAACTTTTGTCTTGCTCTTAGTAGCAGGAGTCTATTTCTTCCCTTTTCCATTTTTCTTCATTTGGATATTCTTATCCTTTTAAGATTCAGACTTCTTTTTAGAGGGTTTTGAACTAGATAAAGCATCCTTCTGAAAATTCCTTTAGGAAACAACATTTGCTTCCCCTTCTTTATTTTTCATTAAGGATTGATAAGGTTGGAGTTCATTCAGGAGAGTTGTCAAGTTGTAATCAATCTTATTCATTACAGCATTTGTACGAAAGGTTAGAAAACTCTTCAGAAGATATTCCATTGTCATACTAACTTAAATCTTCTCGTCTATGACAACCCTATTTGCTTTCGCTATATTGAAGTGGACAATCATGTTCGAGACATGTTCTTTAATAGAGGTCTCCGCTTTCATACGCAAATTGTAAACATATTTGATAGCATCATGTCTAAACATCCCTTGCAAGGACTCCATGATCTCTCTAGCATTGATAATGATTTCATGCTTTTTGGTAAATACATCAGATGTGCTTGCCAAAATATAGACTCCAGATTTTTCATTAGCCCGGACTCATCTGTCATAGATATCCCAAACATTTCGAGTTGCATTAGGATTGGGAAAAGGAGGACGTTGTTGGGAATGGTGTCCTAAATCTCCTGGTAGTTTCATAGTTCAAAAACTCTGTAAATATATTGTTATTAATAAAATAAGTGTTGTTTTATAAGAATTTACTCAATCCATTAACTAAGATCCAAGGTTATTTTATGTAACTTAAGCATGTATGTGGAGACATACAAGTGGATCATGCCTTAAGTGATAACCTAAATTGTCTGTAGTATATGGATAAAGGAGGGATACCTTATCCTGGTGACACTACGGATACGGCTCGCTTTTTAGATATTATAAGTGTTGTAAAGTGCTACAAATGATCTAATCCTGATCATTCATGTGACACATGTGAGTGGAGGTATCCTATACAAAGAGTTTGTATAAGACCAAACCACGAAATGATTTGTCTCTTTATATAACATCGTTGATAATATAGACTTACATTTCACTAGGATGACCATAGATGACATGACCTTAATCTTGAGTGAGTTGGGAATGCTTGCCTATGAGGGCAGTCCTTTGATTTGTATGGATGAGAGTGGCTAGATTGCCAACTCAACAAGCCTACCATTTTGGGGATTCGTCTTATTGCAGAGCTAGGAACTCAGCTACACAAAATAAAATTCACTCTTTCCCTGAAGCAGGGGTAAGTAGATAAATTACTCTCTTAAGGGCTGATTCCGGGTCTTGAACATAGGGGCCACACCCTCTCTTGGGAAGAGAGAACTCAATCATAATGGGACTATGACTTATTATTCATTAGAGGAGTCAGTGATACTTAAGGAGTTATATGTAATTATAGGGGCAAAACGATAAATTGGCCTAGCTGTACTTACAAGCAATTTGTGAAGAGTCATCGTATTGTTGATTGGTTATATTCGACGGACACAAAAATGTATCTGTAGAGCGAAGAGTGCAACTATCGGTCTTTAATGGACTGGCCGACAGTTAACGGATGGAAGATATCGTGATTAAAGAGTTTAGTCAGTTATTCACGTACCATTGGAGCTTCAAGTTATAGGTCTATAAAGTCCCCTTGATAGCTCAATAGGTTCAAGTAGATAATCAAATTTTGGGTTAGTTTGAAGTGTTCAAATTAACAAGAGGAAATTTTATAATATATGATATAATGGAATTGATTCAATTATATGCGATATAATTGATATGATGTATTTGATACATTATTTGATTGGAGAAATTAATATAAATATGATTTATATTAAATTCCATAAAAGAGAAAAAGAACTATAGTTTATGTATTTCATATGATGAAATATTACAACTATAGATTATAAATATAATATGATAAGTTAGTTATTATATTTATTTATAATATATTAATTATGAGATAATTAATTTAATTTTTCTCCGATAATCGATTTGAGTGGGAGGTTATTTACGATTTATGACTAACTGTTGGATATAGATGAAAATAGTTTTCATTTTATCAGAATATACGCGCTACAAGTATCAAGTAATCAGAATACTTGTAGAGACAGTAAACAATAGGCATCGAGTATTCTATACGATAGTTACTCGTCGTTACATGATCGAGTAGTAAGTCTATACGATAGGCTTCTTCTTACTACACGATCGAGTACCAAGTCTATACAATATACTTCCTCTTTCTATCGCATACTCGATCATTCGCTTCCTCCATTCCTCTATCCAAAGTCATACAGAGCCCACAACTTCTGGATTCTCACACCGAGAATACCAAGGTAACTCTTGTGGTGGTGTCTTGTTTACTCGCTGGTGTTCGAGGTTCGAGTTTCACTTGTTGAGATCGTGGATCTTCTAGTTGTTCGTTGAGTTTGAGTTCTTCTTTGGATGCGTTGGAGATTGATCAAGGGAAATATGTGAAGAAGAAGTTCTTCAAAGGTATTATACTCAATCTCTTTGTATTTATTCTTCCAAGCATGTTGTAATTTAGTCTTTATGCATATTCGTTTCTGTTAGACTGTAAATGTATGTATCCTTTCCTAATGGAGTTTGGAACGATTTGCTTCCGCTCACTAGTTCTCTAGTTTTAGAGTTCCTTCAATTGGTATCAGAGCCAGGTTGTTCTGATATTCCAAATTCCATTACTATATTGAATTTCATTTACAATCTTGGTGGGTTTTATGAATTCTGTAATGCATTTGACTGTTAAGTGTGTTTGTGGATGTGTTGATGGATAATTTCATAATGATAGCCTCTATTTAAAGCTTTCATTTACATTTACAAGTGTTAATTTATAAGGGTCCTTGCATTTTTTGGCATAATTAACAGGCAATCAAGTCTGTATTCAAGATTTTTCTTTGTTTGAGTCGTTCATGATGAAGCTTCAAAGATGCATGAAGATGTTGTTTACTTCGAGGAAGAAGACCAAAGGTTGGTCGCATCGTGTAGTCCAGGCTAAACGATCGTTCAGATTTGGATATGCGATCGTGTAGAATAGTTCTACTCGATCATGTAGTATTTACTAAACGATCGCATGGCTGATGCTACGCGATCGAGTAAAGAGTTTACTCGATCATGTTGCATTAGTTACTTGGTTGCTTAGACGCTCGGGGTAAACGATTGCATAGAGTATATGATATTCGACGCATGGCGTGCACACTAGACGATCGAGTTGGCCAGCATGCTCTGAAGGAACTCTTAAACAAGAGTATCCATGAACGCGTTCAGATCTTTCCCATTTCATTGTGACCGAATTACCACACACACATTCTAATAAACAGACATGCATTGTAATACTGATTATATGCATGCTTTAACAAATAAAAAAACAACAGATTGACTAAACATACCAGTTGAAGACTGTCTTCACACAAACTCAATCAAGCGGAAGCACTCCTCTACAATCTAAATCGCCTAGTAATCAATCGCCTAATAGCACGATCGTCTACACGAACGGCAGCACACAAACAAGTAGCAACTAGAAGACACCACCACTTGAAGCCCTTGCTATTCTCAGAGTGAGAATCCAAAGAATGGACTTTGATGGAATTGGTAGAGGAAGGAAGAAAGAACGATCGTGTAGAACAACAAGCAAATGGGAGATAGTAGGTGACTATTGTATAGTCGGGTGCTCGTCGCTTAGAGAAAGGTACACGATCGTGTAGGGTTTACTAAGCAATTGTCTAGAAATTAGAAAGCGATCGTTTAGAAAACTCAGCGCGCTAAACGGTCGTTTAGAGAAGGTGAGCAATCGTTTATAGAACACGTGCGATCGTTTAGTGTACGAGTGTGCGATCGTTTAGGCGATGGGTGCTATCATATAGGCTCTCAACTAAAAGATCGTGAAGTTTCCACACTGTGAGTGATTTTTTCGAACTCTTTGCCAAAATGAAACAAATTTTCATTTTATTCTTCAGTTACAATAACCGAAATCAATCTTCCCACTATCGCACGATTTAGGAGAAATTCCCATTCAATTATCACATAACCGACTAATTAATTAATAAATGAATATAATCATATTATATTCTTAACCTATAGTTGGATATCATATATCTACTATAGTAATTTCTCCTGTACTTAATATAAATCATATTTATATCTAATTTCCTCCAAAATAATGTATCTCATACATTTAGTCAATTATATCATATATAATTAACCAATTCAATCATATCATATATAATCAAACTCCCTCTTATCAATTTGAACATTTCAAACTGATCCAAAAACTGATTCTCGACTTTATCCAAGCTACCTAAGGGACCTTATGGACCTATGGCTTGAAGAACCAACAGTACGTGAATAGCTGTCTAAACTCTTTAGCCACAAGATCTACCATCCGTTAACTGCCAGGCATTCCACTAAAGACCAACAGCTGAATTCATCTTACCACAGATGTATTTCTGTGTCCATCGGATATAACTAATCATGAGTACGATGACCCTTCACAGATATTCGTAAGTACAACTAGGCCAAATTACCGTTTTGCCCCTGTAGTTACATCTCACTCCTTAAGTACCACTGATTCTTCTAATGAACAATACAACATAGTCCAACTATGTGTGAAAACCTCTTAGGCCAAGAGAAGGTGTGTGACGCCACATCATTCAAGCCCTGAAATCAGCCCTTAAGGGAGCTATCTAACTACTTACCCTGCCTCGGAGAAGAAGTGAATTCCATCTTGTGTAGCTAAGTTCCCAGATCCCAAATCAGACGAATCCTCAAAATGGTAGGTTTGAATCGGTGACCTGGCCACTCGCACCCATACAAATCAAAGAACCGCCCTCAATGGCAGGAGTTCCCAACTCACTTAGGATTGAGGTCATGTTACTTATGGTCATCTTAGAGAAATGAAGTCTCTGTCATGAACGGTGTTATATAACGAGACGTTAACACTTTGTGGTTAGGTCTTATACAAACTCTTTGTATAGGACGCCCCTGCTCGTATGTCCCTAACACTAATGATCAGAATCAGACCATCTATGACAGGTCACAACACTTGTGACCATTCCACAAAGTGGGCCACATCCTTAGCATTACCATGATAAGGTTTCCCTCCTATATCCATATACTACAGACCATTTTGGTTATCACTCAAGACATGATCCACTTGATGTCACCACATAGATAATTGCGCAAATAAAACAAGTAACTGAGCAAAATACAAGATGTGAAGTAAATATTATATATTAACAACACAAGCGTTCGTACAAACTGTTTACAAACTACAAGACATGAGACTTTAGGGCATCAACCCCAACAATCTCCCATTTGTTCTAAAGCGAAGTGGGGTGTACAAAAACCTTAGTACAAAATAATAAACTAGGGCATAAAAGCCTAGTACAAGAAAATCTCCCACTTGCCCTAGTGCAGCTGCGGGCGATCCTGTAGACCCATGCTCCATAGGTGACCCTCAAACACTGTAGACATGAGAGCCTTCGTAAATGGGTCAGCAACTGTCTCTTATACACATCTAGATGTGTATAAGAGACAGGCTGCGGGCGATCCTGTAGACCCATGCTCCATAGGTGACCCTCAAACACTGTAGACATGAGAGCCTTCGTAAATGGGTCAGCAACATTAAAATGGCCTAGGTTAGACTGATCCATCTCATCTCCTCAACCTCTTGAGGTGTCTTAGGACATGTCCTTAGACAAAGTGACTTCATGCCTAAATGGCAGTAGGCCCCTCCTGGAGTCCTGCATCGAGTACTTGAGCAATATCTTGTCAATGTATGATGCCTGAGACAGTGCTAGCACTTTGTTCTTACGATCCCAAAAGATCTATATACCTAGAACAAACTGAGCCTCTCCCAAATCTTTGATTTGGAATTGGGTCGCTAGCCAGTTCTTAACTACAGTCAGTAGACCTACATCCTTCCCAATGAGTAGGATATCGTCTACATACAAAACTAAGAAGACTATTGAAGCGTTGATGATCTTCTTGTAGACACAAGGCGCATCAATATTTGGTCAAAGCGATACGACTTGATCTCAGTATCAAACCGTATGTTCCAAGATCAAGACGCTTGTTTCAGTTCATAAATGGACCGACTCAGTTGGCTGATCTACAAGATCCCATACTGAGTTGAAGTACATTGACTCCATCTCGAGATCCATGGCCTTGACCCATTCATCCTAGTCAACATTCTCCATTTCCTTCTTATAAAACAACGGATCCTCAATGTCGCCATCTGCTACCATAGCAAGGATTTCCGTGAAACCCAGATAGCGAATAGGTGGGTTTGCAACCCTCCCACTATGTCGTGGTTCACTCAACTCTTAAGGTGGAACTGACCTACTGGATGAACTTCAATCAACAACTCTTGCTGATGTAGCAGGCTCTTCAACAACTCTTGTTGAAGTTTCAGTAATTTCATTGGAAAGCTCACGCAACATGACTTTGCTTCGTGGACTGTGCTCCCTTATATGATCCTCCTCTAGAAAGTAACGTTTATTGAAACAAACATCCTATTTTCTGTGGGATCATAAAATAACACGCTCGTGTACCTTTCGAGTAGCCTACAAAGAGGCATAACCTCGACCGTGGTTCCAACTTCTTGGGATTAGGCTCAAGCACATGTGTAGGGCAAGCCCCAAATACGGAAGTGATGTAAACTAGCTTTATGCCCATTCCACAACTCCAGAGGTGTTCTTGCAACACTCTTGGAGGAAACACAGTTGAGTATGTATACCGCAGTCTCCACTGCGAAACCCCAAAATGAGTCACGTAAGGAAGTGTAACTCATCATCGAGCAAACCATGTCTAACAAGGTCCTATTTCTCCTCTCCGTTACACCATTCTACTGAAGTGTACCTGACGCTGAGAGTTGAGAAATGATTCCATGTTCTATCAAATAGTCCTGGAATGTTGAGTCCAAAAACTCTCTACCTCGATTCGATCGAAGTGTTTTAATCCGTCTATCTAATGCGTTTTCAACTTCAACCTTGAACTCTTTGAATTTTTCAAAGGATTCAGACTTCCGTTGCATAAGATAAACATACTAGTATCTAGAGTAATCATCAATAAAACTGATAAAATACTCATAGTCACCTCGGGCTCGCGCATTCATAGAACCACAAAGGTCAGAATGTACTTACTCAAAAGGCTCCTTGGCTCTATAGCCTTTTCCAGTAAAAGATCATTTAGTCATCTTACCCTCAAGGCAAGATTCGCACACTGGTAAAGAATTTTTTTCTAACTCATTTAGAAGTCCATTCTTCACCAATCTCTCAATCCTATTGAGATTGATGTGCCCTAAACGAAGATGCCAAAAAGCGGCATTTTCTTTGGGAGAAATTCGTCGACGTTTTGATTGAGTTACGACAGTTTTGAACATTTCAGTATTATGGAGAGAATTAATAGCTAACGGCCTTAGCACATATAAATTCGATTCCAGATTTGCTGTGCAAATAAAAACATCATCTTTATGAATAAATACTTTATCCACATTAAATGAGATATTGTATTTACATTGCAATAAACACTTTACAGAAATAAAATTCCTCTTTAGTTCAGGAACAATATATACATCATTTAAAATAAGAAACCTATTCTGTAAAGCTAACTGGAGTCCTCCCACTGCCACAGCTGAGACGACGTGCCCGGTGCAAACTCGCATTGTCATCTCACCAGCCTCTAGCTATCGCCAAGATCTAATCCCCTGAAAAGAAGAACAAACATAGTTAGTGGTGCCTGAATCAATTATCCAGGCAAAATCATCATTCTTCACTAAACAAGTATCAAGCACAAGTAAATCACATTTAATTTTATCCACCTTGGCCTTAGCCTTGGCTGCTTTCTTCTCTTTCAGATACCAAGGAAAGTTTCTCTTCCAGTGTCCATCTTGGTTGCAGTGGAAACATTTTCTCTTAGAAACTTGTGGACGCCTTCTTGGGGCGACAGGTTGTGGGTTAGCAAGTGTCTTCCCTTTTCCCTTACCACCCTTCTTCTTCTTCCCCTTTGCAGAGTTAAAAGGAGAAGGTGCAGACTTTGTTCCTGAGGTCGAACCTCTATGGAACGTCCTGGAGGATGAAGCAACAGTTTCCTCACCCTTCTGCCTCTCCTTACTTTTCAATAAAGATTGGTATGTCTATAACTCGTTAAGGAGAGTTGTAAGGTTATATTTCACTTTGTTAAGAATCACATTGCTAACAAAGTGCAGGAAGCTCTCCGACAGAGAATGCAGGATTATGCTAACCTGGCTGCCCTCATCGATGGTAGACCCATTCAACTCCACCACATTAAAGTGGACCATCATGTTAAGCACATGTTCACAAACAGAGGTTCCTTTCTTTCATTTTGGAGTTTGAATACATTTTTAAAGGCTCTTATGCAAAGCTTTCAAACGGTTGTCCAAACATCCCCTGTCAAGGACTACCCATTGACCTCACGCGCTGAGACCAATCAGAATCTATGTTTATTGGCCAAAACTTTTCAGAAGACTTTCGCCAGATTGTGGCTTCGGGCTTTCTACTGATTTCACTTATTGTCCATCGCGCTGTGTATGGCGCTCCTCGAACATTTTCGTAGCGGCATTAGGAGCTGGAAAGTAGGACAACCTTGACCGTGAGCAGTTGAACATGAGATCCTCTCAAATTATTGAAATCTCGGTGTGATCAAGTTGTTTCAATATTGCTGAAATTTATCGCGAGTAAGTTTTTTCGGCGCTTTTAGCAATGCTAACGTGGCTGTTGCCATTTTGAAAAGATGCTGATAAATACTAAAACAAAAACGTTAGTATATATTTTTTTCTATAACCATTTTTAAACCAAATTCATGTTTTGCAAAACAGTTTCAAGTACCTCTAAGTTATTAGACTTCTTATTTGCAATGATGCCCCAGTGTCAGGTGACAAACGCCACTGGTGATGGTGATAAGTTATGTCCCCTTCACTGTGGATGAAACATTCCATACCATATTAAGCCAGAACAAATCTCTTGGAACTGAATCTTAAAGCCACCATTTTTTTTCCCAGATCGTTAACCTTAACTATTCCACGTATGTTGTGACCCCCGCTTTCAAATGCCAGCAGTCCTACCCTAATGACCAATCGTAGGAAGAAGAATATTAGACAAGCAAACTAAGTTACCTTATCCTCTTACAAGAGATCAAATAAAGAAACGCACAAAACTGCCATCCTTAGGGGAACTCCAGGGTGCTTCGAGGCGATTACAGTAACTTTATTCAACCTAACGAGGGAGGACCGAGGAATATGCTGTCTGCACTTCCCGCTCCCACTTAACTATGAACACTCTCCCATACTACCTTGATATTGACCTACCCAAACACCATCGATTAGGGGACACGCCAAAGGTAAAACGAGCTGATTTGCGAGGGTAGATCTCACTGTGTATGAGCTTGTTAGTAGAAACATGTAAATAGCTGTTTAAGTTTGACCAGCATTCTTATGCCCCAAGTACCTCCCAACTGAATGTGCTACCTAGGGATTCATTAACCTAGACCAATTCGTGCTATTGATTGTCCTAAGTCGTCTTTTTAAAAACTGTGCTCAACAACGTTAATTGTCTATGGAATGATGGTAACAAGTTCCAAGTATAAGATCACATTTTAATAAATCACTTTAAGTGGATTGTCCTTTAACTTGCATAGCATACATTCAAATCTAGTCTTTAATTCACTCTTTCTAGGTGATTTTCCCAAGTAGGTGTTGTGTTATGTTTGTTCATCAACTTAAGATACCCCAGCCTAGACAGCATTCCGCCGCGTTAGACAAAAGGTCCCCTGTTTAGATATGAATTGTACACTTTAACTCTTTTTATTAGCCAATTAATGTTTAATCCTATTAAACTTATTAAAAGATTAAAAGCCTTAGTGTGTGTTAAATCGATATTTTAGAACCGTTTCTGATCTTTAGGTCTTACTGTACGATCATATAGTTTTTTAAACACTTTAAAACCAGATAAACCTAAGTAGCATGGCATATCTTGCTTATTTCTTTCTAGTTCTAATTTCTCTTTAACTTTTAAAAAAGAAACGAACTACAAAACCATTATTGCCGCACAACGAATGGCATTTGTATAACATTTATACCAAAATAACCTATGTCGTCATGTTCATGCAATTTTCCGGTCATTACTATAATATATATAAACTTATCTATATATAACGCGTAACAAACAAGCAAACATGCTATCATCCACCTCCTTATACTATAATCAATTATAATATAAAGGTGATGCATGTCAATGGTTTTTTATGCATGCATAAATATAACTTCTTATATTAATGATGCAATGAGCATGCTCTATACATATAAATCATGCTTTCTGCTAAATTATAACAATTACAATAAAGAGATGATGCATACGAAGTTGCGACCTAAGGTAGGGATTACCATATGTGCATACCCTTTGACATATAAAAAACATACATCACATTAAGTAAACAAAGGATTAATTGGACGGGATGGAGGTCTTTACAAAAAAATTGGAATAAAAAAAACCCTATCCTATTACATTTCATCGAGCCAAAACTGGTTCACAGGCGAACCAGGTCTTGAACCGCCAGGAGGTCTTCATCGTTTTTAGTAACTCCAATAGGGTAGACGATCATCAACGTGCACTAAACGATAGAAGCAAAAAGTAAACGATCGCGTAGACAACACGATGGTTGTGGAAGCCTGATTCGTCTATGCATGTGTGACGCACACGATAGGTAAATTGTTTACCTTGCATTACTAAGCGATCTTTTAGTCTAGTTACTAAGCGATGAAGCTTTCCTACCTAAATGATTGTGCTAGGCACGAGCTTTAAAGATTACACGAGCATCTCATCGTCTATATAGATGTGTGCAACCAGGTAAACGATTTTACCTTGCGATGCTAATCGATCGTTTAGTCTAGTTACTAAGCGATAAAGCTTGCTGACCTAAAACGATCGTCTAGGTGCACGCGCGTTAAGCGATCCAGCGGAGGCCATCTCTATTGTCTAATACGTTTGCGATACTTCAGCGGATCGCATACCCAATCGTCAACCGCGATCGACCAACTCGTTGATCGCATACTCCATTCATTTAAACCGATGCATTCAACAGCAATGCATAGAACTCGATCATTCAACCCGATTGCGACCAAAATCTTGATCGCATACTCCATCGTTTAACCGATGGTTCAACAACGATTCGCGTACTCCTTCATCTTTACGATGCGATCAACAGCAATCGCGTACCACATCTCCTGCACGATGCGATCAACCCTTGATCGCCTCCTTCTTTGAAGAACTGCAATGCTTTCCCAGATCGCGTGCCACTCTAATACAACGCTTGCACAGATCTGCTTCTTCGAACAACTCAAAACTTCAAACAAACTTTGAATACAGACTCGATAACGATAATTATTGCCCAAAAACACAGGGACCTTTACAAACAATCGCAAATGTAAAAGCATTTAGATCAAACCGAGGCTAATCATCCCGAAAACATCCACAAATCCGCACATTCCATAGCAAATTTAACCATTAAACAGCGTAGAAATGCACCCACCATGAATGTAATTGTCATTTCGTTGCAACAGATGAAATTTGAGTATCAGAACCTAGCTCTGATACCAATTGAAGGTCTCATATCTAAGAGTTCCATGAGTGTGTTCGGATCACTCCGATCTCACAATGACCGAAATACAACAATATACATTCAAAACATATAGTTATGCAAACAAATCTTAATTAACGGAATGCTCAGAACAAGATAAATAATAAGGGAAAAAGTACGATACGAGTTGAAGACAATCTTCAATCTCCGGCACTCACAGTAGCAGAAAACCTCCACGCGATCTACCAACGTCCAGCGGAAGCATCAACTGCAGCAGCACGAACAACCGCAAATAGAACACCGTGGGGACGACACCACCACTAAAGAGCCCCGACTATTCTCAGAGTGAACCTAAAGTGTGGTCTTTGGTGAATTTTGTAGAGGAAGGAAGAAACACGAATTGTGTAAGCGATAAGCAAGTGGGAGAGAAAAAGACGCTAAAGCATAGCAGAGTGCTTATCATTTAGGAAAAGCTACACGATCGTGTAGAATTTACTGAACGGTCGTTTAGGAAAAGGTATACGATCGTTTAGTAAAATTGGCACACTATACGATCATTTAAAGAAGCTATCCGATCGTGTAGGTGACAGTGTGTGATCGTTTAGGCGCGAGGTGGACGATCATTAAGACGCGAAGGCGATTATCATATAGCTCTCGATTCTTTAAGCGATCGTTCACTTATCATCTAACACTGCGCTGTGTGAAATCGTATTGGGCGCGATCTTATAAAAAATGAAAAACTATTTTCATTTTAACTTATCGCGTATACAACTAACCGACGTTGCCCCACTAACCCACGTTCCGAACTGAATTTTGGATTAATTATCATATAATTTAACCAACTAATTAATAATAAATATATTCATATTATATTTTTTATCCTATAGTTTGATATCACATATCTACTTATATTTTCTCCTGCTAACTTGATATAAATCATATTTATATCTAATTTCCTCCAAAATAATGTATCTCATACATTTAGCCAATTATATCATATATAATTAACCAGTCCAATTATATCATATATAATTAACCAGTCCAATTATATCATATATAATCGAACTTCCTCTTGTCAATTTGAACATTTCAAATTAACCCAGGGGACCTAATAGACCTGTGGCTCGAAGCTCCAATGGTCCATGAATAGCTAACTAAACTCTTTAGCTACGAGATCCACCGTCCATTAACTGTCAGGCATTCCACTAAAGATCAACAGCTGAACTCTTCTTACCACAGATATATTTCTGTGTCCATCGGATATAACCAATCATGAGTACGATGACCCTTCACAGATGTTCGTAAGTATAGCTAGGCCAAATTACCATTTTGCCCTTGTAGGTACATCTCACTCCTTAAGTACCACTGATTCTCCTAATGAACAATACAACATAGTCCAACTATGTGTGAACACCTCTCGGGCGAAAAGAAGGTGTGTGGTGACACATCGTTCAAGCCTTGGAATCAGCCTTAAGGGAGCTATCTATCTATTTCCCCGAACTCGGGGAAGAAGTGAATTCCATCTTGTGTAGCTGAGTTTCTAGCTCCCAAATCAGACGAATCCTCAAAATGGTAGGATTGAATCGGCGACCTGGCCATTCGCACCCATACAAGTCAAAGGACCGCCCTCAATGGCAGGAGTTCCCAACTCACTTAGGATTGAGGTCATGTTACCTATGGTCATTCTAGTGAAGTGAAGTCTCTGTCATGAACGGTGTTATATAACGAGACGTTAACACTTCGTGGTTAGGTCTTATACAAACTCTTTGTATTGGACGCCCCCGCTCGTATGTCTCTAACACTAATGATCAGAATCAGACCATCTGTGACAGGTCACAACACTTGTGGCCATTCCACAAAGTGAGCCACATTCGTAGCGTTACCAGGATAAGGTTTCCCTCCTATATCCATATACTATAGACCATTTTGGTTATCACTCAAGTCATGATCCACTTGTATGTCACCACATACATGCTTGAGTCACACACAGGTAACCAGGGATTTTATGTTTATTGGTTTGTTTTAAAGCAAATAAAACAAGTAACTGAGCAAAATACAAGATATGAAGTAAATATCATATATTAACAACACAAGCGTTCGCACAAACTATTTACAAACTATAGGACATGATACTTTATGGCATCAACCCCAACAAGATCAACAAGAGTTTTTTATTTCAGTACATCTAATCAACCATGTCAAGAGTTGAGCCTGCCTTAAGGTAGTGGGAGGATTGTGAACCCATTTGTATGCTACATGGGTTTAACATAAGCCCAAAATATCATATTTGATGATGGAGTTGAGGATTCGTTGTCTTATAAGCAAGCAATGGAAGATGTTGACAAAGATGAATGGATGAAAGCCATGAATCAGGAAATGGATTCTATGTACTTCAATTCTGTCTGGGAGATTGTAGATCAACCTGATGGGGTAAAGCCTATAGGTTGCAAGTGAATCTACAAGAGAAAAAGAGGTGTAGATGGAAAGGTATAGACCTTTAAGGCTAGACTTGTGGCAAAGGGTTATACCCAAGTTGAGGGAGTGGGCTATGAAGAAACTTTCTCACTTGTTGTCATGTTGAAGTCTATCAGGATTCTCATGTCCATAGCCACATTTTATGATTATGAGATATGAAAAATGAACGTCAAGACTGCCTTTTTGAATGGTGATCTTGAAAAGACTATCTACATGGCTCAACTAGAAGGATTCATTGAGCAAGATCAAGAGCAAAAAGTTTGCAAGCTTAATCGGTCCATTTATGGATTGAAACAAGCATCTAGATCTTAGAATATATGATTTGATACTGCAATAAAATCTTATGGCTTTGATCAGAATGTTGATGAGCCTTGTGTTTACAAGAAAATCATCAACAGCTCAGTAGCTTTCCTTGTGTGGTATGTGGATGATATCTTATTCATTAGGAATGATTTAGGTTTTCTGGCTGACTTTAAGAAATGACTAACCGCCCAATTCCAAATGAAAGATTTGGGAGAGCCGCAGTTTGTTCTAGGGATCCAGATCATAAGGGATCGTAAAAACAAAAGGTTGGCCTTATCTCAAGCATCGTACATTGACAAGATGTTGATCAAGTACTCAATACAGAATTCCAAGAAGGGTTTATTACCTTTCAGGCATGGAATTGTTTTGTTTATGGAATAGTGTCCTAAGACATCTCAAGAGGTTGAGGAAATGAGACGAGTTCCCTATGCATCGACGGTTGGTAGCCTTATGTATGCAATGTTATGTACTAGACCTGACATTTGCTATGCGTAAGGATTTTCAGTCGATATCAGTCCAATCCAGGATTAGATCACTGGACAGCAAACAAAATGATCCTCAAGTATCTTCGAAGAACGAAGGACTATATGCTCGTGTATGGAGATAAGAATTTGATCCTTATAGGATACATAGACTCTGACTTTCAGACTGATAGAGATTCTCGAAAATCAACATCAAGGTCAGTGTTCACTATGAATGGAGGGGCTATAGTATGGGGAAGCATCAAGCAAGGATGAATCGCGACCCAACTGTACTTATGAGTGATTTGTGAAGGGTCATCGTACTGTTCATTAGTTATATTTGATGGACACATAAATATATCTATAGTGCAAAGAGTGCAACTGTCGGTCTTTAGTGGAGTGCCTGACAGTTCACGGATGGTGGATATCATGATTAAAGAGTTTATTCAACTATTCACATAACGTTGAAGCTTCAAGCTACAAGTTTATAAGGTCCCCTTGGTAGCTCAATGGGTTCAAGTTGATAATCAAATTTTGGGTTAGTTTGAAGTGTTCAAATTAACAAGAGGAAATTTGATTATATATGATATAATTGAATTGATTAAATTATATGTGATATAATTGATATGATGTATTTGATACATTATTTGATTGGAGAAATTAATATAAATATGATTTATATTAAATTCCATAAAAGAGAAAAAGAACTATGGTTTATGTGTTTCATATGATGAAATATTAGAACTATAGGTTATAAATATAATATGATAAGTTAGTTATTGTATTTATTTATAATATATTAATTATGAGATAATTAATATAATTTTTCTCCAATAACCGACTTGAGTGGGAGGTTATTATGGTTTATGGCTAACTGTTGAATAAAGATGAAAATAGTTTTCATTTTGTCAGAATATATACACTACAAGTATTAAGTAATCAGAATACTTGTAGAGAGAGTAAACAATAGGCGTCGAGTATTCTACACAATAGTTACTTATTGCTACACGTTCGAGTAGCAAGTCTATACGATAGGCTTCTTCTTACTACACGATCGAGTACCAAGTCTATACGATAGACTTCCTCTTTCGGTCGCATATTCAATAGTCTACTTGATCGTTCACTTCCTTCATTCCTCTATCCAAAGTCATACAGAGCCCACAACTCTTGGATTCTCACACCGAGAATACCAAGTTAACTCTTGTGGTGGTGTCCCGTTTACTCGCTGGTGTTCGATGATCGAGTTTTATTAGACGAGGATCGAGGATCGAGTTTCACTTGTTGAGATCGAGGATCTTCCACTTGTTCATTGAGTTAGAGTTCTTCTTTGGACGCGTTGGAGATTGATCGAGGGAAATACGTGAAGAATGAGTTCTTCAAAGGTATTACACTCGATCTCTTTGTATTTATTCTTCGAGGATCTTCTGCTCACTGGTTCTCTAGTTTTAGAGTTCCTTTAGATGTTCCTCTGTTAAAACAAATCTCAGATCATCAACTACTAGTATTGTGTTTATGTTTGACTTTCAATTTGAATAAGCCTCTCCGTTGAACTTATCGGAGGCTAAAAGTTGTATAATCGAGTTTGACATTCCGAAATATAAAAAATTCTATAAGTAAATTGCATCTAGATCCAATTTTAGCAAAAGTAACAAAATACCCATATTTCTTTATTTATTTGCAATGATATTTTAGTGAGTCAGAATAGATGCTACCGAGGGGCAGTCAAATACTAAAGAAAATCGGACTCGAGATTTCCATGAGTAGCAGAAATAAGATCATTCCAAATTACAATCATGAATAAACATTACAAATTACAGTCATACAGAAACATGCAGTTATACAATCAATATAGAAATTACAGCATGAACAAATAAATGAACAAGGCGAAAGCTACAAACATTTGTAGACTCATCTCCACGCTCCTTACTCACGAATGCTTGAACACAGCAACCTCGAACGCTCGAACAACACGACCGCAACACTGCACAAACACTTCGCGCTCGAACTTAACGATTGCCTCAGTTACAAACTCCTTAGCAACACGAACGGCCTTCACAGAACCTCGACGGTGTTGAGTTAAGTATGACACCAACAAGAAGGTTGCCTTGGTATTCTTGGTATGAGAATCCAAAAGGTGGGCTCTGTTCGGCCTTGGTTTGAGGCAGACGAAGATAGAAAGAACAATCGTATACACGACTGGGCAAGTGGGAGAAGATAGGAACCTATCGCATAGGTCGATGCCCAATCGTTTAGCTAAAGCTTAGCAACCGTATAGCAAAAGCTAAGCGAACGTTTAGCTCATCGTTTAGCTCAGTGTTTGTCGCCTACAAAATACTACACGATCGTTTACTAAAACATGCTGTCGCTTAGTAAATCTGTATTTACTTGACAAGCGCCCTTGAGTTTCTTTTTGTGAAAGAAAACTCAAAACAATTTTTCAACATTTTGTAAAATCTTTAAAATACTTACTAAAATTAAGAAAACAATTTTCCTTTTAACTCACGGTTACCATGAATCAACAATAACCACCGACTCAATTGGTTATTAAAGAAAAAGAACTAATTATCCAATAATTAATATTATTATAAATATAAATGGTAACCAACTTATCATAATATATTTATAACCTATAGTTTTAATATTTCATCTCATGAAACATATAAACCATAGTTCTTTTTCTATTCCATGGTACTTAATGTAAATCTCATTTACATCAATCCTCTACTAGATGTATCTCATACACCAAATTGATTATATCATATATAATCGAAATACCTCATGTCAATTTAAACATTTCAAATCAACACCAATAACTGATCCTCAACTGAATCCATTGAGTTACCAAGGGGACCTCATGAACCTGTAGCTCACAGCTCCAATGTTACGTGAATAACTGACTAAATTCTTTAGTCACGAGATCCACCATTCATTAACTACCAGACATTCCACTAAAGACCGACAGCTAAACTCTCCTTACCACAGATATATTATGTGACCATCTTAACCAATCAGCAGTGCTACAACCCTTCACAGATCGCTCGTAAGTACGGTTGAACCAATAACCGTTATGCCCCTATAGTTACATCTATCTCCTTAAGTACCACTAATCCCTCTAATGAACATAAGTCATAGTCCTACTATGACTGAGTCTTCTCTTCCAAAGAGAAGTTGTGGCCACTATGTTCAAGACCTAGAATCAACCCTTAAGGGAGCAATCTCTCTACTTATTCCTACTTCGGGAAAGGAGTGAATTCCATCTTGTGGATTGAATTCCCAGTTCCCAGATCAGACAAGTCCCCAAAAAGGTAGGCATGTTGAGTTAGCAATCTGGCCACTCTCACCCATACTAATCAAAGGATCGCCTTCAAAGACAGGAGTTCCCAAAACACTCAGGATTGAGGTTGTGTCACCTATGGTCGTTTAGGTGAGATGTAAGTCTCAAATATCAATGGCATTATATACAGAGTCTAGTCATCTCGTGGTCCAGGTCTTATACAAACTCTTTGTATAGGACACCCCCCCTCGCACGTCTCCACATGAATGGTCAAGATCTATCATCTGTAGTAGTTTACTACACTTGCAAACCTCTACAAAGCGGACTGTATCCGTAGTGTCACCAAGATCAGGTATCCCACCTTAATCCTTATACTACAGACCTATTTAGTTTATCACTTAAGGCATGATCCACTTGTATATCACATATACATACTTAAGTTCACATAAGATAACCAAAGAGCTTTGTTTATTGGATATGAGTAAATGCCAGAATTAAATAACACTTATTTTATTCATTAAACAATGTGTATCTTTACAAAACAACGAGACTCCGGGAGAATTAAGACACCAATCCCAACAAATACTCCTTCACTAAAGTAAGACATTCTTCACAAAATACTATATCCAGAATAACTCTTATTCCTATAGTCATTTAGTTATCGTTTCCGGTCAAGAACTTACTAACACTTAGTAACTCTTATAAGTGTGACCTTCCATTTTCAAATTTCATAGAATGGTATGAATATTCTCCTGAATTGGAAGACAATGTTCAAATCGAAACTAAGAAACCCTATTCATTTATGAAGTTTGGGTTGTTTCGAATCCTATGTTACAACCTTTCGAGGGGGTTGCTGTAAAAACGACTAGCTAGTGCCGCCTAAAAACGATAGCAAGTGCAACATAAGAATCTCACGGTTTAAACTAATGGAAGAGACCGTAGGATATATTGACACATTTCCTGCACCCGCTTACTATGAACTACTTCCCCTATTCACCTTGATATTGACCCATGCAAACACTTTTCGAATGGAGCAGTCACATAAAAGCGACAAGAAGCCGAGTATGGATCTCACGATGTGAACTCTTAGAGATGTGAGAGCTAAAAATAATATATCGTATATATTATTAATCTCCCACTAAAGTGTTCTAATTATTTGGGTATCTCTTGTACTTATGTATATTTCGGCTAAAAAACACCTTAGGTCTATGTGGTTGATCCAAGTATAACGTTTATATTTGGATTTAAACTACGATGTATAAGTGAAAAAACCATTTTATTACCTCACACCGTTCACGTATGCTCATAAAATCGTTTAACAACGCTCAACAATTCAGCTAAAATCCCCAGGTACGAGGTGTTACATAAACTATCAACTGAAATATCTCCAGCCTTATACAGAATTATAGACCAATTGAGTTTGTAACCATGTTTTATAAGATAACGACTTATTTTAACTATTAAAACAAGCTATTATTAAACCTAAGTGAGCATGCATTTTATCTTTGTTATAGATTTTAAATGTCTAATTCATTTTATAACTCTTATAAAATTATAGACATACTATAACATTCACATAAGCATTCCAAACTTTAATATAACAATTATATTAAACCTATGAAACCCTAATCATGCATACTATATACATTATAACCAATTTATAACATATATTAATGCATGAAACATGCTTTCCTATGGTGGGATTTTAAATCTACATGACATACAATATGCACATATATTTTTAATTTAAATATAACATATATCATATGCCATTGATATGGACCAACTTTGGCATCCTAAGCAAGCAAAAACTAAATTGTTACAAAATTAATTAAAAAATAGTTTAAGGAAGCCTCTGGATCGCTTGAACCGACCTGAATCGGACCCAAACCACCTGAACCGGCCCTCCAAAGCTCCAAAGGAGGCTGAACCGGTCCAAAAAATGGTTAAACTGGACCTAAGGAAGTTGAACTGATCGAACCAGACTCCTCCCGCGAATCGATTTGCAAGCCTGCGTATTTCTGAGCTGGGATGCGCAACGTTGCAGTGCTCCATCTCATCGTTGCAATGCCTCGGCCATCAGGAAGAGCAGCGTTGCAATGCTATATATGCAACGTCGTGACGTTGCCTGGTAGTGCCTTCTTCTCTAATTTTTTCCAGTTGCGTTTGCTTGCTTCAATCTTCAGTTACGGCCTATTTTCAATTCTATTGACTCCAAAAAAATTACAGACACTTAATCATACATTAAGGCTCATCAAACAAGAGCCAATTACAAATTAAACAACATAATCAAAGAGAAATCTAATGTGAAAGTTGAATTAAAAGCATATCAGTCACCCAAACACGAATTACTAGAATTTCACCCACCAAACTCAAATTAACATTAATTGAGCGCTTAAATCATACTCTAATACCAATTGATAGAGTAAAGATGCATAAAATGGAAACTAACAGAATCATTAAACATTCTAATTACACTTAATTTGAGTCAAAAGCATGTTAAAACAAGTTTTTAAATAGAAAAGGGTTTCAACATGTATACCCTTACAGATTTCCACTTACTCCTTGCTTAATCCACGAAATTGATCTTCAATTTCTTTAGTAGACCACAAGAAAATTTTCTCTACTATTCTCAACCTTGGATTGAGTGGTGGAAACTCAAAATTGAGAAGGATTGAGCGGGTTTGAGAGAGCTTGAGAGTAAAAACTGTTTTTGCAGAAAAAAAAATCAAAATTCAGAATGCATAAACTTCAATCCTCTGAAAACTAAAGTATTTATCAAGTTTAAGCACGCAAGCACTAAACATCACATAAATTTGATACTTCAAATTGCATTTAGTTAGTAGGCTAAGTGTAAAATTATGGTTTAATCCACTAAACCATTTGAAATTTGGGGTAAACTCACTTTCAAATTTAAAAAGCATTTTTAATTTCCACCATTTTATTTAACCTAATTTTGTAATAAAATAAAATTTAAATAAAACTAAATTTCAATTCATGAAATTGAAATTTATAAATTAAAAAATGATTTATATATTTAATTAAATAAATAATAATTTAATATCAAATATTAAATTAATAAAACACCTAATTCACACATGAATCCTTATTCATGTAATCAATATTTAAATCATTATTTAAATATTTTGAACTCTCTAAATACGTTTCATTTTCAACAAAATTAAACGTTAATTATATTGAATATAATTATCCAAACCCTAAATTGAATTTGAACATTTCAAATTAACCCTAATTTCTAATTGGAACGTTTCAAATTCGCTCAATATTCTAATCCAAGGTGTAATCTTTTAAGAGTTAAAGGGACCTTATGGACCTACGGATCATGTGCTCCAACGATTTGAGATTAATTGGTTAAACTCTTTAATTCGAATTAATCAATATTCGTTAACCACGAGACATACTACTATAGCTCGATGGTTGTATTCTTCTCACTATAGATATATTTCTATCCACTTGATTTAACCATAATCAGTAAGTCGGTCCTTCACAGGTCGTTTGTATTTATAGCTAGGTCAAAATTACTGTTTTATCCCTGTAAATACATCTTGCTCTTTAAGCTCTCACTGATCATCTATCGAACAATTGGTTTATAGTCCAATTAATAAACCATATCCCTCTCGACCATAAGAGGGCGGGGCCCCTTTATTCAAGACCAGGAATCAATTCTTAAGAGAACAACCTATTTGCTAACCCTAAATGGGTAGGCATGAATTCCATCTTCCAGGATTATGTCCCCAGTTATCTATCCAATCTTATCCCAAAATGGGAGGCTTGTTGAGCAGTGTTGTTGAACTACTCTCTTCTATGCAGATCAAAGAATAATCCCAAATAAACAGGAGGTTATAGTTAGCTCAGGATTAAGATCGAGTTGCCCTAGATCATCGAATTTGAAATAGTCAATTTTAACAGTAAACAGTTTTTATAAAGAAAAGTAACTATTTCGTGGTCAAAGGATAATCCGAAATAAACAGGAGGTCATAGTTAGTTTCAGATTAAGATCAAGTTACCCTAGGTCATCAAATTTGAAATAGTCAATTTTAACAGTAAACAATTTTTATAAAGAAAAGTGACTATTCCGTGGTCCAGTCTTATGCAAACATCTTTTGCATAGGATGCCCCTACTCGCACATCTTCACATGAACGATTTCGGGATCACATCATTTTTATCGGTATACAAAGTGGGACACATCCATAGTGTCCCTAGGATGAGGTACCCAATCTCATCCATATACTAATAGATCTTTTAGGCTATATGCTATAACTTGATCCTCTTTTATGTCTCTACATAAAGTTAAAGTATTCACACTATAGCTATGGGTTTGTTTATTGGATTTTATAACTGAATACAATTTCAATAATGTTGGGATTAGTGTCCTAATTCTCCCAGAGTCTCGTTGTTTGTAATGATACACATTGTTTGATGAATAAAATAACTGTTATTTCATTCTGGCATTTACTCATATCCAATAAACAAAGCTCCTTGGTTATCTTATGTGAACATAAACATGTATATGTGATATATAAGTGGATCATGCCTTAAATGATAACCTAAATAGGTTTATAGTATAAGGATTAAGGTGGGATACCTAATCCTGGTGACATTACGGATACGACCGGCTTTGTAGAGGTTGCAAGTGTTGTAAACTACTATAGATAGTAGATCCTGACCATTCATGTGGAGACGGCGAATGGGAGTGTCCTATACAAAGAGTTTATATAAGACCGGACCACGAGATGACTAGACTCTGTATATAACGTCGTTGATACTAGAGACTTACATCTCACCTAAACGACCATAGGTGTCACGACCTCAATCCTGAATGTTTTGGGAACTCCTGCCTTTGAGAGCGGTCCTTTGATTAGTATGGGTGAGAGTGGTCAGATTGCCAATTCAACATGCCTACATTTTTGGGGACTTGTCTGATTTGGGAGTTGGGAACTCAATCCACAAGATGGAATTCACTCCTTTTCCGAAGCAGAGATAAATAGAGAGATTGCTCCCTTAAGGGTTGATTCCGGGGCTTGAACATAGTGGCCACAGCTTCTCTTTGGAAGAGAGGACTTACTCATAGTAGGATTATGACTTATGTTCATTAGAGGGATCAGTGGTACTTAAGGAGTTAGATGTAACTACAGGGGCAAAACGGTTATTGGCCGAATTGTACTTACGAGCGATCTGTGAAGGGTTATCGCACTGCTGATTGGTTAAGATGGACACATAATATATTAATGGTAAGGAGAGTTTAGTTATCGGTTTTTAGTGGAGTGTCTGGCAGTTAACGGATGGTGGATCCCATGACTAAAGAGTTTAGTTAGATATTCACGTATTGTTGGAGCTTTGAGCTACAGTTCCATAAGGTCCCATTGGTAGCTCAATGGATTCACTTGAGGATCAGTTCTTGGTGTCGATTTGAAATGTTCAAATTGACAAAAGATAATTCGATTATATATGATATAATCGGTATGATGTATGAGATACATCTAGTGGAGGATTAATGTAAATGAGATTTACATTAAGTAGGATGGAATAGAAAAAGAACTATGGTTTATATGTTTCATGAGATGAAATATTAAAACTATAGGTAATAAATATAGTATGATAAGTTGGTTATCATTTATATTTATAATAATATTAATTATTAGATAATTAAATCTTTTTCTTTAATAACCAATTGACTGGGAGGTTATTAGTGGTTTCATGGTAACTGTGAGATAAAAGGAAAATTGTTTTCCTAATTTTAGTAAGTTTTTACAAGGTTGAAAAAAATTGAATTTGAGATTCTATCTCTCGAAAAATAATCTCACGGAAGTTGTTAAGTAAATACGATTTACTAAGTGACAACTTGAAGCAAGCTAAACGATCGTGTAGTGTTTGTAGGCGATAGATATGTAGCTAAGCGATAAGCTAAACAATCGTTTATTTGCTAGACGATCGCTTAGCTTTTGCTAAACGATTGGGTATAGACCTATATGATAGGTTCAGGCTTCTTCCACTTGCTCAATCGTTCACATGATTATTATATCCTCCATCTTCTGCCTCAAACCAAGTCCACATAGAGCCCACCCTCTGGATTCTCACACCGAGAATACCAAGGTAGCCTTCTTGGTGGTGTCATACTCAACTCGAAACCGTCGAGGTTCTTGGAGGCTTTCGTGCTGTTGGGGTGTTTGTGACCGAGGCGATCGCCGAGTTCGAGTGTGCGACATTCGTGCAGTGGAGCGGTCGTGTTGGACGAGCATTCGAGCTTACTGTGTTCGAGCGTTCGTGATCAAGGACCTTGGCGATGAGTCTACAAATGTGTGTAGATTTCTCCTTGATTATTTGTTGTATCATGCTATAATTTTTGTAATGAATGCATAACCGTTGTTTCTGTTTATGACTGTAATTTGTAAAGTTCATATATGATTGTAATTTGGAATGATCTTTCCGCTGCTCATGGAAATCATCGTGCATGATTTCCTTCAAATAATACTTTTATTGATAAATAGAATATGTTTCCATAATTAAAAACGATGAGTTTTAGGACATTCCCAACGACAACCCATTCTCAGACCTGCCCACACAAACTCTGAAGTGAGATCAAAAGCAACCAACCGATTGAGAGGTCAAGGAAGTACCGGTAAAGACATAGGACTCTGGATCTTGAGTTCTAACAAACTTGATATTTTGCTTCCCTTTGAAATGAGATTGTTTCTTATGCTAACTTTCACCTTTTGAAAAACATAACTCGTAATTATAATCTGCCATCTTTCCTTTAGTCAATGTTTTCTCTAGAGACTCGGTATCAGTATTCAACCTTTTGACATTTTTGCACATTAAGTCCTTTTCTGCTCTAACTTAACAAAGTTCACACTTTAAATATGCAATAGTAGACATAAGTCTGTGATTGTCAGCCATCAAGGCCTCAATTCTTTCTTTCTACATATCAAGGACTTTCTGATCATCTTGTCATTTGATAAAAAAAGCTTGATAAGAAGGATCTGTAGACCCATGGTTGGCAGAGTCGTGAACATTTTCAGTATACACATCATACTCAGAAATCTCACATGACGAGGTGTCGGATGAAATGTTACTAACAAGTGCTTTGGTATCTTCCTCTAAGTCACTGTTGTCTTCAGACTCATCATCATACAGAGTTATAACATAACTTTTACCCTGCTTCTTAAAAGAAATAGGACATTCTATGTGTAAGTGTCTATAGTCATTACACTCTATCCAGTTGAAGGACATTTCTTTTTGAAAATCTAAGGCCCCTGTCTTGTTAACTTCCTTCCTACTACTTTGAATTTTGACTTGCTTGAGAGGAAAAAAGCCACCAGACTTATTATTTTTAGAATTAAAATTGCCAGGCTTCTTTCCAAATTGTTTGAGAACACGATTGAATTATTTAAAAGAAATGAAATCAATTCAGCAAGAGAATCCTTAGACTTTCTATCAGGATCATCATACTCATCATCAACTGAGGATTGCAAGGAAATTTCCTTACTCTTCTTCTTAAACTTTCAATCTAAGGACATCTCAAAAGTGTGCAATGAGCCAAATACTTCATCACTTTCAAGGATGTTATGTCTTGAGCCTCCTCGATGACAATAACTTTCATGTTATGTCTTACCGGGGCAGAAATGCACGTCATTATAGGTCTTTTATTTAGAATTATGAGGGATGTTAAGTAGAAGATGCGACAATTATACTAAGAATTCATGAGAAAATGAGCTTGCGTCGATCGACATTAAGAATCTCGGCTAACCCACTATTATGCATTATGCGTTCAATTGTTTATTTTTGTAGCAAACGCAGAAATCGATCGCATGCACGAAAGCCAGGCTATCGCAAAAATGACCGCATGCAGGAAATCTCGCCATCACATAAGCGTCGCATACGTGATCGCATACATTCAACGCATAGATGTTGCGGCCATTAATCGCGTGTGTCCATCGCATAGAAGTTGCAGCTACAGAGTATAACCATAATAGAAGGATGATCGCAAGAGTGGTGGAATGCGTTGATACTCCAGAAACCAAGCATGAACGCATACCTTGGGAGTATCAAAAGGTGATGTTGACATTTCACCTACCATGCCGTTAGCAGCAGAGATTTAGAGCAGGTCCATCACATCCAGCACGTCCATCACGCTGTTAGCTATAAAATTTCAGAGAAGGACCATTAATGTTGTCGGCGATCAAGCTCTATAAATAGAAGCCGCTGAGCAGAACTTCAAATCATTCAAGGTTTTCTGCCTGAGGTTCCCTGCCTTAGGGCAGATCCTTGTGATCTAGACCAAAGCGTGAGAAGATAGTCTTGAGAGTTCTTCATTCCTTCAATCATTTCGAGTGACGACCGGAGCCTTCGTCGGAGTTGGAGCTCGAGAGAGTCTACTCTACCGCCCATCCATAGCACCATCGACAGCCTTGACACACATCTGATGGAAGTAAAACATTTCTTCCATCCGCCCCTCCATATCTCTTCTATCCTTGTATTATATTGCATTTTGGCTTAAGAGATTAATACATTTTGTGATCAATGCAATTCTATATTTCCTTTGATTCCATCTCCATCTTCATTTACTTAGTATCCTTTACATTCATTGCATCACTAAGTAAGACTGTTAGAGTATCGCATACTTAATAATGCGACATAGGAATATGAAGCATGTAGCAAACCACCGGGAGGTGTGCGTTGCGTGAGTGTTGTAAGAAAACCTTATTTGTTTAGTGTGAAGTTGTAGCAATGCTTGTCTATAAGCGGATGCAATGCTTGTCTATGAGTAAAATCAGCAGCAACCAACTGCCCGGGAGGGTAAGTAATTGATCGCATTAAGCAATGTAAGAAAGTGTTAACTAGAGATAGGAATAATCTTACGTCAACCATGTCTATGTGATTAGCTTCATTCATCATTTAGGCATACTTAAGAGAGTAGTCTAAAATCCAAATCTAGACTCGAGAGAGCGGATTGGATCGCATAAGCAAGAATATGGAACTTAGGAATAAGTTCCGTTTGCTATTACACAGCGTATGCACCCTTTAAGTAGAACATGGTGGTATACGGTCATCTTGCTTTTGTGTGAGAGCACGTGAGCAAGAATAGAGACTTAAAAATAAGGTCTCGCGACACTATCACATATCCATCGCATGTGTTTTCGTCAAGTGTGTATAGAATGATCGCATAGCTTGCATTGACTGGGGTTACCTTTGTAGTCAAGCTTAGTGTTGTAGTGAAGACATCCTTGCCATTTTATCTATTTTTCCATGCATTTTACTACGCATTAATAGTTGCCTTGTCTCTACCTCTCAGTCATACTTCCACCGCTTAATTTGTTAGTTAGGAGTAGGAGTAGTGCATAGCTCATAACCCCCAATATTCTTTTATTCTTCGCCGTAAGCACATTACAACAGAACATTTAGCTATAAGTCCTTGAGTTCAACCTTGGATCATCCGAAAAACTTGCGATTTCGTTATACTTGGCGAGAGCGCAAGAAAACTTGTGATAGGAATGCATGGTCATTGCATAAGAGATTAACGCATACTTTCCATTCCAACGCATGACCACCGATGCATGAGAACAAACGCATAACCTAAGACATACATCACACATATGTGTTCCATAATTTCCATCACCAATTATTATCTTGCATTTTGAGATTCTCGAACTTTGAAGTTAACAACTGCAACCTTGACATTTTAACTTTTGAATTTCCTTCAATAGCAACAGATAGAATACTCCACACCTCTTTTGCAGAAACGCATGTATTAATCAGTCTGAATATATTGCTATCCATATTATTAAATATTTCATTTAAAGCACAAGAATTCCCTAAGGATGCCTCATTTTCTACTTCTGACCACTATAATTTAGGTTTCAAGATTTCCTTCCCATTGTCAGTTTTGATGGTTGGATGAGACCTTCCAGTAACTACAACCTTCCATGTTTTGCTATCAATCAACTTCAAAAAGATAGACAATCAAGCTTTTCAGTATGAATACTTTGTCCCATCTAAGACAGGAGGATGAGTGGTGGAGCCACCTTCCTTTATTTCATTCATGATCGAGATACCTGAGATAAAGGTGACATGCTCTGATACCAATTGAAAAAAAATGTTAGGTTGACTCGTTACTCGAATTGCGGATGTTAAATAAAAAGCACAGACAACAATTGTAAAAACAAGATATCAATAACAAGTAAGCAGATAAAGACACATAGAAATTGGTAAACCAGTTCGGTGAAATCCACCTACGTCTAGGGGACAGGGTGTCCGAAAAAGATAATCCCCCCAAATTTGATAATATTAGTATTGAACACTTCGGCTTCTGACAGTGTATGAAACTCCTCTCAACATTGTTATCTTTCTTTCAAGTCAGCGAACTCCTTTCACTGATGAATCTTAGGATCTCCTAAGTTGGATAACTTCTTCTCTGTAGCTGAGTCTTAGGCTCTTCCTTAGACTGAGAATCTCTTCTCAATAGTAATGGTTTAGGCTCTTCCTAAGATCGTGATTATCTTCAACGTATTGCACTCAACGAATGGAGAACTTGTGCAGCGAAATATAGCGAGTAAAGAGCAAAAACACAATGTTGCACAGTTTAACCACATAACAGAAAACGTCTTGCTCTAATAACAAAAGAAACAACCTTAAATGAGGGTCAGAATCCTTCTTTTAAAAGCAAGGCCAGTTGAGGAAAGAATTCCTTAAAAATATTTTTCTTTTTTGTCAAAACAAGATCCACCATAAAAAAGGAAAATATTGATCAATATACTTCTGCTGATATTTTTCAGATTAGGAACTAAAGATATTATGCATATAATTTCCAGATTAGTAAAGAAAAATATTTTGTAGATAATAGGACTTATCTGAGGCAGATGTTAAAACTTCATTTGAGACAACTGCGAAAACCAATGACTTAAAGAAATATAAAGTCAACCAAACAAAATTTTAACGATGGTAACTAAATAATATGTTATAGATATCAAAACACCTTTATCATTTTTATTTACTTATTCAATTTTTATATTTCAAAAAAATTAACACTCAAACTAAAACTAAAAAAAAATGCATAATTTTAAGAGAAAAACAGTAATTTCAATTTCAATTTTAAAAAACAAATAATATTTAAAAAAAAAAAAACAAAACAAAAACACACCATCTTCATATAAATACATTAAAAAATAGCAATTTTCAAATAAAATCTACCATTATTTTTTTTTATATAAGATGATATTATTTGATACTTGATACTCGTACAGATTATTGATACTAATACTAATTAATGATATTCTTGTGGATATGGATACGATTCTACATAAAGGGGTAAATGATAGAAAGTTAGTAAAGAAAATTTTGTGGGTCCCACATAATAATCAAACATAATCAAATTGATGGTTCTCTTCTCCGTGATGAAATTGCATTTGTTGATTATGGATTTTGTAGTGGGTCACACATTTCATTATGATCATAATACATTGGTAAAAATAACAACTGTAATCAAAATGAGACCTACTTTTTAGATTATTATTGATGATGACATTTAGAGGGAAATAACTTAGTTCAACGGGATAAAATTGAAAGAAAAAGAAAAATATATATCTATATCTTTGGCTTTATTATAAAGTGGTTAGAATCCTATAATTATTTAAAAAAAAAAAAAAAGAAGATAACCGACTCTTTATAAAAAATTAATTATGACATGTGGAATATTAATCGAATATTTACATCAATTAAAAGAGAGAGGGAAAAAAACTAAAAATACAAAAATACAAAAACGGTTTTTTTCCTTTTTAATTTAAACTATAATAATAATAATTGTGTCAAAATGAGTCTAACTCAATTAGCATAGTACTTGTACTATCAATCATGAGATTATAGGCTTGATTTCCCTATTCCTAACATTTAATTCAATATCTTTGAAAAAATAATAATCATTGTGATTTTACGGGAAAAATAGATATTCCATTTTAAAAAAAAAATAATATTACAAATGCAACTATATTTTTTATTCACTGATTTGATCTATGCCAAGTTAGCATAATTACATAACACAACACATTTCTTTCAAAGTAGGAGGTATGATCCTTAGCCTTGACAATTTTTGAAAAGTACAATTGAGAGTAGGAAGATTTGAGTTAGGTTCGCTTTGTCTTTCACCTTGCCATTATTGTAATAATATCTATTAGGGATGTTCAAAAAACCCGATGACTTGAAGAACCTGATCTACCCAATATGGGTTGGGTAGTAAACTCATTTAAGTTGAGTTGAGTTCAAATAAATGAAAATTTTATAGGGTAGATTCATGGGTTCGCCTAAAAACCTAAACTAATCGAACCAACCCGAACTTATTATTAATTCTTAAAAGTCGCTTTGTTTTTAACCTTTCCGTTATTGTAATAATATCTATTAGGGGTGTTCAAAAAACCTGATGACTTGAAGAACCTGATCTACCCAACACGGGTTGGGTAGTAAACTCATTTGAGTTGAGTTGAGTTCAAATAAATGAAAATTTTATAGGCTAAATTGATTCATGGGTTCGCCTAAAAACCTAAACTAATCGAACCAATCCAAACTTATTATTAATTTTTAAAAGTATATTTTTTACTTACGATACAACTATATATATATATATAACTTTTATTTAATTTCATAATTGTTTTGGATCATTAAGGGGGTATTTGAGGCATTGAGTTGATTATTATAGTTAGTAAATATTACAGTCTATGAGTTATAATAGTCTATGTTTGAGGTGAATAATATTTTAGTCAGAGTTATAATAGTCTGTATCTAGGGTGCAGTCTATTTTAGTCTTAGTAGGAAATAGTAAATAGTAAGGAGGGAAATAAATGATGAGTAGGAAATAGTAAACACTACAAAAAAAAATATGATCTTTAGCGACGAAGAAAAAATGTCATTAATGCTTCTATTTCGTCATAGATGATCTTTAGAGACGAACAAATAATCGTCGCATGGAACATTGGTGAATCCTAGTCATAGAAGACTTTTTACAGCAAATTTACACATTCGTCGTACACTGCGACACATTTACACATTCGTCGCTTACTGCGACTATAGTAAAAATGTCGCAGTCTGTGACGGAGGACGTAGAAGTCGCATTATGCAATGTTTATTTTGATGTCGCTGATTGCGACTAAATTGCTACACTTTTGTCGTTTCATCGCAGTGGTCAATGTGGCGATTTTTGTTTCATTGCAATATATATATATGTGTGTGTATTTAGTAAAACCCTAATTCATTTAAGACTTTTTTTTTTTAATTCTTGTCCTTGAACGAAACCAATAAAATCATATAGTAAAATTGCAACGCCTCAGGCCCAGGATTCGGAATCCGGATTCGGCATCTGATGGCCCCGCATTCCCCTACGTCCCCTGCGACCTGGCTATGTCGTCCTTCCTTGTTTTGAAAGCTTTTTTTTTTTAGAAGTGAAAGTTGTCCCCATAAACCAACACGAGTCCTTCTAACATGCTTTGTCCTCACTCACATGCATCCTAGGAAAATTCTCAAGAGGTCACACAACATAGGATTGCTCCAAGCTAAGCATGCTTAACTTTGGAGTTCTTATGATTGAGCCACCGAAAAGGAAGGTGCACCTTGTTTGTATAGGTAGTAACTTTCAATTTTTTTAAGCCTTTCTTAGCCATACTTTCATGTTCTCAGGATCCCTCTCATTCGAATGTAATATTGGTTCATTCATGTACCCCTCCTGAACTCGGGTCATTACAAAAATATTATACACATGCTAATATTTGACATTGATTTACGCAAGCCAAACTTCAAAGTTTACAAAATTAGGTTGTTGCACATGTATGTTCACAAAAATCTTAAAAGTTACCCACCTAAAACCAAAGTACATATGTTAAGATTTTGTATAAAGTTTCGAAACACGTAATATCTTTCAAAATAAGAAGTATATTAGTTAAATTTCCTTTATGTATTCTCTAATTTGAGAGTGGAAAAAGGGTGTGAATAGTATAAAAGTTTTGAGAGAGTGCTCTTGTAGTTGAGATCAAGGAGAGAATTGTTCTGTGTGATTGTAGCAATTTTTCACATAGTGGATTTCTTTCTAGTGGGTCGTGGTTTTTCTCCCAATTGGGAGTTTTTCACATAAATTCTTGTATTTCCATTTTTATTGCTTTATTTTAATTTCTCTATTATTTTTCTGCTTATTCCTGTGGTAGAAATGGAAAGTTTTCTCCCAATAAGTGGTATCCAAGCGTCAGGTTCGTAGTTTTTTTAATGTCTAAGTATGCTATGTGATTGCAGCATTGTCTGACCTTCCACATCTAAAAAGAATGAGTATGCTCTGTAGTTGCAGCATTGTCTGAATATTGTGTCAGGTTCTTAAAACGGGATGTGGTGTTTGTGAATAGTGTGAGTTGTTCACTATTTGTTGTTTTGCTAAGAAAAGAAGCAAATATGTCAAGCTTTATTTGTTCGGTAAGGTTTGATGTGCATAAACATGATGGAATGATCAACTTCATCTTGTGGCAAGTGCAAGTCAAGGATATGCTAATACAGGTTGGGTTACATAAGGTCTTGAAAGAAGACTAAACATTGGTACTTCTAAAGAGTTAAGTGGTGATGGTGGTCCACGAGAGTTCAGTGGTGGTTCCAATAAAGGTTTTAAAACATCCAGCATGAACAATGAAGATTAGAAGGAGATGGATTTGAGAATTGCAAGTGCAATCAAGCTAAATTTGGTTAAGAATGTTCTTGCAAATGTGCATGGAATTTCAATAGCCAAAGAGTTTTGGGAGAAGCTTGAAGCAATGTATGACACAAAAAGCATCTCAAATCGGTTGTACCTGAAAGAGTAGTTTCACACATTGTGGAAGGTGGAAAGTACAAAAATATCAGATCATTTGGCTATTCTCAATGGCATTGTTTTTTAGCTGGAGGTGATAAGAGTGAAGATAGAAGATGAAGATAAGGCACTCCAATTCATCTGGTCACTTCGTCCTTCTTATGAATACATCAAACCAATCTTAATGTACGAGAATGAAACTTTAGTGTTTGTTGAAGTTGATAGTAAATGTTTTTCTAAGGAAAGAAGAATGAATAGTGAAGGATGTACTTCACAAGAGGATTCAGTACTGGTAGCTAGCAAGTGGTGTTGGCTTTTTAGCCCTTAATCTCAAATTAATTAATTAATATTTTGATGGTAACAAATCTGATTTTGTTTACTAATAATTTTATTATTTTGAATAATCCATAGTGTCGAGCTCGAAACAACGATTTCAGCGCATCTTGAATCACCCAAATCCGAGTTCGGATGAAGAAGATATAGCAAAAAGAAACATAACCAAAAAATACCCAAATCATCAAATCAGACCAATTAGAAAAAGTCACTTGGAGCAAGGAGGAGTGATACATAGTGGGTTTTTTATTTTTGGATTGTTTAAAAAAAAAAGAAAATGAATTTAATATTGTTTTATGTTGGAACTGACGACTAGTTTTTGACAAATAGAGAACTCTTATTTTATTATTATTTTCTTTTTGTTGATTTTAGAAGATGATTTAAAAATATATATATTATTATATTATATTTTGTTTGTGTCCAACGGCTAGTTGAATTTAAATCTCTACCACTTAAATTAACTTTTTGAACAATCTAATGGCCTAAATTAAAATCCACTTTTTACCTCACTTCCCTCTCTTTTATACTTCATTTTCTCCAAAATTATTTCAATTTTTCACATTTTACAATCCTCAAAATTAGCAAAAAAAAAAAAAATTGTTACTCTCTCTACAAGCTTACAAATCTCGCACGATGTTTATCCAAATAGAA
>NC_052356.1:11513144-11561930 GCF_009727055.1 Benincasa hispida | reverse complement strand
TTTTTTTTTTTATACTTCATTTTCTCCAAAATTATTTCAATTTTTCACATTTTACAATCCTCAAAATTAGCAAAAAAAAAAAAAAAAAACCACTATTATTACTCTCTCTACAAGCTTCCAATTTTCTTTCTTTTCATCTTATTCTTGAGAGAAATTTCTATTGTATTGTAATGATTAAAGTGTGTGAGCTCAAACTTGTGTACTTACTCTTCTTAAGGAGTTTTATTGTGTGATTTAAAGCTTCAAAAATATTATAACGGTTGGATCCTAACCTGTGGAAAGGATCAAGTTTGCTTTTGAACCCGTAAAAGGAGCAAGGTAGTGGTTTGGTTTTCATCCGTGGAAAGAATCAAAGAAGATCTTTTAATCGAAGTCCCAAGAGGTAGTTGGAAAAGTGGATGTAGGTCGTGTTTGACTGAACCATTATAAAAATCATGATGTCTTCTTTTCTAACTCTTTCCTAGTTATTTTTGCTCTTAATTTTAATTGCTTGCTCTTGCTGGTTGATATTGATTGAATAGATTATCACATACTTTTTTTATCAATATTTTTATTTAGTATCAATTAAATTGAGCATATTTAAAAAAATGTTAATTTAACCCTATTCACCCCTCTAGGGTTACCATACCAGTCCAACAAGTGGAAGAAGAAGAAAGAGTTCGTGCAAAAAAGTTTGTTGGGAATATGGACAGTGTGGACACATGAAACAGAATTGTCCTAATAGAGCAAATTCGTCAAAAAGCTATGAGCCGGATGCTAACGTTGTCTCCTTCATCATGGAAGATGACAATCTCTTCAACTGAAGCAAGACAATATTCATCCTCGTGGTATGTCCACATTATCATGATAGAGGATGTGATGCTAGCAATTCCATAAGTTTGCACATGAGCATTGACTTGGCGGATATACATGGTGTGTGGTGGAAGTTGTGTTGATGCCTAAAGGACTTCCAGGTGAGCCAAGTAGGTAGAAGTTGCACCATAAATATCAGCATGGTTTTTCGGCATGTGACGAAAAAGGAAAAATCTTAGGAGGTAGTATTCCAGGTGGTCTACTTTTAGATTATAATTCTTTAACTTGAGAATTATGATTGTCAGTGAAGACAATGAATGTTATATAAATTGTGGATTCTTCAAATATCTTGCTAATGTGGAATTTGTTGGGTTTTGGAAAAATATTAGAAGTGTAGTTTGTCCCCCATTAGTTAAATTGAAGAATGGGGATGAGCTTCAAGCCTACAAAAGGAGCCTATGTCTCTAGTTTCAAGTCGTCCTAGTTAGAAATATTTTAAGTTTGAGTATACTCTCTAGTTTGAGAGTGGGAAAAAGGTGTGAGTAGTATAAAAGTTTTGAGAGAGTGCTCTTGTAATTGGGATCGATGAGAACATTGTTCTGTGTGATTGTTAATGAGAAAATTGTTCGGTGTGATTGTTAATGGTAGATTTCATTATGTTGGGTCGTGGTTTTTCTCCAAATTAGGAGTTTTTCACGTAAATTCTTGTGTTTTTAGTTTTATTGCTTTCTTTTAATTTTTTTTTGTTAATTTTCTGTTTATTCCGGTAAAAGTGGAGTTTTTTTCCAACAAAACCCCAATCATGAACAGAAATCAAACCTAGAAAAACGAAAGAGAGAGAGAAAATGCAGACTAGAAATCAAACCTCACGCTGGAGCTTTTCCTTCCAAGCAACTTCAAAATGCAACCTTCAGCCTTCAGTCAAGTCTTGAACGATGCCTCCTCCAAAGTGACGAAAATTTCTCCCACCAAGTCTTCAATGGCACAATGTGAGGTGGTCTAAGGTAAATGGTGAAACCCTGATGGATTAGTAAGTGGGTGAAAAAAAAAAACTCCTGCGTTTTAATTGGGCTTTGCGACATTATTATCTTTTTGTCGCAAGTTGCAATGATTTACATATTTGTCTCAAACAAACTATGACGAATTAATTCATTTGTTGCAAAGTATATGCAACTGAATAAATATTTCGTAGCACGAATATGCGATGACCATGTTTGTAGTCACTGACATACGACATCTGAGATTTTCATCACAACTTTAGAGACGAAAAATATTTTTTGTTGCTAAGGTTGCAACGATTTAAAATTTGACCTATTTAAAGACTGTATTTTTTGTAGTGAGACACTGTAACAAAGAGGGAAATAGATGATGAGTAGGAATTAGTGAACACAGTAATCAATATGTATTTGAAATAATAACATTGTAGTTAATTGTAGGTTATAACAGTTGGAAACACCAATTATTGTAACGGGAGCCTCAAACATGGAGTGGGTTAGTCCAATCCACCCATTCAAAGTTGGGGCCCAAACGCTTCCTTATTCTCCATCAACTCCTAAAAATATTTTTTTTAAAAGTTTAGAAAGAAAATTTTCATAATATAATTTGAAATTGAGTTACTTTTCCATCGATGTGAGCTCTTGGGGAAGATCAGTCTGTTATCCCTAGAGTAACTTTTATCCATTGAGCGACGACCCTTCCACTCGATACCTTCGGATCACTAAGGCCGACTTTCGTCCCTGCTCGACGAGTAGGTCTTGCAGTCAAGCTCCCTTCTGCCTTTGCACTCGAGGGCCAATCTCCGCCTGGCTCGAGGAAACCTTTGCACGCCTCCGTTACATTTTGGGAGGCCTATGGCCCGTAGAAACTGTCTACCTGAGACTGTCCCTTGGCTCGTAGGTCCTGACATAAGGTTAGAATTCTTAACGCAGCATACTAAACAATTTAAATAAATAACCCAAATAAAGTAAACCAATCCAAATGTTTCATGGTTGAGTTGAGTTCATTATTCAACAAGAAAAATTATTTAGGTTTAAAAAACTTACCATTCGAACAAAACAATTGAGTTAAAAAGTACTTCACCCTAATCTAATCAAACTCACCAACACACCCCATAAATTTGGTTGCATGAGTTAATTGAAACTTTAAAACCAGTCATAGAAAACGGAAAGTAGTGAGAAAGGAACAAAGAAGAGATGGAAGAAGACGACCAAAGAGTCATCGTACTTGGAAAAGACCTCTAAATTCCACTTTTCAAATACGGCGTCGTTTCATCATATAGTCAACCCTTACAAAATAATGGAACAAAACTTTGTTCTTATTTCATTTTATTAAGACCCACATAATTGTCTTTTCTCTTCATATGATTATTACAATTAGGCTTTATATTTTAAATATAAAATATCAGACATTAGACAAAATTTTGGTCTTTTCTTGTCTTGTACTACCAAATTGAACTTTTTTTTTTCTTAAAAAAAAACATTGGCATTTTGCATAATGTACAATACCATTGTTTTGTCTATCTTTGATTGCATTATTGGCACAATATGTGCTGTTTATTAATTATTACATTAGCTCAATTGATTAAGAAATATGCTTCAACTTTAAAGCATGCAAATAGATAGAGGAACGTTTGGGATAAGAAATGAAATTACAATCCAATTTAATTTGAAGTTACTAAAAAAATTAATCAAATAGATTGTATGAATTTAGACGTGAACTAAAGAGTGGATGATCAAGTCATCGACCTTTAGAATGGTAATTAATGTTATAGTTGTTTATTTATTTATTTTGTTTGATGGTTCATTCGATATTGAATTGTAGTAAATAACTTATTTAGATATAGTTTGGTTAATAACATTAATATGTCAATTGAATTATGTTTGATTTGATGAATAATATCAAAAAAAAAATTTTCTTTCTTTTCATAAATGATATAAAATTTAAATGGTGTGCTCGAAAATTATGTAAAACATCTTTTAGAGCATGGGGACGTTGGTTTTTAAAACATCTTTTAAGAATTTATCATTATTCAGTTTATTAAATGTAAAACTGTTCCACTAATTTTGGTTTTAGAAAAAACCAATTAATGCTATATATATATATATATATATATATATATATATATATAAGAATAATTCCACAGCTTTTAAAATATGTTTTCTTCCTAAAAAAAAAAAAAAAAAATTAGAAACAGCTTTTCCAGCAATGTTTCCTGTTTTTTCAACTTTTTTCTGCTTCCTTTGTTAAATAGTATTTATTTTCAAGTATTTTACAACAAGACACAATTTACGATACAATAATATATTGTATATTTTAGTGATCTGTCATTTGGGTCTTACTAAACGTATTATTCAAACCTAATTGAATAATTTATCATATCATTTCAGATAATAATAATAATAACAATTTATCATATAATTGATCATCATGGTTCATTTTTCTCATAAAAGAAAGAGAGAGAGAGAGAAAAAGGATACTTCTATTGTTAATTTAATTTAAATACAAGTTAGTATAATTAATCATTTAATCTAAATGTTAATATGATATATTGATTGAACTTACAAAATATATATACATATATATATGACATGAGATAACATGAAGAAAACAGGACATTAAATAAAACAAGAATAATTACTTATTAGTCGAATCAATATTTGTACGTTTTCTTATTGAGTTCAACAATATATAAAGTTGGGAGATTCAAACCTCTGACTTTTTGATAAAAAATATATATAGTTTATACAAACTTATAATGATCATGTTGGTAAATCAAATTTTATATGTTTATATCATAATAACACTAGCGGTAAAACCCGAACCCTACTTTAAGTAAGAGTAGGTAATGTGATGTCTTCTAACGAACTATGATGAAATCATGTCTTAGGAATTATGGAAGAAAGAAGGAAGCCATGATGTGGTAGTTTGCAATCGGGTTGAGCCAAGCATGAGATGGCTGGCCGAATGTTGGAGGGTCATGTTTGACGTTGGAGTGCATAGTGAGCATATGGATGAGGTCATGCAATTCTTTGAGGTGTAATGCTAAATTAACACTATGGATGGAGTTAGGAAAGGAAAATTGATTAAATCCTAGCCCTTCATCACATTAGTGGGCAAGGTGGCACAAGGGGTTTTCATGCAGAATTTTGGGCGGTGGTAAGTAGGAAGGCCGATTTCATTTAATTGGTTTGAACAAACTACTTAGCCTATTCGTGTAATTTCAGTGGAATTCGAAAGCTCTGTGTGTCTATTTTCTGTGGCTATATTTCAAGAGGGAAAAATCACCGGAATAAGGTCGAAGGAGCAAAATAAAGACGAAGGGTTCGTTTCTCGAGTGAATCTAGGCCATTAGTAAATAATTGAAGCTCCAGGATGTATCACGAAGATTTTTAAGCTAAAACTTTGAGGTAATATTGTCAACTCAGTTATAAACAACTTTGTAGAATGAAACTTTTTAAGATGAGGCCTGGAATGCGAGTTATATATTTTTGAAGTTTGAACTAGAAGTTGTTGAACAAGCAGGCAGCTGCTTGAATTAGGGCCAATAATGAAGGTTTGAATCTCCCGATCAAACGACGGGGAATTTTGAGCTGAAATTTTAAGGTAATGTTTTTAACTTTATTCTAAGAAAGTTTGTAGAAGGAATTTCCTTAAGATCAATTCTGAAAATTTAATTATGAATTGTTGGAATTGAATCTGCAGTTTGATGCTCCAAATTTTTTCTAAGTGTGGGCGATCAAAGGGTGCATTCTTTTGACACCCAATCCCTCCAAATTGGCTAAGTGTCCGACCCTCAAAGTGAATGGTAGAAGGCACAATGTGATGGTTTGGCATGTGAGCTTGATTTATTGAGTAGGCCTAAAAGGAAGGCTAATGTAAACACTAAGTAATATGCTTATATGTATAGGTTCAACTCCCATTGGAAAAGCCTATCAGGCCTTAAGGAAGCAAACTTGAAGGACCTGTGAGTGACTATAAATGATTTATAAATGGTTTATAAATATTTTAATAATCTATGCTTTATTGACAGTTACTTTTATGTTGGTTATTTTACAAGAAGTTCCAAGTAATGCATTTCTCTAAAGTTTATAAACGCATGCTAGTTACAAAGTTTATGAAATATGCTTTGGTATAATGGTTGAACCATGGTAGTTTTCAAAAGAAAATTCTATGACATGTTTATGTTATAAGTATTTGTATTATGTTTTAAAGCATATGTACTCTTAATGTTGTTGAGCATGCGTTAGCAAATGATATTCTTATGAAAACTATGATTTATGAGATCAAGCTTTCAGCAAGCATGTTTTATAAAAATGTTTTCCTATCAGGTATTTTCAGCTTAATACTGAAGTACAAGGAGAAGGTATCCGAGCTGTACTACCTAGTTTCAGTTATGTTATGATTCTGATGCTGAAGTACATATAGAAGGTATCAGAATAATTCACTCAGTTCAGTGATAAGCAGTGATACCCTACATCAGTTATGATCCTTGACATCAAGATCCAGTTTGCTCTATGTGCACGTATGACAGTTAATCAATTCAGTAGGATTGAACCACGAGGGTTCTTTCCTAGCATTGGCTGAAAAATGCTGAACAAAAGGGTTCTTACCTCAACCCAAGCTTATATTTGAGAGGTCGAACAAAAGGGTTCTCTCTTAAACATGATATTCGACGATGAGATTGAATCACGAGGGTTCTTTCCTAGCATTGGCTAAAAGGTGTTGAACAAAAGGGTTCTCACCTCAGCCCAGACTTATGTTTGAGAGATTGAACAAAAGGGTTCTCTCTTGAACATGATATCCGACGTTGAGATTGAACCATGAGGGTTCTCTCTCAACTGGGAATCAGTTTAGCTATGTCTTCAGATACAATGGTTTTAAAAGTTTTATGTACAAGTTTGCTTGGCATATTTTAGTTTCAGTGTTATGTTTTCTAGCTTTCAGTTTAAGCATGAGATTTATGTTTTTATTAAGTCACTCACTGGGTGAGTAGCTCATTCTTTCAAATGTTTTGCTTTTCCCAGGTAGTGGTCATCTCCCCAGAGGTTAGCTGTTATCCTGCTCTGCCACTCAAGGACTCCGGTTAAAAGTCCAAAGTCTAGAGAGAAGTTTTAGGTGTTTATTACATAAATGTATGTACATATGTGTTGCTCATATTAGGGACTAGTAAAGTATATTGGGACCGCTGAACTCTGTATGTGATAATATGATGTAATTACGTTGTTGTTGATCCCTAGTGTTCTGAGGTTATTTTTAAAGTTTACTTAATTTGGTGAATGTTATATATGTATTCCAGGGATCTAAGCAGGTTAAGGATGTTAGTTAGACAGTAAGTGCCACAAAAGGGTTGGTAACTACTGTCGTCACATTCACTTTCGGATTAAGAAGGGTAATCTAGGAGGGGGTGTGACACTAGCTTCATCACAAGGTAGCCAACAATTTTTATCTGGCCAAAATGACAATAGTACAACTGACATAATATTTATACTATCAATTTAAAAGTCATTAGTTTGATTCTCTATCTTACCTATGGTAAAAAAAAAAAAAAAAAAAAAAAAAAAAAAAAAAACACACACAATTTTTTAAGATTTGGTGCTTAGCAAGAACTAAATTAGAAGACATCACTTGAGTTCCTTGCTTGATAAGTTTCCTCCCCTGAAGACCTCAATTGATTTTTTATTTTCATTTAATGTAACTTATAAAGGAGCAAAATAAAGTTGGAATTATGTGAGACTGAATTTTATATTTTAAAGTAATAGTAAGTACAAAGTTTGAATCTATCACCTTAATTTATTGGTGAACTCAAAAAACCAATCAATCAACAATAGAAAATGATTGCCACAACCTTATAAATGTTTTTGGCCCATATGATTTAATATAGGTTAATTAGTTCAAGGAAAAGTACGTACTTTCCTATGAATGAATTGGTCAAGCTAATAAGGATTGAGATCATATCATGTATGAATAATTTGATTTGGTCACTAAATTTGTATAAAGTAACAATTTAGTCAATAAATTTTAGTGGTAACGATTTAATCTCTATACTTTTTTGTAATAATTTAGTCTATAAATTTTAGTATGTAACAATTTAGTTCTTGTATTTTCAAAATTGGAGTAATTTAGTCTCTAACGTAAAGACAATTCATTAAAATTAGATGTCAATTCTTAACACTTTATAATGTAAACTTTGTACTTTGTATTTTGTAAAAATATTGAGTCTCTAATTAGTTTAACAGTTTATTTATGCATAAAATTTCATTCAACTTCAATATTAATTTTTACAATAGAGACTAAATTGTTACAAATTTTAAAGTTCAATGAATAAATTGTTACATAGTAAAGTTCAGGGAATGAATTGTTACAAAATTGAAAATATAGAGACTAAATTCTTACAATCAAAACTCAAAGGACTTGTTACTTATATGAAAATATAGGGACTAAAATTGATTTTTAACCTATTATTTTAAATTTCTACTTGACTTAATGTACGAGACTGAAATGATTATACTGTTTGGAAGCTGCTTAACTTCCCACTTTTACCACATGAATAAACATAAACTAATTTAGAAATTAAAAAGAAACAAAACAAATAGAAACACACAAGAATTAAAGGGAAAAAATTCGAAACAGAAGAAAAACCTCAATCCATCAAAAGAAATTCACTATGAGAAGAATGATTACAGCTACACACAGAAGTCTTTTAGAATCCCAATTACAAGAATGTTTTTTCAAAACTTTTGTACCAATTGATTTTTTTTTTTTTCAACTCTCTAACTTGAAAATGCAAAAAAATAATTTAACTAGATTTAGTACCCCTGATCTTAAAGTATTTTTAGCTGTGAGACGATAAAAAAAATTATGTTTTTTTATATATATATATTTTTTATTGTTTAGTACCTCTAATACAAAAGTATTTTCAGAAGCATTGATCAATTGAAAGAAAGAGAATTAGACTTCACAAAATGAGATCACAAGACACATTCAAAAGACAAATAAAGGAACTAAGAAAAGAAAAGGGACAAAACCCTACTAAACACACAAAACTCGAGAGCAAAGATCCGCAAATAGAAACTTCAATAGAAGTTGAACTCTTTTTTAGTCATCTCAATAGAAGCTTCAAGTCACGTAGAATAACAAATAAACATCTTAGATTACACAATCTGACCAACCACCTAGGGAGGACGCAAGATAGCCTCATGTTCACAAAAGATTATGCTTGCGTCAAATATGATAAGCACACCAAGAGACTCTCCAGACCTTACGCCTCAAACAATCACTCATAAGTGATAAATCCATTAGAACTTCTGTATCTTAGTGAGAGATTTTATGGGGACATCGTCCCCACAAGAGCATGTTCCCTCAAATAGTTTGACTAAAAGGGTAATCAAGGAATAAATGATTCCTAGACTCAGTTCCACTAGTGTATACATGACACGTATACTAGGGATATCTAGAACACCGCTTGACAATACGATCCAATGTCTATAATGGATTCCAAGTAGCAAGCTAGACAATAAAAGAATGTCTAGGTATATTACCAACTCCAATCCAAAAAAAGGTTAGACGAAGGTATTGCATAATGTCTAAATTACAAGAACTCTCAAATTCCAACAATTGAAAAACACACTCGAACGATAAAGCAGATCAAGTCACGCGATCCTCCCTTCCAATCTCAGTTACTATTTTACATTTTTCAAACACTCTACTATACCGGTTTTGAAAAATGTCAATGGTATAAATTCAACTATAGTAAATTGACATGGTTAATATTTTTCATGGGCTAATGATGTAATTTTACAGTCCTCCAACAAGATTCTAAAATTGTCATTCATAATAATAATAATTATTATTATATTTAAAAAATGAAGACGTGGATTTCAGGAAACCAAAAGCACATATAATTTTACATTGTTTGACTAATTACATCCATCTTCAAATATTAGTTTTTAAATCCTGTCTTTTTCTCATACAATTTTAAGATAATTATATGTGTATATGTGCTTTATTTTCTTCTTTTTATAATAATATTTTCCCTCTAAAGTCACAAAAATGATACGATATATTAGAAAAACAATGGAAAGACCAAGTCAAGAAAACATATTTTTAATATATATATATATACACACACACTTGAGAAAATATATTCCAATTTTGTTTAATCATGATCTTTCAGCCAAGGGAAAAGATGAGTTTGGTCTTTGGTCAAAAACAGAATATTTGGTCCTCATATAAATTCAAAAGAAAAAAAAAAACTCATAATTATGATAGTTAAAGTCGGTTGAATTTTAATCTATATATTTTTAAATGTTCAATTTTAGTTTTCATAATTTCAATAAATCTTAAATTCAGTTGTACGATTAGTTTATTATTAATTTTTTAATTCTTCTTTTTATTTTATTTTTAGGTGACTAAAATGATATTTAAAGTAATTATTATGTTTGTTTTTAGAACTTAAAGATGTAACTAACGGTCTTACATTTGTTAATTTTGATTAGAGGTTTGACTTAGGCTGTGATGGACGGTATTGATTTAATCCCAAACTCAAATTATTTGATAAGAATTAGTCAAATAAAACCGAAATAATATTACTTGAATATTTTTGATCAAGTCAACGTTTCTCTTCCAATGGAAGAAAATTGAAATAGATCATTTTATTCTTTTAATTCATCTTTTTTATATATATATAGGAGAATTTATTTTTCCTTAATTTTCAATGCAACTTCTATTTTTCTCATTTTGAACTACTTTTTTGAAGATAAATTATTTGATTATTATAATTTATAAACGACCAATATATATGGATTTTTTTTAAAAAAAATTCATGATGATAGAAAGTGGACCGTTTTATGCATCTTTTACTAAGAGGTTAGAAATTCAAATATGATGATTCTTAAAAATCTCGAGTCAAGATTATGATTATAACTCTATGTTTTTTCTTGTCAAAATCATTTTTGCTTTCCAAAATTTTACGAAAGTGACAATTTAATCCCTAATTAATTTTAGTTGGTAACAATTTAATTTTGAACTTTTACTAAATTACAATTTAATCTCTTTACTTTACAATCTGTAATGATTCGATCTTTATTATGAAATCTAAAGGCTAAATTGAAATTCAACTCAAAACTTAAGGATTAAAAGTGTAACATCTTGAAACCTAAGATGAAATGAAAACTATAAAAAAAATGTAGGGACAAAAGTATATTTTGTTTTCTTAGAATCTATTATATTTAACAAATGGGGTTAATTTTAAAATAAAATAAGTTAAAAACATTTTTGTCCTTTGTGAAATTAACTATTTAATCCTTGAACTATAATTTCTAACAATTTAGTCCATTATAGTATTAATAATTTATTTCATATATTTTAAGATTTTTAACAATTTAATTCCTATTATAAAAAATCATTTCAAAACTAAGCATCCACGTTTTTTTTTTTTTTTCCTTTTTTATATAGGATTGGGATTTCGAATTTTATAAAGCCATTAAATCTATAATAATTTTATCAATATACATATATGTAACAGATCTGGTTGAATCGATTATAACAATATTTTCATAACATGAACTAAACCATTATAAACTGAAATCGAAAGAGGTTGCTTTTATGATAAAAAAATTCTTCAAAAATGTTTTTTTTAACCAATAAAATAATACTTTATAATCTTATAACTCCTTATTTGATAAGGCATGTGGACTAGGACTAAGTTACAAAAATGTAAAGAGAAAAAGATGTATATGAACTCTTTAAAGAAAGAATAGAAGTCTAATAATGGAATGGGAAAAATACTTTAACAATGAACATACAATAAAATAAAAAACAAAATTTTAAATAATTGTTAGAGAGAGAGTGTGTCTAGTCATTATATGTTTTATCTTTTTAATTTAATTCTCCCAACTATAGAGCATTACTCAAAGTCAAAGTCTTCCCTTTTCTCTCTCTAAAAACCATATAAAGGCTCTTTATATCTATATCTATATATATATATATTTCTTTGTAGCTTCATTGCCATTATCATATCAATATCATTCACATTATTTTTAGTTATTTAGTGGTTGCCATATTAATACCCTTATCAAGACTTTATAGTTCCTCTAACTATTTTCTTCTTTTAAGGATTTCTCACTTGAAAAGCTTTGATCAATTTTCCGTGAAAATCCTTCGCCGTTTTCCTTCATCGTCACCGAAAAAGATCCGGGGATCGGAGGTCGCTAGCTTGGTGTTCAATCCATGGCGGCCGCAGCCGGTGGCAAATCGCTCGAGCAAACACCGACGTGGGCCGTTGCCGTTGTTTGTTTCGTTTTGCTTGCCATCTCTATTTTCATCGAATACAGCCTCCATCTTATCGGACATGTAAGAAAAGAAGAAAACAATCGTCTGAAATTTCGTTCGTGATTACGATGGTTTTGAGGGTTTTATTTTATTTTGGCAGTGGCTGAAGAAGAGACATAAACGGGCGTTATTTGAAGCACTAGAGAAGATCAAATCAGGTTTTTTTTTTTTTTTTAATTGGTGAAATAATATATATATATATATATATATATATATTTAAATTAATGAAATATAACATTTCTTTTTTTTTGCAGAGCTTATGTTATTGGGATTCATATCATTGCTTCTAACAGTGGGGCAAGGTCCAATCACAGAGATATGTATCCCTGAACATGTAGCTGCCACGTGGCATCCATGTACAAAGGAGAGAGAAAAGGAGATAAACAAAGAGATGGAGAAATCTGTGAAACATTTGGCTACTAATGGCCGGAGACTCCTTCATCTCGCCGGAGCTGGTGGAAGTTTCCGGCGGATTTTGGCCGCCGCCGGAGGAGAGGACAAGTGTGCTGCCAAGGTATGAAAAGAAAAACAAATACACCTCTTTGCCAAGTTGAAATTAAATCCGTTTGATAACTAATTTTATACTTTTTGCTTTTTTTTTTTTAATTTTATTCTTTTTTGAATATTGAAAGTTTTTTTTTTTAAAAAAAAATTATTCTTAAATAAATCAATTTATGGTCAAATTAAAAGAAAATCGAAAAACCTATTTTTAGGTGCGGTTTGATAACTTTATTTTCCCCCTTTTTAACATTAAACTATAAAAATGGTAAGAAAACAACGCTAATAAAAGAATAGTGTTTACAAATTTAATTTTAAAAAATTAAATAGTTAAAGTTTGCTTTTATAATCATTTCTTTTTTGTTTTTTATTTTAAAAAATTAATTTTATTTCTTTCCATTTTCCAACCTAGCATGCATCTTTGTTCAGTATAAGAGTAAAATTTGGAGTTAAATTCTAAAAATAAAAACAAATTTTTTAGAACTATTTTTTTTTAGTTTTCAAATTTTAACTTAGTTTTAAAAAATGTGGATATAAAATAGATAACAAAACAAGAAATCGAGAGGTATAAGAGGTGTTTGTAGGCTTGGTTTTTTTATTTTTATAAAAATTAAAAAAAAAAATTCAAATAATTAACCAACGAGACTTAAACAATATTAAATTATAAATTTGGCATATGAATTCGGAGAGTTGTGTAATTCTCCAAAAAGGACATAACTTATAAATTACTAGCAACAAAGAATACATTATGTCCACCATTAAATGTTTATTAGATAAGAAAAAAGAGATGAGAACAACTTTTTCTTTGAAAAAACAAAAAGAAAAGAAAACATGTAATGGTTCACAACATCAAACATGTACCATTTATGTCACTTTCGTAAAATGTTTAATGGTATTCGAATTCTCAATTTTCAATTTTGAAATAAGATCTTTATTTTAAAAATTTAGTCTGTATGACATATATGATAATAGAAATTATCAAAATGCAATTAATAATTTTAGGTAAATAACAATTATTGTAATGATGTGATGTTGTATTTTTCAGGGTCAAGTGTCATTTATTTCAGCAGAAGGAATTCATCAACTTCATATCTTCATATTTGTGTTGGCAGTTTTCCATGTTTTGTATTGTGTTCTAACTTATGCTTTGGCTAGAGCAAAGGTAACCTTCTTTTTTGTTTTTTGTTTTTTTTTTTTATTTAATTCCTTTTTTGGTGTGTGCAATTACTTATTTACCCCTCTCTTATATTATTTCATTTTGTTTGGACACATAGATGAGGAGTTGGAAAACATGGGAAAAAGAGACCAAAACTGCAGAATACCAATTCTCACATGGTTGGTCCAAACAAATGCTCATAATTTTGTTAGAATTACAAGTTGTCCTTAAATTTTGAATTATTTAATTCATCTTTATACTTTTAATTATTTTACATTTTTTTTAAAATTAAATTATATGTAATCATTAAATGTTAATGATATTTTTGAGAAATTATTTTAAATATCAAAATATTAAAAATGTTTTCAATATAACAAAATATCACAGTCGGTTAGTGATAGATGATAGAAATCTAACAATCTCTATCATTAATGGACAATAATATTTTACTATATTTATAAATATTTTGGTTCATTTTTCTATATTTGAAAATCGTTCGAGATTTTTTTTAAAAAAAAAAAATAATATAAAATTATGGATTTCACAACAGATCCGGAGAGATTTAGGTTTGCAAGAGACACCTCGTTTGGGAGAAGACATTTGAGCTTCTGGACCAAGAATCCTGCCCTAATGTGGATAGTAAGATTCCTTTCATTTTTGTCCTATTTATTTATTAATTTACTTAATTATATGATCCTCTTTTTTTTTTTTTTTTTTTTAATTATATGGTCCTTTGCTTATTTATTTAACTTAGGTATGATACACATTTACTATAATTTATCACAATGGTGTGCTAATTTGTTCGTATTATATTTTAATATATAGATTTAAATCTCATTTTCATCCTTAAAATATTACATAAAAGCTATTTTAATTAACTATTGCTATTAATTTTCTTTTTTGTAATCACTAAACATTTTTTTTTCTTTTTTTTAGGATTTGAATTTCTATAAGCTAATAATACTAAGTTATAACTTAACAAAATATAAACATGGCAAGCCATTCAATTCATTTATCTAATCTTTTTTTTATTTGTGTAGATATTATGATTAAAAAAAAAAAATCCTAAACTTGTTAGTTTTGTGTCTCTTACTCTTAAAAATATTTAATAGGTTTTTAACTTTTAATTTTGTGTCTATTTAATTTCTAAAATTTAAAAGTCTCTAATATATATATCTATGAACTTTCAATTTTGTGTCTGTCTCTAATTTTTCAATTTTGTATCTAATATGATATATTAAACTTCTTTTTTGAAAAATTAATTGTTCTATTAGATATAAAGTCGAATTTTGAACTATAAAATTTCAATTTCATTTCTTAATTTAAACGTTATTTAAAAAAAAAAAAATCAAATAGGTCAAAGACCTCTAAAATACACTATTAAAAGAATTTAGGATCTACTGGCACAAATAAAAAATTTAGATATTTATTAAAAATTTTATTTTTATAAAATTAAGGAACTTAATGAATATAAATTGAAAGTCTATAAAAATTCAAGAATAAAAAGATACAAATATCTAAAAGAACTAACCTCGTAATTTATCCAAATTATATATATTAAGGGGAAAATCTAAAGGGCACATTTATTGTAAAAATCATGTGGTTTCAATTTTATAGAAATGATAACGGTCTGAATAAGCCACTTTGGGATAATGACTTTAGCCGCCCTATGGGTGACATTACTTAAATTTGACCTTTTTTAAAAAAAATTAAATGCCTATAGAATAATTTATATTTTTTTACGACAGCTGTTCAATTCTATTATAGAGACTTCTTTAAATAAAATATAATTATATTTCTTTGACAAAAAAAAAAAAAAAAAAAGAAGACTATCTCATCATTTTTGCTCACGTATTAAATTTCGATAAACACGAGGATTAATGTAAATTAGAGAAAAAGATAAAAATCAAATAGATATTTTTTCTTATTAATTTTAAATAAAACGAAGTGAAAATAATTACCAATTATTAACAAAAAGTTTGATTTTATTTAGGATTTAAATTGATATTTACTTTTATTCGAAAATTGATTAGGATTTGTTTGACTTGGACAGGTTTGTTTCTTCAGGCAATTTGTAAGATCTGTTCCAAAAGTTGATTACTTGACATTAAGACATGGGTTTATAATGGTTAGTTAATTTTTTTCTTATGATAAACTTTGATATTCAAATGAGTAAAATAATATAATGTTTTACCATATGCCGTTTTGACTTTATACATAGCCATTGAAAATTGGATTCTTTTATGTTATTTTTTAATTACAGGCACATTTAGCACCTCAAAGTCATACACAATTTGATTTTCAAAAATATATCAATAGATCCCTTGAAGAGGACTTCAAAGTTGTTGTGGGAATCAGGTCAGTTGCTTAATTAATTCATTAGAATTTTGTTAAATTATTATTTAGTATATGCTTGATTTTTGGTGCTTGATTTATTTTAGTTCGCTCATAATTTGGATTAGACCTACCTCAGTTTGCCCTATTATAGCGTAGCATTAATTTTTCATTTGTTTGGACCACTTTCTATTTTATCTCTAATCTTTGAAAAAAAAAATACATATAGATGTCTATTCGGTCCTAATAACTTGTTAAAGATACATCTTTAAAGTTCATATCAGATTCTTTCTTTAGTATTATTGAGATTGAACCATCGATTTTTAAAGATAGCATATTCTGACATAGGATTTTAAATCGTTGGAATTAAGTCTTCAATTGTAGCTCTTTACAACAAAATGTTAATAATAGGGATACTTTTGAAACTATTTGTAAATGTAAGACTTTTTCTTTTTTAATTATTATTACATTTTCTTAATTTTTCTTTTTTAATTATTATTACATTTTCTTAATTTTTCTTTTTTAATTATTATTACATTTTCTTAATCTTTATTAACGTGTTTTTTAGAAAATTCAACATAATTGAATTGTGTCTTTTGAAGAGATGCTACATCCTAAAAATTTTAGATTGCGTCATTTCAACAAACAAAATCAACTCAAAAAACCTAACAAAAAGAACTTTTTTAATACATCGAAAAAGTATTTAATTTATATATTTTTCAAGGCTGTTTTGAAATATAGGAAAATGAGCTAACTTATTTACAAAGATAGCAAAATGTCACTGTTTATCAGTGATATAATGATAGATATCGATAAACAGTAACATTTTGCTATATTTGAAAACGTTTTCAACAGTTTTGCCATTTAAAAGAATTATCCTACTTTTTCATTGAGATTTGTTTTTTAAAATTTAAATTAGAATGCATGTATATATATAACTTTAATTGTGTGCATTTTTTCAACTGACACAACCAAGGGTGGATTTAGTATGGGTCAGGGGGCTCGAACGCCCTTACCTATATGCTCTTTAACTGACATAAAATCAAAACTACTAGGTAGTCTAGTGGTAAATTTACCTTCTAACCCCTATATGACCTAGATTCTAACTTCATTCATTATATTTATTTTTACTAAATTATATAAAGTCCCGTCAAGAAAATTATTGATTCTGGCATTAGACACAACCCCATATTTGTTGTTGTTTTTTTTTTTTTTTTTGAAGAAACATAATCTATAACCTAATAAAAATATCTATTGTTAACAAAAGGCCCCTTTTTACCAAAGAACACTTAATCCCAAATGTTTGATCTTTTCTTGAAACATACATGGGAATCCAATAACTCTTTTGGGGGTAATTTTGCATCCACTGCAATTGGTCTTTCGCTGGTGCTTTTTTTCTCTCTCCAAACACTCAGGTAAAACCTCAACAATTAATAAAAAAACAAAAATTCAGAAATAATAGAAGTGATACATAATATTAAAAAGAGTTAAAAATACATATGGTTTGAAAAGAGGGCAAATATTTGACAAGAATTCATTGGGTACTTTTCGTCGAACAGTTGAGGGCATATCTATGGCGCCATCATCCACTAAATCGTAAGAAAACTTTACACAAAATCCACATTTTGGAAGTGGAAAATGAAGAAATGAAGAATTTGGAACAAGAATTGATGTTATTCAGATTCTGCTGATCGGGACAAAATTACAAGTATCATAACAAGATGGCACTGAAGAATACAAGAAAGAGAGAAGTAGGAAGGGCGGCGATAGGTGAGCCTGGCATGACCTCTTTTGGTAATCGCCCCGCCTACTGATCTAGCATCAACATTGGCCGTCAAAATGCCTTCAAGTATGCCTTCTTGCTGACTTGGTAATGTTCTATTCTTAATACTACGTTAATAAGCTAAGTTTATAAAGACTACGAATAGTCATTTAAAAATCGATAATTCGATTTTGTGGTTCAGGAAAATATACATGATTTATATACTAGGATAACTAATTCGTTCATATTGAACCAATGGAAGACACCTAACTGAATCATTAATTTTATAAAAGAAAAATTAGAGGCATCCTATGCCATGACTATCCTTTGCAACCCACCGAATGTTTAATTCAGTTTGTCCATAGTGCAAATTTCTTTTTTTTTTTTTTAAGCAATATAATAATATATATATTATATATATATAATTATATAATATAATATATATTATTTTTTTGTCATGCGGTTAAAAGTAATGCATAAAGATGTATGCAATGATGCATAGAACATTGTAAATATAAGCAATCAAGCCGAAAAAGTATTTTTAACAAATATATAAGTACCACAAATTAATATGTATTTTTGAAGTCTAACTAGTGGTAGATCTATTTTGCTATAGACCTCGAAATCATAGACCATATCGCTAGTATAATATTTACATATACAATTCATTTTGAAAGGTTGGTAATTCACTTAATTATCCTTAAAAAGCTGTATCCAATGCATATTCTCGATTTTAATAATAATTGATTGTTTCGCATTTTGGTCCAATTTTCTCTTTTCCTCTTTTGTTGGATTTTATTTTTCAAAATTTCAAATTTATTTAAGATATTTTTGTTTTGAAATTGAGATAATGCTTTTCTCAAATTAAACTGGCCCATTTTTATGGGCATTCAAATTGATATTTTGTTTCTCTATTTTTTGTAGGATAAAAATAATTGAACATTTTAAACAATAACAAACACACCCAGCACCATAGATATAAATATAAGTAGATGTAATTGTTTGGTTTTTTTTTTTTTTTTTTTTTTTTTTTTTTTTTGTTGTTTGGTTTTTTGTTTTTTGTTTTTTTTTTTTTGCATCCTTCAATTAGTACATAATGAGTTGATATAAATTTAGGGGAGTAGGAATTAGATTGAGAAAAGTTTCCATTTCATTTTTAAAATTGGTAAGAAAGTGGAAAAAAATAAAAGAAAAGAAAAGAAAAGATAGAATGTTAAAAGTCCATACAATAGAAACTAAGCTATAATTTGACATCATTTTAATATTTAATAAACTTCAATAAAATAATATTTTTGGAATTAAAAAAAGAACTATTTTTTTTTCTTTGTGATGATATAAATAATATTATACAGCGCTAATTAAATGTTTGGTGTTGCTTGTTATTTTATTTTATTTTTTTGAATTTCAGTATGAGTTCGGGTTGAATTCTTGTTTCCATGAGCATGTAGAGGATGTGGTGATCAGAATTTCAATGGGGTAAGTTTAATTATAATACTAATATTAAATAAAATATTATGTCACATATTTACTTTTATATGATAATTTAACCAAATCAACCTTGTTTGTCCTAAAAAAATATTCAACTTTTTTTTTAACCAAAAGTTAAATGAAAAAGAAAAATTCTCTCACATGAAAGATTAGTTACATTGCAAGTTTAGTATCCGAACTTCCAATTTTGTGTCGGTCAATTAGTCTCTAAATTTTAAGAACTATTTAATAGTTTTCTAACCTTTAAACTTTTGTATCTAATAGATCCTTAAAATTATAAATCTTATGTCAATCATGCCAAATTTTCAATTTTGTATTTAATAGGTCAAATACCTATTCAATATTTTCAAAAAAATTCATGAGTGCATTATATACACTTAGTTTTTGTTAAAAACTAATTTCGAATATGTCAAACCTATTAGACTGAAAATTAAAAGTTGTATAAGATATTTTTAAAATTTAGGGATCTATTAGATACAAAATAAAAATTTCATAAACTTAACACATGTTTTTTTTTTAAGGTCATAGATCAAATATATACAAATTTAAAATTTTAAAATTATACTTATTATATAAATATATTTTTTGAGTAAAACCATTGGAGATAAGGAGAATTCAAAATTTTGAACTCCTAAGCGTGTATGCCTTATACATTTTCAATTTTTTCGATCATATAATTTTAAATACACCATATTGAATGTATAAAAATTTACCTCTAACATTATATTTGATTTAATACAATATCTTTCGCCTAACATGAGTATAACTCGTTGGGTGTAAAATTTTACTACAGAGCTCAAAATTAGGAGATTCTCAATTTCCACAGTCAAAAAAAAAAAAAAAAAAAAAAAATCAATTATATAAGCAAAAATATCTCTTTCAATTAGTCAAATTTTCTTCCGTAACTTTTGTTATTGTATTTTTTTTCTTTTGAAATAAGATATTGACCATGATAGTTTTCCTATTATTTATGAATGTCAGGGTGATTGTACAAATCCTTTGCAGTTATGTTACTCTACCTCTTTATGCACTAGTCACTCAGGTAACCCAAATTCCCTTTTACGAATTGCTAATTGATTTTTGGAAAATTTTCATCGATAAAAAAAAAAGTCAAATTATTTATAAAAATGATAAAAAATATTGATAGATACATCTAAACTGATAGAAATTTATCATTGATAGAAATTGATAGAAGTTTATCAATATCTATTAGTGATAAAAATGGATAGAAATTTAAAATGATTAAATTTTGTTATTTTATGTAAATAGTTTTTCTTATTTTTCTATTTTTGAGAGTGTTCCTTAGTTTTAACTTTTAAATTTAAAAAGATTAAAAATTAAGGATTTAAATAGAATAATTGAAAGTATAGGATTAGAACAGAAGGGATATGATTGAGATTTTCAAAGGGATAGAAATTTTATTTGAAATTTGAAATTTGAAATTTGTGTTTATATATAGATGGGTTCAACAATGAAGCCAACTATATTCAATGAGAGAGTAGCAGCGGCGCTTCGCAATTGGTACCACTCGGCTCGGAAGCACATCAAACACAACCGCGGTTCGATCACTCCAATGTCGAGCCGACCCGCCACCCCGACTCACAACATGTCACCGGTCCACCTTCTCCGTTACCACAGGAGCGAGGTCGATAGCTTCCACACCTCACCGAGAAGGTCACCCTTCGAGACCGACCGTTGGGACAACGATTCGCCCTCACCGTCACGTCATGCTGAAGGTTCGTCCTCGTCACAACCCCATGTCGAGATGGGAGGTTATGACAAAGATCCGGTTGAACCGGATTCGACTCAATTTGACCCGGTTCAATCATCTCGAACCCGCACTCAACATGAGATTCATATTGGCGGCATCAAAGACTTTTCCTTTGATAGAGTTGAATGAAACGAAGTTCGTGGATGTTGAAGGGATGAGACTAATCTAGACCGTTCATCACGAACTTTTTGAACTTGTACGATATTCTGGTTATGATTTTTTAATTTTCTTTTTCTTTACAAATTTAGAAGGAATCAGTGTAGTATATGTACATGTAATAAGGATGACATGCAGAATATTTTCAATATTAGTTATAATTTCATTCTTTTAAATCAATATTATAAAGAAAATATCAATGGCTTGAGTATAACTCAATTTTGTTAAGGAATTAAGAAGTTAAATGTTCGAATCCATACTCTTATGTTGCTGAACTTAAAATATATATATATATATATAAAAGTTATAAACCATTGATCTATTGTTTATGATTTAACTTAGTTTTAATTTTTGTCATAGTGATTTTAAAATTATATAAATATTATGGGTTTTAGCTTAAATGTGGTTGTAATAGTTTCCAAATCTTTTAATTTTGTGTCTATGGCTGGGTCAAATCTTACTAATCGTTGTTGTATGTCCCTACAAGTATTACTACCTATACATTAAGTAGTGACACATTTTTCATTTAGATGTCAATGAATTAGTATGAAAAATAGATGAATATAATATGCAACACCACAAGTCATATATAATGTTAAAGACAATAAGAAAGACAATAAGCCAAATTGAGAGAGTAACTAAAACATAAAGAGACAAAAATTGGTAACCAGTTTGGTGCAGTATCATCCACGTCTGAAGATGGAAAGAACTTCACTAATAAAGAGTTAAGCGATTACAATGAAGTACTTATCTGTTAGACATCCTCTATAGTAACTCTCAAACAACTCACTCTTAGTGATGAGTTTAGACTCCCCCTAAACTTGAGCATCCCTCCTTTTTCGCCCTAACACTCTTTCCACGTCTTATTTGAAACACACTTAAAACAAGCTTATATAGGCTCCCCTAAGTGTGAGTTTCTCTCACTATCATCAAACTTAGACTCCTCTAAATATGAATCTATACACCAATTTTTTCACTGAAGTAGAAGCTTGAACGAACTCTTCAGCCGAACACCAATGACAAATGGCAATAACCTCATAGAGAGGTTCATACACAATTATCGTCAATGATCCCTTATTTACTTACATAAACTCATTAATCAAAAGGGCTAAACTTAAAAGATACAAAGATTACAAATATATATAAGTAGCAAAATAAACAACTCTGTCAGGAAGAGAATTTTTGTCGAGGCATATAAAAGGGAGGCAGCTTCTGCAAATCTGCAATAAATAAGGAAAAAATATTTTTCAGACAAAAACAGTTTAGATTATCGTGATACTCTTGAAAAGTGCAGAAACAAAGTTGCATGACATTTTACCAAAAAAAAAAAAAAATCAACCAACTAAACTATAGTAACATAATATTTTCAAATTAATATAGCCAACTATAATACAATTTAGAGCCAAGTAAAAATATAAAAAGAGGGTTGATAGTGGTATTTTATAAGGTATACTATATCACAACTATATTATAAGGTCTCAAAAGTTCCTCTAACCCTTGCATCAACTATATAACCATTCTATTACAATTTAGTCTAACCCTTATGTTAAGAACAGAAGTTCCTCTTGTTAGAGATTTGTTGATTGGTTCTATTTTTTTTTTTAAGGCAGGTTGTGGTGGTTTTGTCATTGTCTCAAATGTTGTCTTAATATCTATCTCAGATATTATTAATTCCTGTAGTATATTTTTCTTTCCTTGTCTGAAAATTTTCTACATATTTAGTTTGACTGATATTTTCCTTATTTGAGACACTGCTTATTATTTTCAAATTGAGTTTTTTACTTTTTTGGCCATGGTTTTTAAAAGAAGAATATTGGTGTTCATTTATTGTTGCCGCATTTGTTTATCGTGGGAAGAATGTTCCTATTCTTGGTGGCCGAATTGTGCAACATTGTGTGTGTGTGTGTTTTTTTTTTTTTTTTTTTTTTTTTTTTTTTTTTTTAATTTATCAATACTCGCTGTATTCCGTTGTGTGATTGCATTGATTGAAAATTGCAATACCTTGAAGATAATTTATGCCTTAGGGGGAGCCTACAACATTGTTGTTGAGAAGGGATTCTCGATCTTAGGGGGAGCCAAAGATTTCATTCTTGAGAAAGAGTTCTCAATCTTAGGAAGGACCTAAGATTCATTAGTGAAGGGAGCTCACTGAGCCAGTGGAAGATAATCAAGAGGAGGGAAATCTCTCACATGTCGGAAGCCGAATTGTTTAACACTAATATTAACTTACTTAGGGGAAGCCTAAGTTCTTTTGAGAGGGAGTCTCACATCTAGGGGAGCCTAGGTGCTTTGTGAGTTGAGCTCTACGTGAGTCATTGTAGTAGTCGGTGAATTATAGATAAGTATTACATTGTAATCGCTTGACTCTTTAATATTAATGGATTATATTTCCTAGCTAGGCACACTTCCCCCAGATGTAGGTGGATTTCACCAAACTAGGTTACCAACTTTTGTGTATCTTAACTTGTTTTTATTGTTGTTAGTATTTTGTTGTTATAATGCTTGTCTGTGCTTTCCATTTAACACTCGAGCTTTTTCAATTAGTATTAAAGTAGGTCACCTTTACCTCAGGTACTTCGATCATGAATGAAATTAAAGAGATAGCTCTGAAGGAACCGGTGAAGGTCCTTGAGCGGAAATGGGGATCGGACCCAAATCCCAATTTTACACAATTTCCAATTTTACAAAATCAACAGAAACAATATGCATTTAATCACAAAAATACAACATGCTGAATAAATTAGAAAAGAGAAAAATATAGGGGTTTAAGAAATCCTTACCTTTGAAGAACCCTTCTTAAAAAAAAGAAAACCCTTCTCCAAGATTGGTAATGAATAAATTAATCTCCAAATGGCCACCATCACGAATGAGTCTTATGTATTCTCTAGGATGAGAATCACAGGAGTTATGGGCTCTGTGATTTTTAGAGAGGGAATGGGAGTTGAGAGAGGAGAAGAGAGATTGGAAAAATTGGGATTTTTTTCTCAGAGAAAATCTTGCAAGGGGAGTTTGCTGTGAAAAATAAAAAAAATCAAAAGGAGACGATAACTTCCTAACCACCCACTCACGTAGATTGGTTGAGAGAGAATAGGGGAGGAAAGTTACTTCCCACCCATTAATTTAAATTAAATAAATAAAAGTAAATTATAATATATATTTATTATACATATATACATAACCATATGTTATATCACATATAACATATAACCTATAATTTCTATATTGTATCAAATACAATATAACCTATAGTTTCAATTCTCTCATCAATGACATTTAATATAAATCCCATCTATATTAAATTTAATTATATGAATCCAATTCATATAATTAATATTTGAATCATATTCAAATATTTATTTCCTCTCAAATAAACTTTATATTATAATGTATCAAATACATTATAGTAACTATATCATATATAATTAAATTAAATGAATTATATCACATATAATTAATTCCCTCAATTAATTTGAACAATTTAAATTAATCCAAAATTGATTCTCATTGAATCACTGTTAAGCTGCAGAGGGGACCTCATGGACCTGTAGCTTGAAGCTCCAATGGTACTTGAATAATTAATTAAACTCCTTTAATTATATTATTCAACATCCATTAATTATCGAGCACTCCACTAAAGATCGACAGCTGTACTCTTCGTACTTAAAATATATTTCAGTGTCCATTGGATAAAACCAGTCAACAGTGTAATGACCCTTCACAAATTGCTCATAAATACAGCTAGGCCAAAATTACTGTTTTACCCCTATAATTACATCTAACTTCTTAAGTATCACTGAGCCCTCTAATGAATAATAAATCATAGTCTAACTATGACTAAACCCTTCTCGGGCCAGGAGAGGTTGTGGTGCCACATTGTTAAAGCCCTAGAATCAGCCCTAGAATTTCTTCTTGTGTAGCTGTGTTCCCAGCTCCCCAATCAGACGAATCCCTAAAATGGTATACTTGTTGGGTCGGTGATTTGGCCATCTCACCCATACAAATCAAAGGACCGTTCTCATAGGCAAGGAGTTCACAACACACTCAGGATTCAAGTCATATCACCTATTGTTATCCTGGTGAAATATAAGTCTTTATTATGAATGACATTATATAATGAGACTAGTCATTTCGTGGTCCGGTCATATACAACAACTGTAACATCTACAAAGCGAGCTATACTCATAGTATCACCAGGATAAGGTATCCAGCCTTATCCATCTACTACAGACCATTTAGGTTATCACTTAAATATGATCCATTTGTATGTCTCTACATACATGTTTAAGCTATATATGATAACCTTGGACATTAGTTTATTGGTTTATGGGTTTAATACTAATAAATGTCAAATAAAACATTTGATATTTTATTAAATAAATAAAATTTTTGTACAATATAATTACAAACTATAGAACCGTACGAGATTTAACGCACCAACCCTAACAATCTTCTGCTTGTCCTAAAGCTAGTGGGGTGTACAATATATAAGTCATACTAATATACAAGTACAAAAAAAAAATAAACTAGGGCATAAAACGCGCCCAGTACAAAATCTTTCACTTGTCCTAGACTATATGTGACCCGTTTCGTAGACCCATACTCTGCAGGTAACCCTAAAATACCTTAACCGTGAGGGCCTTTATAAATGGATCAGCAACATTGTGTTCAGAAACTATCTGTGTGATGATCACGTCCCCTCGATGCACAATCTCTTGGATGAGATGATACTTTCGCTCTATGTGCTTCCCGCATTTGTGACTCTGAGGCTCTCGAGAATTAGCCACAATAACACTATTATCACAATAAAGAGTGATGGGCTTTGACATGTCTGGAACCACTTCCAAATCAGTCAGGAATTTCCTGAGCCACACAACTTCCTTAGCAACTTCACAAGCAGCTATGTACTCAGCCTCTATGGTAGAGTCAGCAATGCACCCCTACTTGATGCTCCTTCAGACTACTGCCCCTTTGTTAAGGGTGAACACTGATCTTGATGTGGATTTCCTAAAATCCTTCTCAGTCTGGAAATCAGAGTCCGTATATCCTGTAAGGATCAAATTCTTAGAATCATACATGAGCATGTAGTCCCTCATTCTGATACTTGAGGATGTTCTTAATGGTGGTCTAGTGATCAAATCTTGGATTAGATTGATACCTACTGACTATCCCCATTGTATAGCAGATGTCAGGTCTAGTACATAATATCACATACATCAGGCTACCAACGGCCGATGCATAAAGGATCTATCTCATTTTCTCAACTTCTTAAGATGTCTTAGGACACTGTATCTTAGACAATATAACTCCATGCCTGAAAGGTAGTAAACCTCTCTTGGAGTTTTGCATCGAAAATTTAACAAGCATTTTTTCAATATACGATGCCTGAGACAGGGCTAGCATTTTGTTCTTTCGATCTCTAAAGATCTGAATACCTAGAACAAACTATACCTCTCCTAAATCTTTCATTTGGAATTAGGTGGCTAGCTAATTCTTAATTTCAGTCAGTAGACCTACATCATTTCCAATGAGTAGGATATCGTCCACATATAGTACTAGAAAAGCTACCGAACTGTTGATCATCCTCTTGTAAACACAAAGCTCATTGATTAAAGCCATAAGATTTGATCGTAGTATCCAATTTTATATTTCAAGATCGAGAAGCTTACTTCAATCCATAGATGGGCTGATTAAGCCTACAAACCTTTTGCTCTTGACCTTGGGTTATGAATCCCTCAGGTTGCTCCATATAAATGGTCTCCTCAAGATTTCCATTCAGAAAGGCAGTCTTGATGTCCATTTGCCAGATCTCATAGTCATAATATGAGGCAATGGATAGGAGGATCCATATAGACTTTAACATGGCAATAGGTGAGAAAGTCTCCTTATAGTCGACTCCCTCAACTTAGGTATACCCTTTACCATATGCCTAGACTTGAAGGTTTGCACCTTCCCATCAGCAGCCCGTTTTCTCTTATAGATCCATTTGTAACCTATAGGTTTTATCCCATTAGGTTGATCTATAAGATCCCAAACAGAATTTGAAGTACATAAACTTCATTTCTAGATCCATAACTTTGATCCACTCATCTTTGTCAATATCCCCCATTGCTTTCTTGTAACACAATGGATCCTCAACATCTTTGTCAGCTATCATAAATAGGATTTCTGTTAAACCCATGTAACGGATAGGCGGGCTCGCAACCCTCCCACTACGTCGAGGTTCCCTCAATACTTGAGGTGGATTTAACTACTAGATGATCCAACTTCAACAACTCTTGTTGAGGTGTTGGGTTCTTCAACAACTCTTGTTGAAAGTTCAATAGTTTCCTTAGAAATTTCATTCAACACAATCTTACTGCAGGGCTTATGCTCTTTAATGTGGTCTTCCTCTAGTAATGTATCGTTTGTTGATACAAATACTTTATTTTCCTTAGGATCGTAAAAGTAACCACCACTCATTCCTTTAGGGTAGCCTGCAAATAGGCACAATTTTGAACGAGGTTCCAGTTTCTTAGGATTTGCCTCAAGCCATATCCTAGGAAACCCCAGATCCTGAAATGGCATAAACTACCTTTACAAATATTCCATAATTCCAAACATATTTCTGGTAACACTCTTGGATAGAACACAATTCAAAATATATGTTGCAGTCTGTATTACATAACCTTAAGACTAGTCCAGTAGGGATGCATAACTCATCATAGACCGAACCATGTTCAACAGGGTTCGATTTCTCCTTTCTGATACACCATTCTACTGAGGTGTACCAGGTGCTGAGAGTTGAGATACAATTTCATGTTCTATCAAATAGTTATGGAATGTAAGATCCAAAAACTCTCCATCTCGATCAGATCGAAATGTTTTAATCATTTTATTTAATGCATTTTCAACTTCAGCCTTAAATTCTTTGGACTTTTCAAAGGCTTTCAGACTTTTATTGCATTAAATAAATGTACACATATCTAGAATATTCATAAGTAAGTGATGAAATATTCAAACCCTCCTCTTACTTTAGTATTCATTGGACCGCAGAGGTCGAATGTACAGGGTTTAAGGATTCTTTGGCCCTTTTCTAGTAAAAGATTTTTTAGTCATTTTGCCTTCAAGGCATGACTTACACACAGGTAAAGAATTTTCTTCTAACTCGCTTAGAAGTCCATTCTTAACCAATATTTCAATCCTATTGAAATTGATGTGTCTTAACCTTAGGTGCCAAAGATGGGCATTTTCTTTAGGAGAAATTTTAAGTCTTTTATTTTGAGTTACCACAGTTTTATACATTTTAGTTTGAAGGAGGACTTTAGTTGCTAATGGACTTAGCACATACAAATTATCTTCAAGATTAACACAACAAATTAATACTCTATTCTTGTAAATAAACACTTTATTCACTTAAAAGTTAAAAGAGTACTATTGTTCAAGAAGAGATTTTACAGAAATCAGGTTCCTTTTCAAACCTGAAATCACATATACATTATCTAATAAAATATAAGATTTTTGTAAACAGAGTCTGAGCCCTCCCACTACATAGTTGAGATGATGTGCCCAGTTCCAACACGCATCGTCATCTCCCCTAGCCTCCAGTTGCCACTAGGAACTAATTCCCTGAAATGAAGAACAAACATAGTTAGTAGCACCTGAATCAATTATTCAAGTTGAATCATCATTCTCCACTAAACAAGTCTCCAATATAAGTAAATTGTATTTACCTTGCTTGGCCTTCTTCTTTTCTGCCAAGTATTTGGGATAGTTCCTCTTCCAATGTCCCTCGTGGTTGCAATGAAAACAGATTTCTTTTGCAGCCTTGGCCTTCTTACCCTTTTGGGCAGCAGCTGATAGGTTAGCTTTCCCCTTTCCACCTTTCATCTTCTTCCATTTTTTAGTGCCAGAAGAAGAAGGCACAAACTTAGTTCCAGAGTACAATCCTTTGTAGAACTTCTTTGAGGACGAAGCAACATTTTCCTCTGCCTTTTATTCCTTACTTTTCATCAAGGACTAAAAATTCTGAAGCTCATTGAGCAAGGTGGTCAGGTTGTAGTCAATCTTATTCATAATGGTATTACTACGAAACTGTAGGAAACTTTCAGGTAAAGATTCCAAGATGAAGCTAACCTGACTGGCTTCATCAATGGCAGACCCGCTCATCTTCGCCACATTGAAGTGGACCATCATGTTGAGAACATGTTCTCTAACAGATGCCCCTTATTGCATACGAGCATTGAATATATGGTTTAGAACATCATGCCTGAGTTGTGCAGACGGTTGTTTGAACATCCCCCCACAAGGACTTCGCTCATACTTCTTGGACAAGCTTCTAAAAGGCTTGCCAAGATATATGCTCAGGCTTTCTCGTTTTCCCGTGTCCAGCTCTTGTATGCCTTTCAAACATTTCAAGTGACATTTTTAGCAGGAATAGAAGAACAATCCTCCATAAGGAAAAAACGGAGGTCATCGATGATTAAAATCATGTTGATTGTGTTTTTCCAGGTCGTATAGTGTTTTCCTGTAAGTTTGTCGGCGACGAGCAAATTAAGTGTTGCGGAAGTCATAATTAATAAATTGCTGAAACCATATAAATTATTTATATTAGTAACCTATGCATTAACCCATTTAGAAAAACTGATCAAATTTAGCAAAATAATCTAATGCACCCTAAGTGACATCTATTTTGCAAGGATGTTTCCGTGATAAGGTGCCCCTTCACTGAAATGAGACTATCTCAACCAATAGATAGAACAATTCCTTGTTACTGTAACTATCAATCACCATTGTTCAATCCAGAAATTGTTAAACTCGCTTAACATTTTTTGTAAGTGTAACCCCTCATTTTAGATTCTAGAGTTCTGCCCCAATGAGCCAACCATAGGTAAAAAACGATTGGGGCAAAAAGAGGCGTGGGATATCTTATCTGTTGAAGCATCTTTAGGAAATTCTCACGCATTGAATGCCATATTTAATGGTGTTGATCGCAACATATTCAGACTAATTAATAGATGGGTATCTGCAAAGAATGCGTAGGATATCTTATCCGTTGCCCATAAAGGAACCTCAAAAGTTAAAATGTCAAAGTTGTAGTTGTTGACTTCTAAGTTCGAGAATCTTAAAATGCACAATGATGAATCAATTATTGAATTCAATATTCGATTACTGGACATTGCAAATGAGTTGTTTGTTATGGGAGAGAAAATTTTAGAAGAAATACTAGTTCAGAAGGTGCTTAGGTTTTTACTTAAGAAATTTGATATGAAATTTACTGCTATCGAGGAAGCTTAAGACATAACAATGTTGAAAGTAGATGAATTATTTGGCTCTTTACTCACTTTTGAAATGTCCCTGGATGGAAAACCTGAGAAGAAGAATAAGGGAGAGTCCGAGGATTCCTTTGCTGAATCTATTTCATAACTTTTGAAACAATTCAATCGTGTCCTCAAAAGATTTGGAAAGAAGTCTGACAGATTTAGTCCTAAAACCAACAAGTCCAATGGCTCTCTTCCTCTCAAACAATTCAGAATTCAAAGTAGTAAGAAGGAAGCTGACAAGTTAGGCACTTTCAATTTTCAAAAAGGAAAGTCTTTTAAATATAGAGAGTGTGAAGGTTTTGGACACTTTCAAGCTGAATGTCCTAATTTTTTTGAAGAATCAGTGTAAAAAATATGTCTTAACTTTGTCTGATGATGAGTTTGAAGACTGTAGTGACTCAGAGGAAGATGTCAAGGCTTTTGTTAGTAACATCTTATTTGACACCTTGTCATGTGAGATTTTTGAGTATGATGTGTATCTAGAAAATGTTAACAAAGCTGCCAAACTTGTGTCTGCTGATTCTTCTTATCAAGCTCTTTTTAATAAATGGCATGATGATATGAAAGTATTTGATTTGCAAAAAGAAAGAATTGAGACTTTGATGGCTGACAATCGCAGGCATATGCCTACTATTATTGATTTAAAGCGAGAACTTACTCAAGTTGGAGCTGAGAAAGATTCTGTGTGTAAAAATGTCAGACTACTGAACAATAGTACTGAGTCTCTAAAGAAAATATTAACAAAAAGAAAGACAATTGGTGATAATTTTGGGCTTGGTTTTCAAAAAGTAAGAGTCAGTCCAATAGACAGTCTCATCTCAAAGGGAAGCAAAATATTGAGTTTGTTAGAACTAAGAATCCTGAATCATATGGCTTCACAGGAACTTCCTCCAACAAGTCAAATGGGAAGTCAATAGACTCCACTGACCAACATGGATTTGTCACTATAGTGGAAGAGTGGGCCACAAATGTTCATTTTGCTATCAGTTATTGAAAACTATTCATGGATCCACAAACTCAGTCAAGGCTTCTCACTTCTCTCAAAATAGATTCAAGTAGAGGCAAAATTAAAAAAGGTTTGGAGAGTGAAGAATGTACTTCATAAATGCAATGTTGTAATACATCCCTTAGATCCTCTACCAAAAATGATCGGTATTTTGATAGTGTGAGCTCTAGACATATAATTGGTGAGAAGAATTATTTGTTTGAACTCAAATCTGTTAGCTCAGAAAATGTCACAATTGAAGATGGTGCTTTTGGTAAGATCACTGAGAAAGGAAAACTTAATTACCTAGGTCTTCCATCCTTGAATGACGTAATGCTGGTTGAAAGGCTCACTGCCAATCTTATTAACATCAGTCAGCTGTGTGATCAAGGTTTGAATGTGAGTTTACAAAAGACCAGTGTATTGTCAGTTGTCACAGATGATGTTGACACTCTTGTTATGATAGGTATGTGTTCATCTGATAATTTCTACTTACGGAATCCTGATAATGTTTCATAGGTTTGTCATCTCACTCGACAAGATGAAGCAAGTCCATGGCATAAATGCCTCGACCATGTAAGCATGAAGAAAATTTAAAAGGCTCTAGCCAAAAATTCTATATATGGACTTCCATCCTTACCTTTACAATAGGAATTATTTGTGGGGCTGTCTATCAGGTAAACAAATGCATACTCTACATAAACAAATTTCTCACTTAGTTTAATACGTGTCTTGAAACTTCTCCATCTGAACCTTATGGGACCTATTTAATCGGAAAGTCTTGGAGGTAAAAGGTATGTGTTAGTTATTGTTGATGACTTCTCTAGATATACTTGTGTTCGTTTTTTTCGTGAGAAGTCAGATGCATATTAGGGATGATGCCCTAAAATCTCGTGTCCTGTAGTTTGTAAATAGTTTGTATGAATGCTTGTGATGTATAATATATGATATTTACTTCACTTCTTGACTTTGTACATTTGGATGTTTTATTTGCTTTACCACAAACCAATAAACTAAAATCACTGTTGTCTTTATGTAACTTAAGCATGTATGTGGTGACATATAAGTGGATCATGTCTTAAGAGATAATAAAAAAATGGTCTGTAGTATATGGATATAGAAGGGAAACCTTATACTGGTAACGCTATGGATGGGGCCCACTTTGTGGAAAAAGTTATAAGTGTTGTGACTTGCTACAGGTGGTCTGATCCTGATCATTCTTGTGGGGATGTGCGAGCAGGGGCGTCCTATATAAAGAGTTTGTATAAGACCTGGCCACGAAGTGTTAATGTCTCGTTATATAACACCGTTCATGATAGAGACTTCACTTCACTAGGATGACCATAGGTAACATGACCTCAATCCTCAGTGAGTTGGGAACTCCTGCCATTGAGGGTGGTCCTTTGATTTGCATGGGTGCAAGTGGCCAGGCCACCAACTAAAACCTACCACTTTGAGGATTCGTCTGATTTGGGAGCTGGGAACTCAACTACACAAGATGGAATTCACTCCTTCCTTGAAGAAGGGGTAAGTAGATAGATAGCTCCCTTAAGGGCTGATCCTAGGGCTTGAACGATGTGGCGCCACACACCTTCTCTTGGCTCGATAGGTGTTCACACATAGTAGGACTATGTTGTATTGTTCATTAGAGGGATTAGTGGTACTTAAGGAGTGAGATGTAACTACAGGGGCAAAACAGTAAATTGGTCCAACTGTACTTATGAGCATCTGTTAAGGGTTATCGTACTCATGATTGGTTATATCCAATGGACACAAAAATATATCTGTGGTAAGAAGAGTTCAGCTGTCGGTCTTTAGTTAAAAGCCTGACAGTTAACAGATGGTGGATCTCGTGGCTAAAGAGTTTAGTCAGCTATTCACGTACCATTGGAGCTTCGAGCCATAAGTTCATAAGGTTCTCTTTGTAGCTTGAATACAAGTTGAGAATAAGTTTTTGGGTCAGTTTGAAATGTTCAAATTGACAAGAGAGAGTTTGATTATATATGATATAATTGAATTGGTTAATTATATATGATATGATTGACTAAATATATGAGATACATTAATTTGGAGGAAATTGGATATAAATATGATTTATATCAAGTAGAAGAGAAAACGCTATGGTTGATATATGATATCAAACTATAGGTTATGAATATAATATGATTATATTTATTATTTTATTAATTGGACATTTATGAGATAATTACCTGACGTTTTCTTCGGAATCATGTCTTAGTGGGAAGTTCAATCCAGTTTTCGTAACTGAATAATACAATGAAAATGGTTTTCATTTTGCAAGTGGTACGCATAATCTACTCACGACGTGTTGGTTTTCCATCGCTTAGTATTTGCAAAGCCTATACGATAAAGCTCGCTTACTAAACGATTGCATTCATCCGTGCACCCTTCCTCTAAATGATCGCTTACCATTCCCTAAATGATCGCTTAGCACTTGAGTTTATCTAAACGATCGTATAGACGACCGCTTAGCTTTTCCTTCTCGATCGTGACCTCGCCTAAACGATCAAGCACCCGACTATATGATAGTCGTTCACTTCTCCCATTTGTTTGATCTTTTGTACTCGATAGCCTTTCCTCCTCACCTCTACCAAATCCGAACAAAGCCCACCCTTTGGATTCTCACTTCGAGAATACTGAAGGCTCCGAGTGTTGATGTCATCCCCGTTTCCTGGTGTTCATGTGAAGCCGTTCGTGGTAGACGAATTTAGGTGCTGAACGATTGCTTGCTGGTCTAGCGAAAGCAAGAGGAGTTTGTTCGCGGAGAGAGTGAGTCTTGCCAAGAAGAAAGTCTTCAACTGGTATGTTTTCTCAGTCTCATGTCATTTATCTTTTAAGCATGTTAGTAATTAAGTGTTGTTAATGCATATATGTATGTGTAAATATATATGTGGAAATTCTGTCACAATAAATTGGAAAGATCCACTTCCTCTCATAGGTACTCTTATACAAGAGTTCCTTCAAGATGCATTTTTTCATTTTAAGCTTTCTGTCTCTGATTGTAACATGATATAACATGATAAAAATTTGAATGTGATACAAATTAGAAGTGATCATGGTAGGGAATTTGAGAATTCTCAATTTTCTACATTTTATAATTCAGTCAGGATTCACCATGAAATTTCTTCTCCAATCACTCCCAGGAAAACGGGGTCATAGAAAGGTAAAATTGTACACTTCAGAAGATGGCTCAAGCGATGTTACATGCTAAACATATGCCATTCCGATTTTAGGCTGAAGCTTTGAACACAACATGTCACATTCACAACAGAGTTGTTTAACGTCTAGGTACCTCGAACACTATTTATGAAACGTGGAGAGGGAGAAAACCAAACATAAAATACTTTCATATTTTCGGTAGTACTTGTTACATCTTGGTTGATAGGGAAGCAGGCAAAAATGGGATTCCAAATCTGATGAAGGCATATTTCTTGGATATTTCACAAATAGTCGCGCATACCATGTGTATAATAAACGAACTGGTTGTGTCATGGAATCAACCAATGTTCTGATTGATGCTGATGCAGATCTATCGGTTTCTACTACTAAAGAAAAAGAAGATTCCTACATGCTTCCACTTGTCAATGCAGATATTCCTATCATCTTCTTTGACATGTCATCTGACATCCATTCTGAAACACCGGTGGAGAAAAACAAGTCAACATCTGAGGAGGTTAAAACAAGTAACAAGTACCCTTGTAGTAGAGTTCGTAAAAATCATCCCTCTAGCAACATCATTGGTAATCTTGAAGAAGGGGAGACAACCAGAAAGAAAGATAAAGTGAATTATCTAGAGATGATCAATAATATTTGCTTCACCTTTCCTATTGAACCAAGAAATATCAAAGTATCTCTCGAGAATGAGTGTTGGGTTAATGCCATACAGGAAGAGCTCGAAAAATTTGTGAGAAATAATATTTGGACTCTTGTCCCTTAGCCAGAGTCTGTGAATGTCATTGGCACAATATGGATATTAAAAAACAAGCCTAATGAGAATGACAATGTCACCAGAAATAAAGCAAGATTAGTTGCTTAGTGGTATACCCAAATAGAAGGTGTGAATTTTGATGAAACCTTTACTCCAGTCACACGACTAGAGGGTATCATACTATTACTTGGAATATCTTATTTTTTGAAGTTCAAACTGTATCAAATGGATATTAAGAGTGCTTTCCTGAATGGATATCTAAATAAGGAAGTATATGTTGAGTAGCCCAAAGGATTTATAGATCCTTATCATCCTAACCATGTGTATAAACTCAACAAGGCTATGTATGGGCTCAAACAGGAACCCAAGGCCGGTATGAATGTTTGACCCAATTTCTTGTAAACAATGGGTATAATTGAGGAGGAGTCGATAAGACCTTGTTTGTAAAAAAATCTAAAGAGAAGTTTGTCATTGTCCAGATTCATGTTGACAATATTGTCTTTGGAGGAATGTCACAAGAAATGGTAGAACTCTTTGTGAAATAAATGTAGAAGGAATTTGAAATGAGCATGGAAGGAGAACTATCCTATTTTCTAGGGTTTCAGATCAAACAACTAAATGAGGAAATTTTTATTTCCCAAAGTAAAGAACATTGTCAAGAAGTTTGGTCTCGAAAGAGCCAGTGTTAGACAAACCCCTGCTCTCACTCATGCTAAAATTTCAAAAGACTCAGGTGGAACTCAGGTTGATAAAAGTCTATACATAAGTATCATTGGAAGTTTGCTACATAACAGCCAACAGACCTGATATTGCATTTGCTGTTCGTGTTTGTGCTAGATATCATTCCTGTCCCAAAACCAGTCACTTGCTTAGTGCTAAAAGGATAATAGTGACACAAGTGATTATGGTTTGTTATACATATTTGATACAAGTATCTATTTGGTTGACTATTGTGATGCTGATTGGGTTGGGAGTTTTGAGGATAGAAAGAGTACATTTGGTGGTTGCTTCTTTCTAGGGAACAACTTATATTCGTGGTTTAGCAAGAAACAAAACTGTGTTTATTTGTCAACAACTGAAGCTGAATACATTGTTACAGGGAGTAGCTACACTCAGTTGATATGGATGAAGCAGATGTTACAAGAGTGTGATGTTCCACAAGATGTCATGACTTTATACTGTGATAACATGAGTGCTATCAATATATCTAAAAACCTTGTTCAACACAATCGTAAACATATTGATATACGACACCACTTTATCCGTGATCTAGTTGAGAATAAACAAATTATGTTGGAACTGTTGGGTTATATATCCTAAAATTCATAGTTTATAAACATTAAACATATTATATTTACAATAAAGATGTTATAGAGAGTATTTCAATAAAGTTGTTATTGAATATATAAATTGCATTCATAGATTTATAAATCTAACAAACTAATGAACTCTTAGCTATAACATGAATACTTAAACTTTATGTAGAGACATTATTGGATCGATATGGTGACCCTAGAGGAGGGGGGGAGGGGGATGAATAGGGTTTAATTTTTTTTTTAAATTAACCCAATTAAACTAATTAATACACTTTTTTATAAATAATAAGAAAAATTCAATTTATGCAACAAATAAGATGACAAAAATGTGATAATTTAATTCTATCAAATTTTAGCAAATAAATAAGAACAAACTAAAATAACTAAGTATTTTATACTACAGACCATTTTGGTTATCACTCAAGACATGATCCACTTGTATGTCACCACATACATGCTTGAGTCACATATAGATAACTAAGTATTTTATGTTTATTGTTTTGTGGTAAAGAAAATAAAACTATTAACCGAGTAAAATACAAGATGTGAAGTAAATATCATATATTAACAACATAAGTGTTCGTACAGACTGTTTACAAACTATAGGACACGAGACTTTAGGGCATTAACCCCAACAATTTTTCCTCTTCCGGAAGATCACGAATTCCTCTGCTTCTTATGAACAAACAATAGATAGGAACTCTTGAACACTACCACCAAGTCTTCCTCACTATTCTCAAGGTGAGAATCAAGTTGTTATGGGCTCTTCTTGTTAATTTTTGTGAAGGAAAAGGGAATTCTTTTTTGGAGAGTTTTTTTTTTTAATAGAGGAAGTAGATGAATTGCACAGAGAGTTCAACACTATGAACAATTATTTCTTCACTTTCCATCTCCTCTATGATCCTTGAATATGAGAGGGATGAGGGGAGTTACTTTCATAAATCCTTTCATCACGTAAATTACTCCCAAGGAAATTATTTTACTTTTAAACAAACCTTATATTATATCTCATATAATATACTTATAGTTTATATAATATAATATATAATATACACTAATTTTATATTCTCTCATATAACCAATAGTTTTAATATGAACCATATTCATATTAATTTTAACCTATAGTTTTTATATGAATCTCATTCATATAATTAATATTTGAATCATATTCAAATATTTATCTCTCTCATTAAACTTTATATTATAATATATCCATATACATTATACTAATTGCATCTCATACAATTGAATTTCTTTAATTAATTTGAACAATTCAAATTAATCCAAAATTAATTCATTCTCATTTAACCCTTATTGAGCTAGCAAGGGGACCTTATAAACTTACAGATTATAAGTTTCAATGACACGAGATTAATTAATTACTCTCTATAATTAAATTAATCAACATTCATTAATTACCGGTCACTTCACTAAAGACCGACAACTGCACTCTTTGTACTGTAAATATATTTCTGTGTCCATTGGATATAACCAATCAACAGTAAGTTGACCATTCAAAAATTGCTTGTAACAACAACGGGGTCAAAATTACCGTTTTATTCCTATTGTTACATCTAACTCTTTAAGTATCACTAATCTCGCTATTGAACAATTAGTTACAGTCCAACTATAAACTAGACTCCTCTTTGGCTAGTGAGAGGGTGAGGCGCCTCATTGTTCAAGACTCGGAATCAAGCATTAAGGTTGAAATTTATCTACTTACCCTAACAACGGGAAGGAATGAATTTCATCTTGTAAAGTTGTGTTTCCAACTCCCTACTTAGATGAATCCCTAAATGGTAGGCACATTAAGTCGACAAGTCTGGCCACTCTTACCCATACAGATCAAAGCACCGCCCTCATAAGTAGGAGTTCACAACTCACTCAGAATTAAGGTCAAGTCATATATGGTCATCCCAGTGAAATGTAAGTCTCTTCAAGTAACGGTGTTATAAAGAGAGACTAATCATTTTGTAGTCCGGTCTTATACAAACCTTTTGTATAGGATACCTCCCAAAGTGGGTCGTATTCATATTGTCACCAGGATAAGGTATCCAGCCTTATCCATATACTACAAATCATTCAGGTTATTACTTAAACATGATCCACTTGTATGTCATCACATGCATGTTTAAGCTACACTAAATAACCTAGGATCTTAGTTTATTGGTTTTGGTTTAATGTATAAATGTCAAATAAAACAACACTTTATTTTATGAGATAAGTAATTCTTTGTACAAATAATTTACGAACTACGAAACCACGAGCTTTAGGGTATCAACCCCAACAACAATAATATTAACTTACTTAGGGGAGCCTAAGTTCTTTTGAGAGGGTGTTTCACATCTAGGGGGAGCCTAGGTGATCTATGAGTTGGGCTTTATGTGAGTCACTGTAGTAGTCATTGAATTATAGATAAGTACTACGTTGTAATTGCTTGACTGTTTAATATTAAAGGAATATCTTTCTTGGGCATACTGCCCCCTAGACGTAGGTGGATTTCACTGAACTGGGATACCAACTTCTATGTTCCTTTGCTAGTTTTTCTTGTTGTTAGTATTTTGTTGTTACAGTACTTGTCTGTACTTTCCATTTAACATTCGTGTTCTTAGTGATGAATCATTTTATAGACTTTTCACTTTTAACTCTAAAAAATTTTCAATTCCTTTGCCAAATGAAAGGATTATATGACTCATTTTCCTGTAAGAGGTTGAATAATTTAGCCAGAGAGTGAACCTTTTAAAGCATGTAGATTTCCCTTGGCGAGGAGATTGTCACACTTTGCTCATTATTTTTGTATTCTTCATTGTTTATATTTCACTCTTGACATTTTGTATTCATGGTTGATCATTTAATGAAGAAATCTCATATTTCATCCACGTCAAGATATGTTTTTAAAAGAATCCAAGTATGTGGGTTCACTAAGCATGTTGTAATGTGATAGTATGTTGATAGTTTGTTTCCTATTTTTTACTAGTGTCATTTACCTGGTTGAATTGCATGATTAATCTTGTTAAAATTGACCAGACCACTTAAATTAGCTTGCTACTTGAGCTCAAGTGCTTAGAAGGCCCAAGTAATGAACGAATTTGACAAGGAAGTTGAAGACTTAGACCCTAGGCTTAGGGCGTCACATTGTTAAATCACTGATTGATCCAAAAAGTTAAGTTGATGAGTTCTGGTAAATTTAATTATATCAACATTTTAACACCGCTCCTCACTTGCGAGGCTTGAAAATTCATTGAAGACTCAACAAGTGAAAATCAAAATTAATTGGAGAGGAAAAGACATTACAAGGATTTCAAATATATAGAACCTCATGCTTTAATACCATGTTAAATCATCGGTTGCCCAAAAAGCATAAATTGATTCCCATTAGTTTTGAGATGGAACCCCATGTTATATAATATGGTATTAGAGCCCATAAAGCCCAGATAGGCATTCAGTCCAAACAGAAATTGAGATTTAATTCAAGAAAAGTGAACTCAAAGAGGCACTAACTTGAGAGGGCATGATGAAGATCCCACATTAAAATAATCAAGCCCAGATTTTCATTTAAGGAAAGATTGAAAGGATGCCAAATGAAGTTTGAGAGACCCTGAATGAAGAAGCAGTTGTAATCATCAAAATGTGTTATCAATGAATGTAGCTAGTTTTGTAGCCAATGAGACTAGTGTAGTGAAGTTGATGGAAACTCCTATAAATAGGTATGAAACCATATGCTAATAGTAAGGCCTATCTTATTAAGAAATATTTTAACATGCAAATTCCAATATTACTAAGGTTATAATTTTGATAAATTATGATAAGACTATTAAGTTAGAGTTTACTAATGAATTGTATGCTATTCAGTTGTTAATATCCTTATTTGATAGTTGGAAAATGATAAAGACCACATTACCTAATTTGACTAGAGATAAATCTTTAAGTTTTTTCGAAATTGTGTGATTTAGGTATAGCTGAAGAAATTCATAAGAATAATAGTAGTAAAAAATCTATTGTAGGTCCAGCTTAACTATGACTAGCTAGGAGTATATACCAGATAAATTCTGAAAATGATAGATCGAGTAGCAGTAAGAAAAAATGGTAGGAATAAGGAGGTAAAGTATTCTTTTTATCACAGGAAATGTCACTTCAAAACTCAGTGTAGGAAATTAGAAGAAGATCAGAAATGAATATCGGAAGCTAGTGCTATACAATGTCAGGTTTGTGCCTAGGAATAAGATAAATCTCATCTCTATTAGCAAGTTGGATGATGATAGTTACAATTTTGAGTTTGGCAGTCACCAATGTAAACCCAGGTCAACATCCCTAGTAATGATTATGCATTAGAGATTCCATACTATGTAGATGTTAGTTTAGTGTTACCAAAAGATTAGAGAGATAGTGGATGTCAGTTATAAGTAGCAGATGACAAAAGCAGAGGTACAGTTGATCCAGAAACAATGATAGCCAATTTCAATCAATTAGATTAAGATCCATCAGTTCAAAAACAATTAAGAAGAACAAGAAATAAAGTTGATGGTTATCACAAACTCTCTATTGACAAACATTTGAATGGATTGATGAAGTTGCATAGGGAGTAAGGACATTAAAGTTGAAGGCTAAAACAATTGCTAAGGTCAAAGATAAAGTCTCCAGCTTGGAAGCATGCTAGAAGAAATGAGTCAAGCCAGTTGCAGAATGTATCTTCTTCAAGTACGTAAGTTATTTTATGTCTTGGAAATGTTCCATGTACCTTGCTCACATCTCAGGGAAAGCACAAATAAGCTATAGTTTTTTTTTTTTTTTTTTTTTGTGGTTTCCTATTTTCATAATTTATTATTTCACATGTTTTTTAAGCTTTGTATTTATTGATAACGTGTAGAAATACTAGTTACCTTACCTTTTTATTTAGAATAATTAGGAAAATTCGAAGGAAAATGCATTAACTTGATATGAAATTCATGTTGAGAATTATACTTTGTGTTCATGCGTTTACAAAACTCATTATCCTGAAAATTATAAAATTTAACATCTTTAAACGCAGGATTTATAATGAAAAGAAGCAAAAATAAACCAAAGGAATAAAAACTGCAGCCATGAATGGATATAAAGTGATCAAATCAATTCCAAATCTTGCATGCAAAGAACCATGTGATGAGCAAAAACATGAAAAGAGAAAACGACCAACGTGTGGGTGGAGGATGTGAAATCAAAATGCAAGTTGGTAGTTGATTTGAGACAGTCACGACAAAGCCAATGAACTTGTGACGCGAGTAGTTGGTGCAACGGGGAATGGAATTAAATGCAAAGATGTAAGAGCATCATTAGAAAGAGGCAAAGAAGCTTCCATTTGATGCTTATAAATAACCATATGAAATTTGTCTATGGGAGAGATAGAGACTTCCTATATAGATATTGGCCGAAGCTCTGTCCAAATCCTTCCATAATTCCACCATTATCGTTCACTTTTCAATCTTTTCTTTGAGGAATTTTGAGTAAGAACTCAATCTTCCTCTTTAAAACAGGAAAAAGCTCCACCACCTCTTTTGCAATCTCTATTGAAACAACCACCACACAAGCCAAAGGAAGCAAGAGATTGTGATCGGCGACATGACACTTTCATTCTCTGCTCCTTATTATATTTTTCTTGTCATCTTATTTGTATTAAGTTATTTAAGATTGAAAAACTCGCATGCCTTTAAAATATGATTTCTTCCATATTCAATTTGTCCATGTCATCTCTTTCCTTTATCATGAGCAACTAATTTTTGAATGGGTCGAGGAAGTTAAACTAACATTTTTACTAGGCCTTGTATAAGTTAAAGTTCATCTTGTTTGATGCGTGCATATTACATTGCTTAAATTTGATTGAGAAATTAATTTAAGTAGAAATAATCAACTATTTGAGAAATTAAGTGATTGTGGAACTCATTAAACAAGGAAAAGAGTAGCTTTAGAGATATTGTTTTATAGATAAAGTTAAACTTTTGTCTGAAATCACTCAAGCATGAATCCAAGAAATAGAGCATTGTGGCTTGAAAACACTGACAGGTGAGTTCTTTATTTTATGAGTTAATGACATGAACGCATGACTTATGCATTACTTAAGAAAATGTTAGTAAATCTTTCTCAACCCTGCTTTATTCATTGATATTTCTTTCATATTCTACACATGTTGTTTCATTGTGTTTGCAATTTTCATTTCCATTTTCATTTCCATAACCATTCGACGCATCATCACTCACTTTCACTTACACAGTTCACCTGCATACAGTTTCGTCACATTTGTACTTAGTGTTGAGGTTGATTACCTAAAGTCTTGTGTCCTATAGTTTGTAAACAGTATGTACAAACACTGGTGTTGTTAATATATGATATTTACTTCATATCTTGTATTTTTCTCGATTATTTTTTTATTTGCTTTACCACAACCCAATGAACATAAAATCCCTGGTTATCTGTATGTGACTCAAGCATGTATATAGTGACATATAAGTGAATCATGTCTTGAGTGATAACCAAAATGGTCTATAGTATATGTATATAGGAGGAAAACCTTATCTTGGTCATGCTATGGACGTGGCCCGCTTTGTGGAATGGTCGCAAGTGTTGTGACTTGTTATAGATGGTCTAATCCTGATCATTCGTGTTGGGGACATGCGAGCGGGGGCATCCTATACAAAGAGTTTGTATAAGACCTGACAACGAAATGTTAATGTCTTGTTATATAACATTGTTCATGATAGAGACTTCACTTCACTAGGATGACCATAGATAACATGACCTCAATTCTGAGTGAGTTGGGAACTCCTGCCATTAAGGGCGGTCCTTTGATTTGTATGGGTGTGAGTGGCCAGGTCGCCGGTTCAAACCTACCATTTTGGGGATTCGTCTAATGTGGGAGCTGGGAACTCAGCTACACAAGATAGAATTCACTCCTTCCCCGTGGCAATGGTAAGCAGATAGATGGCTCCCTTAAGGGCTAATTTCAAGGCTTGAACGATGTGGCACCACACACCTTCTCTTGGCCCGAGAGGTGTTCACATATAGTTGGACTATGTTGTATTGTACATTAGAAGAATCAGTGATACTTAAGGAGTGAGATGTAACTATAGGGGCAAAACGGTAAATTGGCCCAGTTGTACTTATGAGCATCTATGAAGGGTCATCGTACTCATGATTGGTTATATCCAATGGACACAGAAATATATATGTGGTAAGAAGAGTTTAGCTGTTGGTCTTTAATGGAATCACTTACAGTTAACGGATGGTGGATCTCGTGGCTAAAGAGTTTAGTCAGCTATTCACGTATCGTTGGAGCTTCGAGCCACAGGTCCATTAGGTCCCTTGGGTAGCTTGGATAAAGTCGAGAACCAGTGTTTGGGTTAATTTGAAATGCTCAAATTGACAAGAGGAAGTTCAATTATATATGATATAATTGGACTTGTTAATTATATATGATATAATTGACTAAATGTATGAGATGCATTAATTTGGAGGAAATTAGATATAAATATGATTTATATCAAGTAGAGAATAAAATACTATAGTAGATATGTGATATAAAACTATAGGCTATAAATATAATATTATTATATTAATTAATTAATTGATTGATTAATTATATGATAATTAACCAATTCTTCAACGTTCGGACGTGGGCAGTGGGCTGCGTTGGTTATGGTAACCGGCGGGTTAAAAATGAAAATCGTTGTCATTTTTTAGATCGTGCATTCATATTTTTCGTCCACCCAAAAGAATTCGTGAATACGATCGCGAGAGCCTATACGATAGAAGCTCTTTCGTCTAAACGATCGTCTACCGCATGATTTCTCAAAACGATCGTATACTTTTTTTCTAAATGATAGTTCAACTTTTCATACACGATCGTGTAGCTCTTCTATACGATAAGCACTTCTGTTATACGATAGCACTACCTCATCTCCCACTTGCTTATCGTTTACACGACACGTTGTCCTCCGTCCTCTACCAAACTCCCCAAAGCCCACACTTTGGGTTTTCACTTCAAGGATACCCGGGTTTCACTAGTGGTGGTGTCGTCCCCGCTGCAGTGTTCGTGTTCGTACTGATCGTGCTGTTGCAATCGACATACCCACCGGGTGTTGGTAGAACTGTTAGAGGGTTTTCGCTGCTTAGAATTCAGACGTTCGAAGAGAGTCTTCATCTAGTATGAACCCTTTCCTTGTTATTTATTGTGTTCTAAGCATGCCGATAATTAGAATAACGTGTATAACTGTATGTGTTGAATGTATATCTTTTGTGTTTCAGTCATTGTGAAATCAGAGCGATCTAAACCCACTCATGGAACTCTTAGTATGAGATCCTTCAATTGGTATCAGAGCCAGGTTTCTGATACTCCGATATCATTTGTTGCAACGAAATAACATATACATTCATGGTGGGTGCATTTCTACGCTATTTTATTTGTTAAATCTGCTGTGGATGTGCCAGATTAATGGATGTTTTTGGGATGTTTAGCCTCGGTTTGTTTAAATCCTTTTACATTTGCGGTTGTTTGTAATGGCCCCTGTGTTTTTGGGCATTAATAATCGTTATCGAGTCTATATTCAAAGTTTGTTTGAAGTTTTGAGTCGTTCGTTGAAGTTCTGGGCAAGTATTGCGGCTCTTCGAGGAAGGAGGTGATCTAGGGTTGATCGCATCTTGCAGAAGAAGTTTTACACATTCGCTGTCCATCGCATCATAAAGATGAAAGAGTACGCAAACATGGTTGAACGCATCGGTTAAACGATGGGGTATGCGATCAAGAGTTGGTCATATCGGGTTGACGATCAGGCACGCGATCGCTGAGTATCGTTTAATACGCACGCGCTAGATGATCGTTTAGGTCAGCAAGCTTCATCGCTTAGTAACCGACTAAATGATCAGATTGCAATCGAAGGTAATCGCTTACCAAGTTGCAACATCCGGTTTAGACGATGAGATGCTCGCCCACTATCGTTATTAAAGGACTAGAATCGTTGAAGTCAAGTAGTTCATCGCTAGTAACGTGACAAACGATCAATTAGTAGATCCAGATAATACATTTACCTGTCGTCGAGCTACACGATCGCATGGACGATCAGGCTTGGCAGCCTCGTTGTCGTCTATGCAATCGTTTGCTTATGCTTCTATCATCTAGTGCGATCGTCTACCTGCTGGAGTTTACTACACGATGAAGACCTCCTGGCGGTTCAAGACCCGGTTCGCCTGTGAACCGATTTGCTCAATGAAAAATGTAATAGGTAGGGTTTTTCATTCCGGTTTTTTATTAAAAGGGCTCATCCCGATCCATTAATCCTTTGTTTATTACATGCGATGTATGTTTTATATGTCATATGGTATGCACATATAGTAAATCCCACCTTAGGTTATGCAATGATCATGCATCATCTCTTTATTTTAACCACTATAATTTAGAGAAGCATGATTGAATTATGTAAGAGCATGCTCATGCATCATATAACATAAGAGTTATATTTATGCATGCATAAAAAGCATCGACATGCATCATCTTTATATTATAATTGTTATAGTATAATGGTGAATGATAGCATGTTTTGCATGGTTGTTACGCGTTATATACAAGTTATATATAGTAATGACCGGACATTGGATGAAGCATGACACATAAGTTACTTGATAAATGTTATAAACGCCTCGTTGTGTGCAATATTTTAGTTGTTTCTTTTTAAGAGTTAAAGAGAAATTAGAACTAAAAGAAATAAGAAATTTATGCATGCTAACTTAGGTTTCAATTGATGGTTTTAAAGTGATTAAAACTTGGATCACATAGACCTAAGATCACGGTTCTAATATGATTAGCAACCCTAAGGCTTTAATCTTTTAATCAGTTTAATAGGATTAAATTGGCTAATAAAAGGTTAAAGTATAGCAAATCTATCTATAAGGGACCTTTTGTCTAAGGCGGGTTCTGTCTAGGCTGGGGTATTTAAGTTGACAGAAATGTAACACCCCTACCTTGAAGCTTACCTGGAAAGGTAAATTAGATAAATTTGATGCATGCATGCAAGTTAAGGACAATCCATTAAAATGTTTAAATGTGACTACTTGAACTTGTTTATATTTCATAAATAAACGTTGTTTATGAGCAGAGTTTAAAAAGATGACTTATACTAAAATCAGTAGCCGGATTGTCTAGGTTAATGAATCTCTAGGTAGAACATTCAGTGGGAGGTACTTAGGGCATAAGATGCTTCACTTAAACCTTTCACTTTTCTCCTAAAGTCCACACCATGAGATCTATCCTCGGCCTCGAGGCACCTTTGGTGTGTCCCTCCAACGGATTGTGTTTGGGTAGGTCAATATCAAGGTGGATGGAGAGAATCTTCGTAGTAAGTGGGAGCGGGAAGTGCGACAACATATCCTTCAGTCTCTCCCGTTAGGTTGAATAAAGTTACTGCGCATCACCTCGAGGCACCCTGGGAGTGTCCCCCTAATGGAGTCTTGTCCTCCTATTCTAGCTCCTAATGCCGCTCGAAATGTTCGGGAGGCATACGGGCGATGGACAAGGGTGAATAAGAAGGCCCGAGCCTATATCTTGGCAAGTCTTTCTGAAGTCTTGGCCAAGAAGCATGAACTTATGGTCTCAGCCTGTGAGATCATGGAGTCCCTGCGGGGATGTTTGGACAATTGTCTGATCAGCTTATGCATGAGGCTCTGAAATACATATTCAACCCCAAAATGCAAGAAGGCACCTCTGTTCGTGAACATGTGCTAAACATGATGGTCCACTTCAATGTGGTTGAGTTGAATGGGTCTACAATCGATGAAGGCAGCCAGGTTAGCATAATCCGACATTCATTGCCAGAGAGCTTCCTGCACTTTGTTGGCAATGTGATTCTTAACAAAGTGAAGTATAACCTTACAACTCTCCTCAACGAGTTGCAGACGTACCAATCTTTTCTGAAAAGTAAGGAGAGGCAGAAAGGTGAGGAAAATGTTGCTTCATCCTCCAGAACGTTCCATAGAGGTTCGACCTCAGGAACAAAGACTACACCTTCTACTTCTAACCCTGCAAAAGGGAAGAAGAAGAAGGGTGGTAAGGGAAAAGGGAAGGCACCTGCTAACCCACCGCCTGTCGCCCCAAGGAGGCATCCACCAGTTGCTAAGGGAAAGTGTTTCCATTGCAACGAAGATAAACATTGGAAGAGGAACTGTCCTCGATATCTAAAGGAGAAGAAAGTAGCCAAGGCTAAGGCCAAGGCGGATAAAGAAAATGTGATTTACTTGTGCTTGAAATTTGTTTAGTGAAGAATGATGATTCTGCTTGGATAATTGATTTAGGCGCCACTAATCATGTTTGTTCTTCTTTTTAGCGGATTAGATCTTGGCGACAGTTAAAGGCTATTGAGATGACGATGCGAGTAGGCACCGAGCACATCGTCTCAGCTATGGCAGTTGGAGGACTCTAGTTAGCTTTACATAATAGGTTTCTTATTTTAAATGATGTATATTGTTCCTGAACTAAAAAGGAACCTTATTTCTGTAAAGTGTTTATTGCAATGTAAATACACTGTTATTTTGATTTGAATAAAGCGTTTATTCATAAAGATGATGTTTTTATTTGCACAGCAAATCTGGAATCGAATTTATATGTGCTAAGGCCGTTTGCCATTAATTCCCTCCATAATACTGAAATGTTCAGAACTGTCGTAACTCAATCAAAACGTTGACGAATTTCTCCAAAAGAAAAAGCTCATCTTTGGCATCTACGTTTAGGGCATATCAATCTCAATAGAATTGAGAGATTAGTGAAGAATGGACTTCTAAGTGAGTTAGAAGAAAATTCTTTACCTGTGTGCGAATCTTGCCTTGAGGGTAAGATGACTAAACGATCTTTTACTAGAAAAGTTTTTAAAGCCAAAGAGCCTCTTGAGTTAGTACATTCTGACCTTTATGGTCCTATGAATGTGCGAGCCCGAGGTG
>NC_052356.1:11268110-11509909 GCF_009727055.1 Benincasa hispida | reverse complement strand
CTCAAGAGGTTGAGGAAATGAGACGGGTCCCATATGCGTCTGTCGTTGGCAGTTTGATGTACGCGATGCTCTGTACTCGTCCAGACATCTGCTACGCTGTGGGCATAGTTAGTAGGTATCAGTCTAACCCAGGCCAGGGTCATTGAACCGTAGTGAAGAACATTCTCAAGTATCTTTGGAGAACAAGGAACTACAGGCTCGTGTATGGTTTGAGGGATTTGATCCTTACAGGATACACGAATTCTAACTTTCAGAATGATAAGGACTCTCGCAAGTCCACATCAGGGTCAGTCTTTACTCTTAACAGAGGAGCTGTAGTGTGGCGAAGCACTAAGCAGGGGTGCATCACCGACTCCCCTATGAAGGCAGAGTACGTAGCGGCTTGTGAAGCTGCTAAGAAGGCCGTCTGGCTCAGAAAGTTCTTGAAAGACCTGGAAGTTGTTCAAGATATGTCTAGGCCCATGACCCTCTATTGTGATAATAGTGGGGCCGTGGAAAACTCCAAGGAGCCAAGGAGTCACCGTCGTAGCAAACACATAAAGCGAAAGTATCATCTGATCCGCGAGATAGTGCATTGAGGGGACGTGATCATCACGCAGATCACTTTGGAGCACAATGTTGCTGACCTGTTTACGAAGGCTCTCATGGCTACAGTGTTTAAGGATCACCTAAGAGCATGGATCTACAGGATCCTCGCGGCTAGACTAGGGCAAGTGGGAGATTTTCTTCTACTAGGCTTTTATGCCCTAGTTACTGTTTTGTACTAAGTTCTTTGTACAATCCACTTCGCTTTAGGACAAGTGGGATATTTTTGGGGTTGATGCCCTAAAGTCTCATGTCCTGTAGTTTGTAAACAATATGTACGAACATTGATGTTGTTAATATATGATATTTACTTCACATCTTGTGTTTTGCTCTATTATTTGTTTTATTTTCTTTACCACAACCCAATAAACACAAAATCCCTGGTTATCTGTATGTGACTCAAGCATGTATATGGTGACATACAAGTGGATCATGTCTTGGTGATAACCAAAATGGTTTGCAGTATATGGATATAGGAGGGAAACCTTATCCTGGTAACGCTATGGACACGACCCGCTTTATAGAATGGTCACAAGTGTTGTGACTTGTCATAGATGGTCTGATCCTGATCATTCGTGTTGGGGACATGTAAGCGGGGGTGTCCTATACAAAGAGTTTATATAAGACCTGACTAGGAAGTGTTAACGTCTCGTTATATAACACCGTTCATGACAGAGACTTCACTTCACTAGGGTGACCATAGGTAACATGACCTCAATTCTGAGTGAGTTTGGGGACTCTTGTCATTGAAGGCGGTCCTTTGATTTATATGGGTGCAAGTGGCCAGGTCGCCGGTTCAAAACCTACTATTTGGGGAATCCGTCTAATTGAGAGCTAGGAACTCAGCTACACAAGATGGAATTCACTTCTTCCCTGAGGCAGGGGTAAGTGGATAGATGGCTTCCAAAGGGCTGATTCTGGGCTTGAACGATGTGGCGCACATACCTTCTCTTGCCAAGAGGTGTTCACACATAGTGGACTATGTTGTATTGTTCATTAAAGGACAGTGATACTTAAGGAGTGAGATTAACTATAGGGGCAAAATGGTAAATTGGCGTAGATGTACTTACGAGCATTTGTGAAGTGTCATCATACCTCATGATTGGTTATATCAGATGGACACAGAAATATATCTATGGTAAGAAGAGTTCAACTGTTGGTCTTTAGTGGAATCACTTACAGTTAACGGATGGTGGATCTCGTGGCTAAAGAGTTTAGTTAGCTATTCACGTACCGTTGGGCTTCGAGCCACAGGTCCATTAGGTCCCTTAGGTAGCTTGGATAAAGTCGAGAACCAGTGTTTGAGCTAATTTGTAATTGTCAAATTGCAAGAGGAAGTTCAATTATATATGATATAATTGGCTAAATGTACGAGATACATAAATTTGGAGGAGATTAGATATAAATATGATTTATATCAAGTAGATGAGAAAATACTATAGTAGATATATGATATCAAACTATAATGATATAAATATAATATGATTATATTAATTAATTAATTGATTGATTAATTATATGATAATTAACCAATTCTTCTACGTTCGGACGTGGGTAGTGGGCTACGTTGGTTATGGTAACCGGCGGGTTAAAAATGAAAATCGTTGTCATTTTTTAGATCGTGCATTCATAATTTTCGTCCGCCCAAAAGAATTCGTGAATACGATCGCGAGAGCCTATACGATAGAAGCTTTTCTGTCTAAACGATCATCTACCGCACGATTTCTCAAAATGATCGTATACGTTTTTTTTTAACGATCGTTCAACTTTTCATACACGATCGTGTATCTCTTCTATACGATAAGCACTTTCGTTATACGATAGCACTACCTCATCTCCCACTTGCTTATCGTCTACATGACGCATTGTCCTCCGTCCTCTACCAAACTCCCTAAGCCCACACTTTGGTTTTCACTCCGAGGATACCCGGGTTTCACTAGTGGTGGTGTCATCCCCGCTGCAGTGTTCGTGGTCGTACTGATCGTACTGTTGCAATCAACATACCCGTCGGGTGTTAGTAGAACTATTAGAGGGTATCCGCTGCTTAGGGTTCAGATGTTCGAGGAGAGTCTTCATCTGGTATGAACCCTTTCCTTGTTATTTATTGTGTTCTGAGCAAGCCGATAATTAGAATAATGTGTATAACTGTATTTGTTGAATGTATATCTTTTGTGTTTCAGTCACTGTGAAATCAGAGCGATCTAAACCCACTCATGGAACTCTCGATATGAGATCCTTCACTTAGTCCAATTAGTTTAGCTGTCAAAAACATTCTCGACTCATAATTGAGATGTCATCGCGTTAAGATCGAGCATTAAGCTCTAACAAATCTTAGTTGATAGTCCTTGTGTTCGATCTTCGACTTATCAGGACTCTATTTTGACTTATACTTGGGTTTTAATAGGGAAAACATTGCGTTTAACTTAGACTATTCATTTTATTTATTAGTTAAGACATGACATAAGGCTATAATTTCTTTAACCATGCTGAAGGCAATAGTTTTCCATGAAATAATAATAATAAAAAAAGTTTTGGGTTTCGTGAGTTTTGGGTGTTTCTCTTTATTGCTAATCTCAAGATATCGGATTATAGTACTGGGAATAAAATAGTTTGTATTAAATTATTTGGGAGAGATTTTTATCGCGAATTTCATGAGACTTTTGTAATCTCATTATAGTAGAACTTGCAATTATAGAAGACTGGAAGTAGTCTCGAGTTTGAGACATACCAATATATTTTTAGGATCGAAAGATTCGAGTAACCCTCCGAGCTAGGGATATTAATAAAGGCCGTAGCAAGGAGACTTTAACAGACCAGTTAGAGTAAAGCCTCAACTTTCATAATGTTCGCTTACGTAGAATAAAACAACAATCCAAAAACTAGTTTTCCTGAAAAATGTATATTGTGAAATGGTGGTGCTATAACAAATACAGAGTATCACTTTGCGGGCTTGCGGTTGTCGCACAAAGAAAGCAGGTCACCTTAACCAGTCATACCCATTTATGGAGATTCAGGATCTGAAGCTCAAATTAAAGCCATGAAACAAGTAGCTACTCCTACTGCAATTGCAATTGGGGGCTTCTTTTAAGCCAGCCTACCAAAGAATTCCACCTCGACTCCCCTCTACCAGAGAATCCATGAATTCCGGGCACCTTCAGTAGCAGCAGGAATGGGAAAGACAAATAACCAGCCAACTATGTATGCCTTCCTCTCATCTTCCTTATGGAATGGGCTCATCCTTCGAATTAACGAGATTAAGGAAGTCTTGATGCACATATACATACCGTGGAGAGTAGATAATTCCCGACGACTACTTAATCTTAGGGAGATGATCTCCTAATGCGTTTTCTACCATTTTCTTGCGATTCCGAGCATTAGAAAAGGGCTCTTTTCTTGTAGTGAGATTTGATCGCAGTATCAAATCTTATATTCCAAGATGAGAAGCCTGTTTCAGTCCACAAATGAACCGATTAAACATGCATACCTTTTGCTCTTTACCTTGGAAAATGAATCCCTTTGGTTGTGCATATAGATGGTCTCCTCAAGATTGTCATTTAAAAAGGCAGTCTTGATGTTTATTTGCCAAATCTAATAGTAATAATATGTGATAATGGACAAGAGTATCCATATAGACTTTAACTTGACAACAGGTGAGAAAGATTCTTCATAGTCAACTCCCTCAAACCGGATATAACCCTTTGCCACCAGTCTAGCCTTAAAGGTTTGAACCTTACCATCAACATCCCTTTTTGTCATGTACATTCACATGCAACCTATTGGTTTGACCCCATCAAGTTGATCTACAAGATCCCAAACTGAACTAAAGTACATAGACTCTGTTTCAAGATCCATTGTTTTGATCTATTCATCTTTGTCCATATCATCAATTGCCTGTTTATAGGACAATGAATCCTCAACATTGACATAAAAAATGACGGTCAAAGTTTCTGTTAAGCTCATATAACAAATAGGTGGATTTGTAACCCTCCCACTATGTTGAGGCTCCCTCAACGGTTGAGGTGGATGCGTATGACCAGATGAATTGACATCAACAACTCTTATTGATGTACTAGGCTCTTCAACAACTCTTGTTGAAGATTCGGTAGTTTTGTTGGAAAGCTCACTTAACACAATCTTAGTGCGTGGCTTATGCTCCCTGATGTGGTTCTCTTCTAAAAATGTAGCATTTGTTAACATAAATACTTTATTATCTTTAGGATCATAGAAGTAACCACCACTCGTTTTTTTGGGATTGCCTACAAGTAGACATAATTTTGAACAAGGTTCCAGTTTCTTAGGATTTGCCTCAAGCACATGAACTAGAAAACCCCAAATCCTGAAATAATGTAAACTACCTTTACGACCATTTCATAATTCCAAAGATGTTTTAGAAACACTTTTGGATGGAACACAATTCAAAATATAAGCTATAGTCTGTACTACATAACCCTAAATCGAATTAGGTAAATGAGCATAACTCATTACAGACTAAACCATGTCCAACAAGGTTCTATTTCTCCTTTATAATACACCATTCTACTAAGGTTTACTAGGTGCTAAGAGTTGAGATATGGTTTCATGTGTTATCAAATAGTCCTGGAATCATAAATCCATATATTGTCCACCTCGATCAGTTTAAAGTGTCTTATACTCATTGAACTTTTCAAGGGCTTCAGACTTGTGTTGCATTAGGTAAAAACACCCATACCTAGAATAATCATCTATAAAAGAGATGAAATATTCCAACCCTCATTTTGCCTTAACATTCATAGGAACACAGAGGTCCGAATGTACAAGTTTAAAGGTTCTTTGGCTTTAGACCTTTTCCAGTAAAAGGTCTTATAGTCATTTTGTCTTCAAGGCATGACGCACATACCAGTAAAGATTTTTCTTCTATCTCGCTTAGAAGTTCTCTCTTAACCAACCTCTCAATCCTATTGAGATTTATGTGATCTAATCTTAGGTACCAAAGTCGACCATTTTTCTTTAGGAGAAACCTTTTGTCTTTTATTCTATGTTATCGAAGTTCTGAATATTTTAGTATCAAGAAGGGCCTTAGATGCTAACGACCTTAAGTGCATTTAAATCATTTGAAGTTATTATTAAAAAAAATCTTATTCAAGTTTATTTGATTTAAAATTCAAAAAATACATGTGCATTTACACGTGGTAATATACTAGTATTATAAAGTAATGAAAACATACATATTCACTGATTCGAACTATATACTATATGATGCATGGGCACGTTATATATGCATACAATCATATAATATAACAATTTTATTGAATATGGTGCATGAGCATGATTAATTAAATCATGCAACTAAATAATATCACACTTATATTAAAAATGATACATGATATAATGTTTATCCTATGGTGGGATTTTTAAACTATATGACATATAATATGCTATATAATTAATAAATCATACATCACATGTATAAAATAATAAAAGCAACATTGAACAAAAAATTGACATTCTAAACAATTAATTAAATTAATGTAACAATTCTATTAATTTAATTAATTAAAAGGCAAATAAATTAATTATTACAAATTAATAATTAACAAAAAAACAAAACAAACTACCTTCAATTGGCGCGGGAGGATTCGAAGCCACGTTTTGGAGGTGTCTGACGCACGCGGGAACCTTCCTCGAAGCGTCACGATGCTTGGCAGCAGGGTCGTTACACTGGTTTTTAAGTTTCCACAACATAGCCTTACGCTACTACTGAGCGTAACTATGCTAGACATTCTACCTTATAGCATAATGCACAACATCGCTACGCTGTGTGTTATGCTCTAGGGAAAAATGCTTACTTTGCTTCAATCTTTCATCTATTTTGCTCCGTTCTTGCTCCAATTTTCTCCAAATTGAAGCTCGAATATTGGTAAACACTTCACCACAAGTGACACTGACTTACAGCCTCAATTGCAAGAAATTAAATGCCCCAAAACTTTGGGTCCTTACAAATCGAATTGAATAAAGTAGTAAATCTATGCCAATTTTCGAAACATCCAAGTGCAAAACCAACATACATTCATAATGCAGTGCTCAAATCCCACCAAAAAATCTGATTCAAGAAAAAACAAAAATCAGAGACATGATTTGACTCTGATACCAACTGAAGGATTGAATTCCTGAAGCGGAAGCATGTGAACGCATTCGTGAATTCCTAAAGCGGAAGAGTGTGAACGCATTTGTGAATTCCTAAAGCGGAAGTGTGTGAACGCATTCATGTCTCTAATTTTGTTTTAACTTTAAAATGCAGAGTGGCAGAAACAACTGGATAAACATAATTCCCTAAGCATGCTTCTACAGTGAAAATTAGAGAAAAGAGAAGGGAATGTCATATACCCTTGAAGAATTGTCTTCTCGTTTCCTCTCCACTACAAGAAACACGAGCAAGAACTTCGATGCTTCTCTTGAACTCAACAATTCCACGAACATAGCAGCAACAATGGAGACACCGCCACAATGTCTTCCTCATTATTCTCTAGGTGAGAATCACGCAAAGTTTCGTGGGCTTACCTTTTAATTTTGGTGAAAAGTTAAAGATGTTTTTCTGAGTAAAAATGTTAGAAGAGAAGAAGATCAAGAGGAACAAAACTCTTCTATCTCTAATAAAAATGAAATCACCTTCATCTCAAACTCTCTCCTCTTTTTTGGCATTTTTTTTAGAGAATAACTTGGGAGTTATGGATAACTGCCATAATGTGAAAATTAACTCCTTTTGGGAGTTGATTTTTTTAAAATTCAAATTTTAATATATATTAAAATTAAACCATATGTTATCACATATAACATATAGCCTATAGTTTATATTATATCACATATAATATAACTTGTAGTTTATGATCTCCCATACAACCTACAGTAATAATATGAATTAAATTTATATTAGTTTTAACCTATAGTTTTTATATGAATCACATTCATATAATTAATATTTGAATCATATTCAAATATTTATTCTCTCATTAAAACTTTATATTATAATGTATCACATACATTATATTGGTTGTATCACATACAATTAATTTTCTTTAATTAATTTGAACAATTCAAATTAAACCAAAATTAATTTGATTCTCATTAATTCTTATTGAGCTAACAAAGGGACCTTATGGACTTACAGATTGAGATTCCAATGATATGAGAGTGTAAGTACAACTGAGTCAAATTATTGTTTTACCCCTATAGTTACATCTAACTTCCTAAGTACCACTGATCCCTCTAATGAACAATTAGTCATTGTTCAAAATCTAGAATTAACCCTTAAAGGAGCAATTTATCTATTTAACCTAACAATCGGGAGGGAGTGAATTCTTTGTTGTGTAGCTATGTTCCCAACTCCCAAAATTAGACGAATCCCAAAAATGGTAGACATATTGAGTCAATGAATCTAGCCACTCTCACCTATGTAGATCAAAGGACTGCCCTCATGGGCAAGAGTTCATAACTCACTCAAGATTAAGGTCAAGTGACCTATGGTCATCCAGGTGAAATGTAAGTCTCTTCTAGCAATGGTATTATAAAGTGAAACTTTTCATTTCTTATACAAACTCTTTGTATAAGACGAATTGATATGTAGTTTCTTTTTGTAACTTGCAACAACATTTTTCCCTTTTTGATGAGTTTCAACACTTACCATTGTATTCAATGTTGGATTTGAGTTACCCACTATTGAATGACTCCAAATATGTAGGATTAGGTGAATTCGAACACCAACATGGAAGGTTTGGAGTTGTTTTGAGTAAGAATAAGTGGGTATGTAACTCTAAATTCTTTTTTAAACTAGTTTAAGGTTCTTTAAGTTGGTCTCTAATGTTTAAAAATTCTTATTTGTAGATTTGAAGTAGTTTTGGAGCTATTCAAGCACTTTTTCATGAAGGATCCAATTTTTTTTTTTGTGAGTTTTAGACTTTAGAACTCCGTTTAGACCCTTTTGAATTAGATGTAGGTGTTGCAAATTAGTAGTTTAATGTTGGGATGAAGACCCTTTACAAGTCCCAAATACTCAAGATCACTGTTGAAGAGATGAAGAAATGACTTAAATAAATTCTGCCAAATCCTCGATACTCAAAACTTGACGCTCGACATCTTGCTACTTGATCCTCGATCAGAATTCCCTTATTCGTCTGACTAGTCGCTGTTAAATTCTCGATAATAACAAAGTTAATACTCGATCGTACTCGATTGTTCCTGAACGATGCACGGTGCAACTCGAAGGTGAAAATGGTGTACTCGGACCTACTCGATAACAATAATTCGATGCACGATCGAATCAATAACTTGATACTCAATGAGATTTGTAATATAAATGATTGGTGCACGATTTGTAGTGAAGTATTGTGATAACAGGCATAAATGCACGTATCAATGCAGGATTGTGATGATAAAAATATACAATATTCCGTCCAAAAGCATTATTCACAATATTGCGGTCACATGCATCCATTGCATTAAAACAGTTAACTTGTGTATTTTTGTGCAGAAAATATGTTGACGTAAGGTGGAAAATGTGATCCACATAAATTAACGTCTGAGCGCATTAAGAGATTGCGTTGACGTAAGGCTATGCGATCAAACTGCGCTCGCAAATATCTGCTCAAGAAGGTTACCGCATAGAGCCCGCGCATCATGGTGGGCGCATTTGTGGGTGAAAAACATAATAAATCATGATGGGACAGAAAGCTGATGACTGTCGGTTCCGAATTAAGTTGACAAGCCGTTAACGACCTACTATAGCAAGTACGCTCAACTTTTTGGTGAAAAATATTCGATACATCAGACATAGAATTAATGACATCCCATCAGTGCAATCATAAGAGAGAAGAAGCCTTTCACCCCAAAGCTCTATAAATACCAAAGGCCACCTCCAGTGAAGGAGTTTGTTCAGTTCGATAATTTTCTCCATAGATAGAAGTAACCTTGTTTATAGTTTTCTTATACTTAAAAAGCGGAGCGAGAGAAGGGAAGAGACGTCGGAAGATCGCCCTGGTCAGCTCGAGAGAGAATCAAGTAGGCGTGGAAAAACAGAGAGAGGGCCGACTCTTGCGAGAGCAAGATTATCTTTTGAGCAGAGTAGAGAAGAACAGTGTAAAAGCCTTGGGAAGCAAGAAATTGCTACCAGACTCTTTATTCTTATTCCACATTGTCATTCTGTATTTCGATTATATATCTATAAAATGGAACTTGCTTATCTACACCTGTTCACTCTCTTTAAAGCACGCATGAGTAGCTAAATCCATCAAATGGGTTGAGAAGTACTTAGCTAACATGACCTAGGATTTTCATCGCATGCGATCATCTTGTCTTATGTTGCGTCCATCACCCCTTTAGAGCCACTCGAGAGAGAGTCTAAAGAAAGAACCTAAGATTTGAGAGAGTTAGGTTAGAATATAGACTCGAGAGAGCATTAGATCTGCATAAGTAAGAGATAGGGACTTAGAGATAAGCTCTATTTTCCAACATGCATCGCATGCACCCTAGAGATAGGTTATGGTATTATGCAGTCGCCTTGTATGTGTGTGTGTCAATCGTCATCGCATGGACAAGAATAGAGGCTTATGTGTAGGTCCTATAGACATCATCCCATATATCGCATGCGTTCTAGAACTAGCAGCCGTAGCATTTGCATTGAGAGACTATTTGTTATTGTATGTGTGTAGCATGATCATATAACATGAACGCAATCCTAGGAAGTGTTAGCTAAACCCCTTCTCAACCCGTTCCCCTGCATATTCATCGTATTTTCCATATTATTAACTCTTTTCTTAAATCCGCCGCATACATTTTACACTGTAAACAATAAACCAACAAACTCTTTGATTTATTTGTTACTACAAAGTGATCTCAAAATTATCACCGCATATTGTTTTTCTTAGTCTCTGAGTTCGACCCTGGTCTTACTAGGAAACTTAGTAGGCTTTATACTTAGGTCCTGCTGAGAAAACTTGTTTGCACAACACATTTTCCACCAATGCAACCCTTCCATTATTTCATCGCATAAAATAACACATCAAGTTTTTGGCGTCGTTGCCGGGGACTTTGGCAATACAGTGTGCTAACGGTAATTTTCTGATTTTCTTTACAGCTTTCAATCTCTGACACATTACGACCCAGAGATTTAAAGAATGTTCTGATGAAGATTGAGAGATAGCTGCCAACAACAACAACAAGAGAAAGATAACATGGCGAAACTACCTGAAAATGGAGCACCAAATGAAAATAATGTCATGGTGAATCCCATCCTATTGGCGAACGACTGCAATAGGCCCATTCGGGACTATGCATTGCCCAATCTCTATGATTACTCCTCAGAAATCATGTGTCCCGCCCTTGATGGATCAAAATTCGAAATGAAACTGGTGATGCTGCAGATGATCCAAACTGTTGGACAGTTTGGTGGAAGTCGTGGCGAGGACCCGCATGCCCACCTCCGGAGTTTCATAGAAATCTGCAACACTTTTGTGTTCCCTAATATCTCTACCGAGGAAGTTCAACTAACTTTGTTTCCATTTTGGTGTTGTGACCAGGCACGAAAATTGGCCTATTCTCTCAAACCGGGGGAGATTACATGGGAGCAAGTAGTAGAGAAGTTTATGAAGAAATACTTCCCTCCAACGGAGAATGCCAGAAGAAGGAAGTTGATAACCAATTTTGAACAGGATGTTGATGAATCGCTCAGCGACGCTTAGGCAAGGTTTAAGGGGCTGGTAAAAGATTTCCCACATAACGACTTACCAGACTGCTTACAGATGGAGATTTTCTACCAAGGATTAACCCCTACATCACAGGCGGTTGCCAATGCGGTAGCAACTGGTGGTCTGCTTGGTAAAACTTACGAAGAGGTGAAAAATATTCTTGATCGCATTTCAAAAAATCACGAGGACTGGAGAGAAAGCGATCAAAGATTAAGAATTAAAGACAGTGACGCGAACAACGGGGCTATCGCATCCCTTCAAAACCAAATGAATGAAATCATGAGTTTGATACAAGACATTGCAATTAATAGCATGGGAGCGCAAAAAGGGCAGGTCAACGCAATTGCCCAAACGACCACAAGTTGTGTCATCTGTGGAGAAGCCCATCTGATGGCTGAATGCCCATGAAATCTGCAGTCAGTATGCTTCATAAAGAACAAGCCTTATTCCGACACGTACAACCCCGGTGGAGAAACCATCCCAATTTTGCGTGGAAAAATCAACAACAAAGCTTTCAACTAGTGGTGCAAAAAGAAGGGCCACCTGGATTTTTCCCGCGAACCAACGTTCAACGCATAACCAAGCCAGCAATTCGCAGGCACCACAATCTTCAACCTTAGAGAGCTTGTTGAAGCAGTATATCGAGAAGAATGAATCAGTGCTTCATAATCAAGCATCATCCATCTGAAATCTCGAAATTCCGCTAGAAAAAATTGCGGGTGAACTTAAAAATAGATCACAAGAAGCGTTGCCAAGCTCAATTGAGCTCCCTCGCAACTCTGGGGGTACGGGAAAGGAACAATGCTTAGCAGTCTATTTTCTAAGCAAAAAAATGACTACGGAAGTAGAGGAGGAACCCATCATGACCAACTTGAATGCAGTGACAACCGAGGACCCATTGACTTATAATTCAGAAGAGACTGAGAAAATGAACCCAAAAGTTGCGTCCACCTTCAAGCCTCTAGAATATGAGATAGAAGAAGTCCAGCTACCACCATTCCTGTAAAGATTGAAAAAGAAACAGAATGATGACGAAAAGATCACGACAGTGGCAGTAACGCAAAATGCTATGATCCCACAAAAAATGTGCGACCCAGGAATCTTCATGATACCATGCTCAATTGGAGGGGTCTACATTGGTCAAACACTAGGCGATCTTGGGGCGAGTATAAATGTAATACTGCTATCAATCTTCAAACGATTGAATATGGACAAACTCACGCCCATGACGGAGACTCTACTACTTGCAGACAGATCCCGAATACATCCCGAGGGAGAGTTAAAAGATGTCGCAATCTCAATTGAAAAATTCATCTTGCCGACAGACTTCATCATTTTGGACTATAAAGTGGACGAAGATGCACCCATCATATTGGGACGACCATTCCTCTCGACTAGTCGCGCTCAAATTGATGTGCACAAGAGGGAAATAGTAATGAACGTCAACAAGGAAAAGCTTCGGATTAAGGCAGTCAAGATCCAAGAGGACCGAGAAAATAAGAAAAAGCCACCATGGACGTAAAGAGTCCAACCTGAAATAAGCAGTCCCTGCATTACTATGCAGCTCAAACTCATCAGGGACGCAATCCTTTTGGAATATCCTTTTTATATCAATGCGTCATGAACTTTCATTACCTCACTTTTAACTGTTATCATCTATTTGTCTTTATATCCAAAAAAAAAAAAAAAAAGAAGGATTTTTGTTAACTTTGTTTTATTATTATTGACCCTTTCAATGTTTTTTACAACGATCGAGGTGAATGATTGCAGAGGTGCTACACGAAGACGCAACTACTTTATTTCATCAACGCAATCAAAAGAAAGCAGATCGCCGCAAAGCAGAATGCATCTATAAATAATGCGGGCAACAATGCAAATTTGGGGGTTGTATCTTTCCTTGACTTTATTCCAAATTTTGCACTATCGCATCGCATTTTAATTTTGAAAATTTTATCACCGCATCCTCTTTGGTTGGCGTAATCATTTAACATTGATTAATTTAGTAAGTCATCGCATTATTTCTCTTTATCAATTATGATTTCAATGATGAAACGCATGCCTATATTTTTTTCATATATACTAATGTCAACTTAATTTTGGGACAATCACCTCATGAAATATTTCTAGAAGTTAGTGGTCTGCTAGCTTTCTTTCACACTTATTTTTTCGAAACTTCTTAAGAGCATTGCATGACTTCTTTCAACATTTTAGCAATGAGGACATTGTTGCATTTTAAATTTAGTGGTGCGATATTTATTTTTCAACCTTACTATTTTTAGCCTAGGAAAAAAAAATCATAATGTTACGATTAGATTCTACTTGTAGTTGGATGTCCGAATGAAACCCGTGGGGGCAAGCCAAAACGAAGGTAGGAATCGTGATCAATGCATAAATAAATGATCGCAACTCCGCTGCCAAATAGGCATAAGTTTAGACTGAGAAAGAGCACCTTGCTCGTAGTTGGATGTTCGCATGACATACGTGGGGGCAAGCCAAAATGAAGGCTAGGCACTTGGATCAGCACAATGTTCATAGAAAAAAAAATGTCTAAAATACACAAGGATAAAAAAAATTGAAAATAACCCAATGAAAAAGTTTTTTTTTTATGAAATAAATCATGCGATGTCCTGGAATCTAGTAAAGTCTTTTTTAAGGTTAAACTTGCGGTCCCTAAATTTTAGAAATATTTTATGAAAAGACCGGGTTAAGAATTAAGGAAATTTTTGTGTATAGGATTTGAATAATGCTTAAGAAATCGAGGAAAGAGAAGGCCGTCGATTTTCTAAAGAAATTCTTTAGCTTATGCTTGAGGACAAACATTGTTTAAATTTGGGGGTGTGATAACGGGTAAAAATGCACGTTATTACAGTGCAAAGTTATAAAAAAATGCAGGATTGCGATGATAAAAATATATAATATTGCTTCCAAAAGCATTAAATTCACAATATTGCGGTCGCATGCGTCCATTGCATTAAAACAGTTAACTTGTGTATTTTTCTGCAGAAAACGCATTGACGCAAGGTGGAAATGCGATCCACAGAAATTAACGTCCAAATGCATTAAGAGATTACATTGACGCAAGGCTATGCGATCAAATTGTGCTCGCGAATATCTACTTAAGAAGGTTGCCACATAAAGCCGGTGCATCAAGGTGGGCACATCTGGGTAAAAAGCATAATAAATCACGATGGGACAGAAAGCTGATAACGGTCGATTCCGAATTAAGTTGACAAGCCGTTAACGACCTATTGTAACAAGTACACTCAACTAAATATTTCCCGCATCAGACATAGAATTAATGTCATCCCATCAGTGCAATCATAAGAGAGAAGAAGCCTTTCACCCCAAAGCTCTATAAATATCAAAGGCCACCTTCAGTGAAGGAGTTCATTCAGTTCGATAATTTTCTCCATAAATAGAAGTAGCCTTGTTCATAGTTTTCTTATACTTAGAAGGCGGAGCGAGAGAAGGGAAGAGACGTCGGAAGATCACTCTGGTCAGCTCAAGAGAGAACCCAAGAGGCATGGAAAAACAGAGAGAGGGCCAACTTTTACGAGAGCAAGATTATCTTTTGAGCAGAGTAAAGAAGAACAGTGTAAATGCCTGGGGAAGCAAGAAATTACTACCAGGCTCTTTATTCTTATTCCGCATTATCATTCTGTATTTCGATTATATATCTATAAAATGGAACTTTCTTATCTACACCTATTCACTCTCTTTAAAGCACGCATGAGTAGCTAGATCCATCGAATGGGTTGAGAAGTACTTAGCTAACACGACCTAGGATTTTCATCGTATGCGATCATCTTGTCTTATGTTGCGTTCATCACCCCTTTAGAACTACTCGAGAGAGATTCTAAAGAAAGAACCTAAGACTTGAGAGAGCTAGGTTAGAATCTAGACTCGAGAGAGCAAGATTAGATCTGCATAAGCAAGAGATAGGGACTTAGAGATAAGCTCTGTTTGCCAACATGCATCACATGCACCCTAGAGATAGGTTATGGTATTATGTGGTCGCCTTGTATGTGTGTGTGTCAATCATCATCGCATAGACAAGAATAGAGGCTTATGTGTAGGTCCTATAGACATCATCGTATATATCGCATGCGTTCTAGAACTAGAAGCCGTAGCATTTGCATTGAGAAATGATTTGCTATTGTATGTGTGTATCATGATCGCATAACATAAACACAATCCTAGGAAGTGTTAGCTAAACCCCTTCTCAACCCATTCCCCTGCATATTCATCGTATCTTCCGTATTATTAACTCTTTTCTCAAATCTGCCGCTTACATTTTATACTGTAAACAACAAACCAACAAACTCTTTGATTTATTTGTTATCGCAAAGTGATCTCGAAATTATCACTACATATTGTTTTCCTTAGTCCCTGAGTTCGACCCTGGGTTACCAGGAAACTCAGTAGGCTTTATACTTGGGTCCTGCTGAGAAAACTTATTTGCACAATGCATTTTCCACCAATGCAACCCTTCCATTATTTCATCGCATAAAATAACACATCATATTACTCGATTGAAAACAAGAAAGATAAGGAAGAAGAAAGAGACACAATGATTTACGTGGTTTGGCAATGTTGCCTACGTCCACGGGAAGATCTGAAATCTTTTAGTAACTGAAGATTGATTATAGATTTTAGTTTGCAAGAAAACTACGAAAAGAGGATAACTCTCTATATTTTGAATTCGAAATCAGTGGCATTTACAATGATATACCAGTTGATCGTTACAAAAAGTTAGTTATAAATAAACTGAAAATCTGAGGTATTTGAGTCAAACTTCTTCAAATTCTCCATTTTGACTCCAAAGCCTACAATCTTCATGATCTTTCTGATTCTGATCGGTTTTTCTACCTTGTGTTTGGAACCTCAAAACCAACGCTTTTCTAAACATTTAAACAATTTAAGCTTTGTAACAGGTTTAGTTAGCATATTAGCTGCATTATCAGAAGTATGGACTTTTAAGATTTCTATCTCCCCTGTCTCAATTTTATCTCCAACGAAGTGATATTTGATATAAATGTGCTTTGTTCTAGTATGGAATTGTGGATTTCGGGACAAATGGTTAGCACTTTGGTTATCATAGTAGAGTTTCACTACTATTTAATCTATTCCAAAGTCTTTCAGCAGTCCCTTAAGCCACAAAGCCTCTTTGATTGCATCAGTTAGAGCCATATATTCAACTTCAGTTGTAGACCAAACAGGAAAAGGTAGCCTGTTAAGGACCTCCTTTATTCCAAATCACCAGCATAGTCAGCATCAACAAATCCATAAAGCTCTAGTTTTGGTTCAGCTGACCTTTGATAGACTAACTTAGAGTTTTTAGACCAAACTAGATACCTTAGAAGCCATTTAGTAGCTTCCCAGTGTCTCTTTCTAGGATTAGACATATATCTACTAACTAAACTTGCTGAATATGAGAGATTAGGTCTAGTAGAAATTATTAAATACATAAGGCTTCCAACAACTTGACTATAGGGTATGACAACCATCTGTTTCATGTGTTCTTGGTCAGAATCCTTAGGAGAGTTAGCTGAGGAAAGCTTAAAGTGCTGGGTAGTGGGTAAACTCACAGGTTTGGCATCAATCATGTTAAACCTTTTAAGAATTTTCTCACAATAGTTGGACTGACTGATGCTTAGAATAAACTTCTCTTTATTCTTATGGATCTCTATTCCTAGGACCTTGCTTGCTTCGCCTAAGTCCTTCATATCAAACTCTCTTTTTAAGAGGTTTTTAACATGGGTTAGATCTTCTTTAGACCTACCAGCCAGTAACATGTCATCTACATATATGAGTAGGTAAACTTTGTCCTTGTAAGAACCTATGTTTACATAAGCACATATGTCAAATGAGCTTCGTTTGAACCCAATGCTAGAAATATAGTCATTGAATCTCTTATACCATCATCTAGATGACTGTATTAACCTATATATAGACTTGTTGAGTAAGCATAAGAGATTTTCTTTTCCTTTAACTTTAAATCCTTTAGGTTGCATCATATAGATTGTCTATTCTAGATGTCCATGGAGAAAAGTAGTTTTGACATCTAGTTGATACAATTCTAGATTATTTTGGGCAACTAAGGATAGAAGAAATCTTATTGAAGTTTGTTTTACAACAGAAGAGAAAATCTCAGCATAGCCTATTCCTTGCCTTTGAGTGAATCCCTTAGTAATCAATCTAGCTTTGAACCTAGGCTTTTGATCATAGGATGCTTCTTCTTTAAGTTTAAAAATCCACTTAGAAGCAACAGGTTTATACCCTTTTGGTAGAGGAACCAAGGACCAAGTGTCATTCACTTTTAGTGAATGCATCTCCTCATTCATTGCCTCAATCCAATCCCTTGCATTAACACAACTTGTTCTTCCTCAAAGGTAGTTGGTTCTTGGCTAGTAGGAGCTACTACAACATTTAAAACCAGATTCATGTAATTCATTTCTGTATATCTAGCTGGAGGTGTGATAGTTCTTCTTTGTCTATCCCTAGCTAAGACATATTGCCTTAAATCAGGGTGTTCACATGCTGTCTCCTCATGTTCCTCTACATTTTCCTCTGTTTCTCCTATGTTACTAGGCTAGCTAGACTCATTTGGCTACTCGGATGGTAACTCCACCTCAAAACTGGTATTGGATGACTTTCCTTCATCCTCTATGTTTTTTTCCTTTTGCATAAACATCTCCTCTTCCCTAAAGGTGATGTCTCTGCTCACTAGGAACTTTCTCTCAATAAGATGCTACATTTTGAACCCTTTGACACCCTTTGTAAAGCCTACAAACATACACTTGACTGCTTTGGCCTTTAACTTTCCCTTATTTTGGTGTACAAACCCTACACAACCAAAGACCTTTAGGTTATCTATGTTAGGGGGATGTTTAGTCCACTTTTCCTTAGGAGTAAGCAAATCTAAAGATGTGTGAGGGCACCTATTTAAGGTATACACGGTATAGGATGCAACTTCTGCCCAAAAACTTTCCCCTAAGATAGCATCAGAGAGCAAACACCTAACCATTTCCATTATGGTTCTATTTAACCTCTCAGCAACCTCATTTTGTTGAGGTGTATACCTCACTGTCCTATGCCTAATTATACTATTCTCATTACAAAACTTATCAAAGTGTTCATTACAGAATTCAAGCCCATTATCGGTTCTAAAGTATTTTATCCTTTTACATGTTTGATTTTCTATCATGGCTTTCCATTCTTTAAACTTCTTAAATACTTGGTCCTTAGTTTTAAGAAAGTATATCCACCTTTTCCTAAAAAAATCATCAATAAAGGTTAGAAAATACCTTGAGTCACTAAGGTTTGGTGTAGGAGATGGTCCCCATAGGTCAGAATGGACATAGTTCAATACTCCTTTGGTGGTGTGCTGAGATTTTGTAAAGTTTTGTCTGGTTGCTTTACATAAAATGCAATGCTCACAAAAGGAAAGATGCTCACTGATACCTTTGGGAAGGATTCCTTGCTTGGACAGAACTTGCATCCATTTCTCACTAATATGGGAGAGTCTTTTATGCCATAAGTCAGCCTCTGTCAAGTTTGATGTTGAAGCTGTGTAGGCACTTGTCATCATCTCTACACCTTTCACAATGTAAAGGCCATTGACCTTTTCACCAACCAACACAACTTTGGAATCCTTGATCACTTCAAGAACTCCACCTTTTCCTCTGCATTCAAAGCCAATGGAGTCCAACATGCCCAGAGATATCAAGTTTCTCTTGAGCAAAGGTACATGTCTAACATTTCTTAGAAGCTTGATTGATCTGTCCTTTAGCTTCAAGGACACTGAACCAACCCCCTTTATCTTGTAGGCTTCATTGTTGCCCATGTACACTAATTCTCCATCCATTTCCTTGTAAGTATTAAATCAAGGTCTGAAAGGTGTCATGTGATAGGTGCATCCGGAGTCTAGCACCCAATCATGCTTCCCAAGAGGACTGATTTGGTTGGACTGATTCTGGTGGAGGCTAAGGCATCAGAGTAAAAGTAGGAACCTTCAACCACAAATGCTTTTTGTTGTTTCCCCTTCCGATCCTTCCTTTTTTCTTAGTTTATCCTTTTCAGACTATAGCATTCTCTCATTAGGTGACCTTTCTTCTTACAGTAATTGCATCTCAACTTGGTCTTTGGCTTGTGCTCTTCACCTTACTAGTTTTTGTTCCCCTTAGACTAGTTCTGCTAGTTCTTCCCCTTAGCAAACAACCCTCTGCATTAGGCTGTTCTTTCTTGACTGACTGAAGCTCTAGCTCTCTTATTCTTAATGCTGAGATGATGGCATAAGTTGTGACTGATTCTCTGTCATACTTTAGAGCATTCTTCACTTCTTTATAGGCTTCAGGTAGAAAGTTTAATAGCATAAAAGCCTCATTCTCGTCGCCAATTTTCTCACCAAGGCTCTTAAACTCTAAGACTATCCTCTTGAATTCATCCAAATTTTCTGAAAGAGGTTTGGCAGAATCCATCTTGAACGTGAAGAACTTCTCCCTCAGATACATCTTGTTGGGGAGATCCTTTGTAGCAAACAGACCTTCTAACTTGACCTAAATCTTGTAGGCTGTGTCTTGACCAATTACTTGCCTCAAAATAATGTCACTAAGATTCAGAACCAGAGTCCCATATGATGTGAGCTCCATGTCTTCTCTTTCTTATGCTAATATGGTGGTTGGCAGTGTTGATGGGGCATTGTGTACTCTTTGCTGTCCAAGAATGGCTTTGATTTTGGCCTTCCAAAGGCCAAAATTGCCCTTCCCATCAAACTTCTCGATCTCATACCTTGCAATGACCATTTCTGAATCGAACGAGTATCGAGTCTTGATTTCTTGATAATCTTAAAGCTCCAAGAAAGATGACCTTGATGACCTTTAAGTGCTCTAATACCAATAATTATTAGGCTGAAGACCCTTTACAATTCTCAAATACTCAAGATCATTGTTGAAAAGATGAAGAAATGACTTAAATCAATTTTTCCAAATCCTCGATACTCGGAACTCGACGCTCGACACCTTGCTACTCGATCCTCAATCAGAATTCCCTTCTTCTTCTGATTGGTCTCTGTTAAATCCTCGATGCAAGTCGATGATAATAGAGTTAATACCCAATCATACTCGACAATTCTTGAATGATGCTCGGTGCAACTCGAAGTTGAAAACAGTGTACTCGGACCTACTCGATAGCAATAATTGGATGCACGATTGACTCGATAACTTGATACTCGATGCGATTTGTAATGTAAACGATTGGTACGCGATTTGCAGTGGAGTATTACTCTATTGAAAACAAGAAAGATAAGGAACAAGAAAGTGACACAGTGATTTACGTGGTTTGGCAAGGTTGCCTACGTCCACGAAAAAATCTGAACTCTTTTACTAACTGATGATTGCTTATAGATTTTAGTTTGCAAGACAATTAAGAAAAGATGATAACTCTCGATATTTTGAATTCGAAATCAGTGGTATTTATAATGATATACCAGCTGATCATTACAAAAAATTAGTTATAAACAAACTAAAAATCTGAGGTATTTGAGTCAAATTTCTTCATTTAATTTAGATTTAGAATTCCGTTTAGACCCGTTTAGATTTGTTCTGTGGCATAGAAGGAAAGTTAGAGGTAAAACTCACTTTCCTTGATGCACTTCCAGCATTCATAATGATGTAGTGGCAAGTAATTGTTCTCTTATTTATTGAAGTTCTATATGATTGTTGGATTCCTTTAATTTTCGTCTTCATGTCAAATAGCAGAAGTCTATTTCACAAGGTTTAGATCTATATAAATATGCTCTCTTGCTTAGAAAGGAATACTTTATTTTACACAAAGTGGTAAATAAACAGTTTCAGAGTTAAACGATAACATAGATGATCTGAAACATGCTTTACTTATCAGTTAGCTGATGTGAAGTTCTAAAACAATATACTAAGATCTTTCAAATTTTATGTATAGAATTGAAGTTTTCCCTATATATCAATGAAGTTTTCAATGGTAAGGGCTTTCTGTTATACGTGCTGACTATATGAATTGTGGCTTGTGTATGGTTGCAATATTTGCAAAAACCATAAGTAACTGTTTTAATTTTCATGGAAGTCAAGGAGGTTGAACCTTGCTTCAAACTAAAAATAATCAATTGTCAAAATGTAAGCCTTCCAAATTGTACAAACTTCATGGATCTGTATGAGCATCTTTGTACCTTTTAGGCTCATTATTGTCAGAATTTTTAAGCTCCGAATGAAATTAATCTTGGTTTCTAATAGATTTGCTTAATCTACTAATATGATGAATGTTTGAAGCAATGTTATTTGCTAAATATTAACTCTTTATAAGCCATATTTTATCAGCTCCACATGAGACCTCATGGTTTATTCCTCAATGTAGCATATGGAAGGAAGTAAGTTGATTTAATTCTTTGTTGTATTAGTTTCAATGTGTACCCTTCAAGAAATTTTACCATAATAAGTCAGAATTTTTGGTATTGATATATGAACCTGCATTATTTTTCTAGCCTAAAAGTTGTTGGATTGTTCTTGTAAACATTTTGGAAGGCATGCTGTCATCCTGCCTTACATTTAATATTTGAGAAGTTGCATTCACTTATAATGACTTTGCATTAAAGAACTGTTTCTTTGGCCTCTATATTTTGGGCAACATTATCAAGATTTTTCATCCTATCATATTTGAGCAAAAAATTCCTTTATATTGTTTTGTAATATCATTCTTTTGAGACTACAAAATATGGTGCTTTAATATTTCTCCCTAACTTACAGAAATCCATCTGTTATTGTATTTGAGCGCAGCTTGCATGCACTCACTTGGATGGTTTTAGATTTGTGATATTAGCTATATATATATTTGTTTAAGACTCTGACATTTGCTTCTTGGATAGTTTATGGGTTGTTTCAGGTTTTGTCTTTGTAGGAACGTATTTCAGAGGTTGTGACTTAAGATGTTAACTCTGCAGAATGTTTCTTTTCTTATTTAAATTATTCTGCAAAATATTTTCTCTACGATTATTTCCCTTTTTGGTGAGTTGTCTTTTTTGAGTGGGATATATTCTATCTTTTCGCTGTGCTATTTAAGCCAAAGAAATCTTATTGATAGGGTTGCCGCATGTATTATTTTTGTGAGATCGATATTTGAATTTAACAGAGTACTTTCTGCATAGTACTTGTTTGAAGAAGAAAGAACTATTCTTTGCTTGTGGCGGTGTATTCTTCATATTGTTCTTATCCTGAACATTTCAATACTATGAAGTATTGTTCCATCTTAGGGAGAGCCTAAGACAAAGCTGATCGAGAAGGAGTTTTCAACCTTAGAGAGATCATGAGGTATTATTCATTGATAAAGGAGTTCTCAAGACTTAAGGGGAGCCTAAGTTCTCACGTGAAGGGAGCTCATCCCTTTAGATGTCTATGTATTCTTTATCATCTTCCGATTGATTTTTATATCATTATATAAGATATTTTTCAAGTGAGAGGGAGTCTCACACACTTAGGGGAGCCTAAGTTAAGTGTCACATCACTAATATTCACATATTTAAAGGGAGCCTAAGTTCAAGTAAGAGAGAGTCTCACATCTAGGGGACCTAGATGATTAGCTAAGTTAGGTTCTACATGTGTCGCTATAATGATCTTTATTTATGGATAAATATAACATTGTAATCACTTGACTTTTACATATTAGTGAATTATCTTTCCTAGATACACTGCCCCCAAACGTAGGTGGTTTATCATCAAACTGGATTACCAATTTCTATGTGTTCATTCTTGATTTATTATTTGTTACTTTGTTGTTGTCTATGGACTTGTTAGAACGTCTTTCGTGACATCTATGTCTTGTGTGAGGAACCACATACCGAAATTTCAGATGGTATGCTTTTTCCAAAGTAGAAGAAAGTTCCAATTGCAAGAAAGAAGTTGTAGGAGAAAGGAATTAACAACATTATGATTTTTCTGCATTTTTCAGGTAGATATAATTTATTTCCCTTTTGTGAATGAAGCATGTCACTGCGTTGACTTAAGTCATTGGCTTTTTTTTATAGGGTACATCACTGTAATTTTAGACTTAAATATTAGTGCTTCACGTATTTCTCTTTAGGTACCTCAAACCATTATTCTACCTCTAAGGCATTTTTATTTTATGTCTCCATATTATATTTCTTTTATTTTATTTCCATCTTTTATTATGATTTAACATATATGTATATTATGTATTATGCATTTGGTTTTTTTATTTTTTATTTTATTCAGTTTTTACTTGGCTAAATATACTTGTCCTTGAAACTTTCTGCTATTGTTTATATTTTTAGTTGTCCCATTCTCAACCTGAAATTTGAGTTATTTGATTGCTTAAGAGAAACAAAAACACAAAGTATACTATTTTGTTTTATGAATTTTGTATCATTTTTGTCCTTGTAGTTTCAAATGTACAATTTTAGTCATTCTTATGGTTCTATTAAAAATATGGCTTAGACTATGAGTTTGGTTGTTATTTACATCTTTTACTTGTATATTTAATTCTAAGTTATTTTTAAGGTTTCTAAGTTGGTTGTTATTTATTTCTTGTACTTGTATATAATTTCGTATTTCAATTAAGATTTTATTATCGTATTTCAATTAAAATTTTAGAACTAAAGTTCGGCCTCTAAAGTTCCTTGTCCATGTTGTTTGCTGTTATGGCCTTTTTTTCCTTTACAATTTCTTCGTTTGATTTCTGAACTTTGCAAGAATGGAGAAGGTACATCAAACACAACATGATACAACCAAAGAAATTTTAATAAGGTTGACAAGTGAATAAGATAGTCATATAATTGCCCCCTAACACTTGATGCTTCTATTTGTAGCTTTGGATTAGTTTTGAACTCATTCGTTCACTTTTTAGCTATGACTCAAGTCATTTTCGATAAGTTTAATGTGTTAAAAATTTGTTTAGATCAATCGATTAAGGCACTGCATATTATTTTACAAACCTTGAAAAATTAATGACTTGTGAAAGGTTGTTGGTTATAGATTTGGACTAGTTCAAATGATTAGTTAAGGTTTATGGTAGATCTTGGACTAATTTGGACCCTCCAAAGTAGACAATTAGCTCTCTCAATTTTTAGACTTTAGAGCTTTATGTACATCCTGAGCTAATTGATCAATGTCACTTGTTGATAGGTTGCTTAGTCAAATAATTTGCCACTTTCTTTGTTGCGAATTAGTTAATTTATGTTAGTTGAAAGTTGAGTTGTATATACAAAAGCATTTAAGATTTTATTTTGTGCATGTACAAGTGATAGGAAAATATTATTGATTTTCCCGCACAACTAATTTTTTTTCTTTCTTTTTTTAATTTTTCAATAACAAAACCATTACAGACATTACCAGTCACAAAAATAAACATTTAATGTCAGGCATCTGACATTAAAGCAACTGACAATGAAGAAGGTGTTACTAAAGGTGTTTAATGTCAGTTATCCTTAATGTCTTTAATGTCTATTGAAAATCGACATTAAAGACAACCAACATTGAAGACTTTTTATAACATAAGTTTCAATGTTAGTTGTTGTTACTACAGTGTGATTGACTAATATTATCATATGACTGCAGTGTGGTTGGCTGGTTTTATTACAGGTAAAACTCGAGCAACATGTCAAAGACATTGTTATTAACATTATTACATGTCTGGAAGTAGATTCGGCAGAATATCTTTTCCTTATATGTCTGCTTGATTTGCAGATTTTCGTGGATGTCATCCTTATTTTTCTGCTGAGAATATTTACTCACTCTAGAAATATATTCTCATAGCTAGCTGTTTTTTATATTAGACTTTCCTTCATTTCTAAGGTTAGCCATTATATGAAAAAAAGTGGATATTGAGAGTTTTGAGCTTAAGATTTGTCTAAGCCTCGATCTCCATGTATTGTTATTGAAAATCTTTGTATTTATCATTGAGACCTTTTTGGTTCTTATAGCCATTGTAGAACTCAGGAGGATTTTGATTTGATATTGCATTTAAGGGAACCCTAAGTACGTTGAAGACAATGAAAACTCATATTTAGGGGAGCCTAAATATGATGTATGTGAGAGGTTCTCACTATTAGGAGGAGCCTAAGTATGTTGTATTGAGAGGATCTCATACAAAGTTTGGAGAAGCATTATTGTGGAAGTGAGAGGAGCTTAAACTTAGGGGAAGCCTAAGTTGAAATTGAAGAGGAAGCTATACGTGAGTCACTTCTTCTTTCAAAACAACACACGAAGTGGAAATTATTATCGCACCCACAAGGAGCAAACACAACACTACATCTAAGAAAAATAGCCGCAAATCCAAAACAACAATAATCAAATAAATAAACTAAAGAAATTAACTAGGAAAGCAGAGTAAAAATAGAGTAGAAGACGTCCCTGGAGAAATTGGAATGAAGTCACCACAAGGACTCTTCCATGCAGGAGATTAAACTCGACTGCTTGGGTCAAGGAACTAATTGTCCCGACCATCGGAGCTTTCAGCATTCATTGGCCACATGGCGGTTACCATGCTCCTAAGACTACTTCCAGCTCATGCCATAAATAGCCTTTCAATCTCAGAGTCAATATCGAATTCAGGCGCAACACCTTCACTCAAATACTGTTTGCAACTTGGTCGCACAAGCCATAATACGCCTACGATCAAAAGGGTCCCTGCAAAAACACAAAACTTAACAAACTATTAGCTGCCAAGTCCCTGACAATGGCACCAAAAACTTGGTGAGAGGAAAGTACAATCTTCTTTTGATATGCGTTGATGGTCATGCATTGAACTAAAGAATATGTGTTAATCGTGTATGTGATGACCATGCATTCCTGTCACAAGTTTTCTTGCTCTCTCGCCAAATATAACGAGAGCGCAAGTTTCTCAAGATGATCCGAGGTCGATCACAGGAACTTGTAACTAAACGATGTTTGTAAAGTAATGTATTTAAGAGGATGAATAAAAGTAAAAAGAAAGAAGGTAATAGACAATGCGCTACTCCTACTCCTATCTAAACAGATTGAGTAATGGAAGTTTGACTATGAGAATTGGTAGAGATGTGGCATCTGTGAATCGTGTAATAAGATGCATGGAGAAGTAGAATTGTGAAGGGAGTAAATTCACCGCATCATTAAGCTTGGTCGCAAGAGTTATCCCAACTCACCACACCAACACATTACACACCTCTCGGTGGTTAGCCACATGCTTATATCTCTATAACGCATGGTTGTGTTGAGCATAAGATTGTTCCTATCTCTAGGAACACTGCTTACTTTACTTAGTGAGTTCCACTACTTACTCTCTCGGGCAGTTAGGTATAGCTACTCAGCTCATGGACAAGCATTGCGATAGCCTCACACTAAGCAAAGAGGATTGATTCACTATATTCGCGCAACACACCTCTTGATGGTTTGCTACATGTGTCAATCTCTATGCCGCATGATTGAGTATGCGATAAATCTTGCAATCAACGCATAACTAAACAATGGACGTAAACGATGATAAAGAAGAAGAAGAAGATGAAGATATTGTTGAAGGAACTAAAGAGATGCATTAATTAGAAAATGTATTAATGTCTTAAGCCAAAATGTAATACAATACAGAAATAAGAAGAAAGGTGGAGGGCTAGATGTAGGCAATCTCTTGCTTCCATCAGATGTACATCAAGGCTGCCGGTGGTGCCATGGATGGATGGTGGAAAAGCCTCTCTCGAGCTCTATCTTCAATGAAGCTCTGTTCATCTCTCGGAAAGGGTTGTGGGAATGAAGAACTCTCAGAGACTATTTGCTCATGCTCTCATCTGTGACCACAAGAATCCGCCTAAGGTAGAGACTTGGATGGATTAAAGTTGGGCTCTAAGGCTCTATTTATAGAGTTCAAACGCCGACAACATTGGTAGTCCTGCTCTGATTCGATGCCACTTCTGACGCAGTAAGTGAAATGTCAACATCTTATCTTTTTTATACTCCCAAGGTATGCGTTCATGATCATTTCTTCTGAAGTATCAGCGCATTCTACCCACCTTGCATTCAACCTTCTATCATGGTTATCACTCTGTAGCTGTAGCATTCCATGCAAGGAACTAGTCTTGATGAAGATTAACGCATGCAATCAATTTTGTGAAGGTCTGGTATCAACGCATGCAATCGATTCTTGCACAAGCTACAAAAATAGATATTTTGACACAGAATAATGCATGATATAGAGTTAGCGCGGATTTTCAGTATTGGTCGATGCAAGCTCTCTTTTCCACATGAATTCTTAGTATTATCAACAGATATTCTGCTCTTCAACTCTCATAATTCTAAGTAAAAGACTACAATAGCTTGTATTTCCACAATCTATCAGTCATCCTTATAAGTAAAAATGAAATAATAGAATGAGAAAAATAGAAGGATATAAATATATATTGAAGCTTTTAAATAACTAATATGATAATTAAATATCAATTAAATTAAAAAGAAAACAATTTAGCCTAAAACATATAACCAAAATATAGTAAATGAAATTAAACTAAAATTTGCAATATAATGAAATTACTATATAGTATTGATGTATAACCTACTCAATATAAGTTTCTACTTGTTGTTACCCTTTTAAGAAAAATTTTCCATTTTGCTTGTCTTGTCCCTCTCAAACTTGAATGATGCCCATATTCAACTATGAATAATTTTTTACCTAAATACATGTGAAAATACTTGTTGACCTAGCATTTTTGGCAGTGTATATATCCATAGTCATGGCCAATGATGGAAATATCCATAGATATGTCCATATATCTATCGATATATCCATAAATTGAAAAATTGAATATCGATATTGAAGATGGATATCTTCAACATCTATTATAAATGCTCGTAAAACTTAAAGAATGTCATTATTTAGTCCCATATGAATAAGACAACTAATAACAATATCATAACTTAATTTTTTATGTAAAAGCAACTTAATTATTAATCTAAATAATTTTTACAATGATTTACATCATTCTCAAATATAATGGTTGAATTCTTAGCCAAATTTCAAAAACAACAACAAAATTTTAGAAGCTACTAATTTTAGTTTTCAAATTTTGGCTTGGTTTTTTAAACCATTGGTAGAAAGTAGATAACAAATGAAGAAATTAGAGACGAAAGTAGTGCCTATTGGCTAATTTTTTTTTTTTTAAAAAAAAAAAAAATTATCACCAAACGAAACTTTAATAAATCAAATGGTAGATTTTGTTTTGAAAATTGTGTTCTTTTTTTTTAAAAAAAAAAAAAATTATCACCAAACGAAACTTTAATAAATCAAATGGTAGATTTTGTTTTGAAAATTGTGTTCTTTTTTTTTAAAAAAAAAAATTAAAGTATTTATATCAAGATTATTTGTTTTTTCAAATTGAAAATTGAATTAGATAAGTGAAATATAAAATAATGACCGTTTTATTTTTGAAAAACTCTACTTTTTTAAATTTTGATTCAAGTATGAAATTTTTAATTAGTGAATAAAATAAAAATTTGAGTAAGTAAATTATACAGGCGGGCTGAAGTCTATGGACTCTTTGGGAGTCCGCTCGCCCCAAAATAAGAATTTAAGGTCTTGAGTCTAGGGTTGGTCTACCCGAGCGTGCTCTATTTCACCAAAAGGGTAATAATCAAGTCGAGTTGGCTAGCTATAATCCTACAACTTTAAAGGTTTCACCTATATTGACATCGCCAATATTGCAGATATATCAAGCTGTTAAAGTATGTATTTATCACAAGTTGATCTTTACAAGGAGTGTACATAAGTATAAATACTACACTAAAGCCTAAAAATAGAGCCTACAAAATCTCTAACCATGCTAAAGACTCTCCAACTAGGAAGACTAAGTATAAATTCACACCCTCCCTCAAACTCAAGGTGGTAAGGCTAGAATCGGCTTGAGTTTGTTAAGTAGTTGGAGAAAATGTCTGAGAGACAAAGCTTTGGTCAAAATGTCAGCAAGTTGCTCAGTGGTGGAAACATATCATAAAAGTAAAGTTTTACTCAGGAGATGATGACGCACAAAGTGAAAATCATTCTCAATATGCTTGGTGCACTCATGAAAAACATCATTCTGGGCAATTGGATGGCACTACGATTGTCACAGTGAAGAATAGTTGCAGACGACTGAGGGATGCTCATATCAGCAAGAAGCCAACAAAGCCACAAGAGCTCTGACGTAGCATCACCTAGAGTGCGATATTCAGAGTCCATACTAGAACGGGAAACAACACTCTATTTCTTACTTCGCCAAGAAATGAGAGAATCACCGAGGTAGAAACAGTAACTAGAGGTGGAACGCCGGTAAGTAGGATCACCAGCCCAATCAGCATCAGAGTAGCCGGACAAAACTAAGGAAGATTGGGAAGAGAACTAAAATCCATGTCCCAAAGTTTCTTTGACATAATGGAGGATACAAAGAACAACAGTAAAATGTATGGTTCGAGGAGTAACCATGAATTGACTAACAATGTGAACAACATATGCAATATCAGGATGAGTGACTACGAGATAAATGAGGCTGCCAATAAGTTGATGATAGAGGTTGGCATCCTCAAGTGGAACACCATCAAATGAAGTCAAGCAAACATTGGAATTGAATGGTGTTGGAACTGTAGCAGAGTCAGTGATACCGGAGCGTACCAAAAGATCTGAGGCATACTTCGCTTGAGACAATGAATAACCAACAAAGCTTAGTGATACTTCAAGGCCAAGAAAGTAACTAAGTGAGCCCAAATCCTTCATCTCAAAGTGTTCGCCAAGGTAGCGTTGTAGATTAGAAACAGCCTGAGGATCATTCCTAGTAATAATCATATCATAAACATATAGGAGAAGAAGAACAATACCATGAGTTGTTTGTCACGTAAATAGTGTCATGTCATAAGAACTGGATGTATATCCAAGTTGAGAGATGGTGGAACTAAAAGTTGCAAACCAAGCCCCAGGAGCTTGTTTCAAACCATACAATACTTGACAAAGGAGACATACCTTCTGGGATGGAAAAGAGACACCTGAGGGTGGTTGCATGTACACCTCCTCAAATAAGACCCCATTAAGAAAAGAATTTTTGACATCAATTTGAAAAAGTGGCCACTGTTTGGCTACAACAGCTGCTAAGAGACACCAAACTGATGTCATTTGTGCCATAGGTGTAAAGGTCTCTTCATAATTAATTCCATACTTTTAAGAATAGCCTTTTTCCACCAATCGAGCTTTATAATGCCCAATAGAACCGTTAGAGTGAGTCTTGATCTTGTAGACCCACTTGCAACCAATGGGCTTTTTACAAGGGGGTAAATCAACATAGTCCTATGTATGCATCTTATCTAGAGCATGAAGTTTTTCTCTCATACTTTGTTGCCACAGGGGATTAGTATTTGCCTCATAAAAAGAGGCAGGTTCAACCATGGAATTGATAGTAGAAAAATAATGAAAATCTCGAAGATGAGTAAGGGTGCCCTTACCCTAGTGTAGCGTCGAACAGGAGAAGTAGGGTCATGAATAGGTCCAGTTTCCACAGGTGACATAGAAAACTGATCACGATCAACAAATATTGGAGCAGATTGCTCAAACTCAGCTTCAGAAGAGGATGCAAAGGAACGGAAAAGATGAAAAGTATCGTTAGAAATATAAGGAAGAGGACTCAAGAGAGAATTATGAAAGGTCGAGAGACTAGAGAACATAGTGTGCTCCCAAAAGGTGACATGCAGAGAGATGTACAATTTGTTAGGAAGAAGATCCCAACAATAAAATCCTTTTGTTCAGTTCCGTAGCCAATGAAGCAGAGACGAACACGTGGTTCTAATTTGGTATGTTCATGGGGGTAAAGAAGTACAAAACATGCACAACCAAAAACCTTGAGATTAGAGTAATCAGAAGAAGTACCATATAAGCATTCGAATAAAGAAGAATTTTGAAGAATGGAAGAAGGAAGGCAATTGATTGTGTACACAAAGGTAAGAGCAACTTCACCCCAAAATTTTGCAAGGCAGAAGGCAAACAGAAGTTGGGCTCGGACAAAGTTCAGAATGTGATGATGTTTACATTCTGCTCACCCATTCTATTGAGAGGTATATGGACAAGAGTGTTGAACAAGAGTGCCTTGTTAGGTGAGAAAGAAAAAGAGTCTGAAGTCCTTATATTCCAAGGCGTTATCTATACACAGAACCTTGATTGTGCGAGAGAACTGGATGTGAACCATATTAGCAAAATCAATATATATTTGAGACAGGAAAGAGCGATGTTTAAGAAAATACAAGTAAATCGAGAGTAATCATCAATGAACAAGACAAAATAACGATACCCATTGACAGTGGAGATAGGAGTAGGTCCCTAAATATTAAAATGAACTAAGTCAAAGGTTTGATCACTTATAGAACTAGACTGGAAAAAAGATAATGCAGGTTCTTTTGCAAGTTTGCAATTCAAACAGTCAAAAGATACAAATTTGAAGATATTATTCAAATTGTTACTAAAAATTAAATGATGGAGTTTTTCGAAAGATGCATGACCGAGACGGAGATGCCACTGATATATAGCAGAGTCAGTGACAACAGCAGAAAGAAAACAAACAGAAAGCTGAAGCGATATGAGTTCAAACAATCTTCCCACTTTGCAACTTGTACCAACTATCTGTCCAATCTGCGGATCCTAAACCTGACACCTAGAAGGAGAAAAAGACAAAGTTAAACTAAGATCACACAATTGCCCGATAGAAACAAGGTTAAAGTTCAAATTTTGGACACAATAAGCATTGGAAAGCTACAACTTAGAAGTGTCAATAGAGCCAACATTGGATATGGTCATACAACTGCCATCAGTAGCATAAATGGGAGGAAGAGATTTGGCAGGAGTGCGTGTGTTAGAAGAGTGAAATCAGAGGTCATATGCTTACTACAAGCGGAATCAAGAAGCCACCTTTTATCTGGGGGACTGCAAGCGTGGAGAATTGGATGAAATCACCTATTTAAGCAAGTCTTGTAAGTTGCTCATTTGAAAAGTGACGGAGAAGGTTCAGAATCAGCAGATGAGACAACAACAATGGCAGAAGCAGAACTAGGACCAGGTTTAGACTGTTGAGACTTGGAAGTATGTTCTAGTGGTCGTGGTGGTTGTGTAGGCCAGTTATCCAGAATATGACCTCGTTTGTGAGAGTATCTGCACTCAACTTTTGGGCAGTCCGCAAACTTATGCCAGTAAGCTTGCAGTTTTACAGAAGGTAGCTCCAGAAGTACCAGACAAATGAGTGCTTGCAAGGACAACTTTAGACGGCTTAGAAGAAGTGATACCAAGATGTTTTTCTTCAAACAAATTTTCCTGGATTGTTGCATCCAGTGACGGGAGGGGACTATAGTGTAACAAAGAACACAAATCGATTCATATTCTGGACGAAGCCTCATAAGAACATTGATAAGACGAAGATGATCAATACTAATTTTAGCTTGATCCAATTGTGTCTAAATTGGCTGAAGCGTAGCCAAATAGTCATTAACAGATTGTCCTATCTCCTAATTAAGATTAACAAGATTGTTGTGCAGTTGATAGTAGTGAGCTAAGCCAACATACTGGAACCAGGTAGACAGGAAATCCCACAAACTCTTGGCATCATCAAACACATCAAATTGAACGTGAATGGTTGGTATAGACGTATTTCCGAGCCAAGTGATGATCTAATGGTTTTTGTTGTCTCAATCCTCTAATTGTTCGATGAATTTAGTATCGTCCTCAGTGGATATCCTGACTGAATGAGGAATATCACTAGTGACAATGCACCATAATTTACACCCAATTAGAAAGCTTTCCATTTGATGAGTCCAAGTAATGTAATTTACCCATCAAGAATAGTGCTAATGGGGTGAAATACATGATCTTTTTTCATGTGGCTTGGTGGCTTAGGAAGAGAAGAAATTGGCTCAACTGTTTGGCTTAACTGAAAACGGCTTGGGAAGAGAAGAAACCGGCTCAACTATTTGATTTGACTGAAAATAGCTCAGTGGCTTGGTTTTGACTAAATCGGCTCAGCTCAATCAACATAGATTGGCTCAGCTTGACTGATAGGATCGACTCAGCTTGACAGATCAACTCGACTCGGCTTGATCGGATCGGCTCGACTCGAATTAATCGAATCGGCTCTGCTCGCATCATATCTGAAAGCACATCGGGCGAGTGGATCATGATCGGATCTGGAACAGAAGAGCATCGAAGCTTGATCGAACTAGCGGGTGAACTTGCGTCGAAGCTTGACCGAACTGGCAGAACAGATGAACGTCGAAGTTTGATCGAACTGGCGGGTGAACTCGCGTCTAAGCTTGACCGAACTGGCAGAACAGAGGACCGTCAAACTCGGGTTGCGTAGACGGTAGTCTTGACCGGATCTGGATCTGGAAGCGCACATAAGCGAGCTGACTTGCCAGATCTGAGGAGACATCCATTGGAAAATTTGAAGCTAGACAGATTTGAAGCAAGGAGAAGTTAGGGAAGAAAGGGCTCTAATACCATGTTAAAGTATGTATTTATCACAAATTGATATTTACAAGGAGGGTACAAAAGTATAAATACTACATTAAAGCCTAAGAATAGAGCTTACAAAATCTCTAACCATGCTAAAGACTCTCAAACTAGGAGGACTAAGTATACATTTACACAAGCAAATGTCTGAAGACAAACTTTATAAATAATTTCATTTCTCCACTCAAAGACGTAAGCAATATTTTATGTGTTTAACCAAACTTAACTATTTATGTACTAACATAGATATCAAAATGCACGTGACTCGATATCATAGGGCAAGTGTGAGTTCTCTTCCATATCAGCTTGAAGGAAGTCCTTGGACTAGAAGAGCTCCACTTGGAGACTGGTGCCTCGATGATATATGCGTGCCAACATAAATAGAAATAAAAGATGACATTTTAATTCTTATAGCATATTATTTTAGTTACGGTATTTTATTTTATAAGCAATATAAAAATGCATTCTCGTACTCATTTATATGTCATTACAATTCCATATAAATAACACCAAATGAGTTTCTCATTAGGATTACAACTTCTTTGTAACATCATCAAAGCAATCTCATATCATTGTAATTAGTTCAATTATTAATGATTTTCTTTACGATTGGATTATGTCTTCATTGTGGGTGTGTAAATATGGCCTAAATGTAATTAACTTGTTGAGTACAACAATAAGGAGGATGAATATTAAGCCACAACTGTTTAAACGGTAATTAATGTTTTATCTACTGAACTATGATCGAATTGAAACTAAGTTATATTAGAAAAAAATACCCCTATACTTTTCCACTTATTTTAAAAATGCCTCTATATATTCTTTAAAAAGGTGCACTATTACATTAAAAAATTACACCTACAGCAGAATTTTGTTACAATGTTAGGACAAAATTTGGAACATGCAATAGGTGTGGGGGTGACTTGAAACATAATTTTGAACGTGAACACCACCATACATTGTTATAAATCTCAACTTTCAACCGAAAATATAGAATGTTGGAATAAAAACCTTTTACAATGTTGTCCAAAACTTGGGACCTAACAATAAGTGTGGCAGTGATCTAGAACTTATGTTGGGACCCGAACACTAGCAACACCATCGGACAGTCTAGCATAAATTGCAACCTTTCATCAGAGAATAAGGACATGTTCGGAAGTGATTCTAAAATAGTTAAAAATCACTTCAAAACATGTTTTTAATCATTCAAAATCAATTTCGATAATATGAAAATTGCATTCAAAAGTGTATAATTAAATATTAAATCTATTTTGCATGATTCAAACGAGTTTTAGAATAATTTAAAACAAGATAAAAATAATTTTTATAGTTTTAAAATCACTTCTAAACATGTCTTAAACAATAATTTTGAAACAAGGGGAAAAGTTTGGTTTATTTTATATTATTATTATTGTGTTATTAATTTAGGCCACTACATATGATTTTTATATAATAATAAGGGAAAAAGATGATCACGAGTGATAAAAAGGACACATAAACTCTGTCTCTCTCTCTCTTACTCAAAAAAGCACACATCACACCCAAATCTTTTCCATCATTATTTTTTGTTCTAATTGTACGAAAATGATGAATAGATACTTCACGTGAATTGGCTTATTCCTAATTCGAACTTCAAAATATTTTGTAAATTGTAGAGAGGGAAGGGTGTGACATGAATCTCAATTTTGAGTTCAGAATATAAAAATATGGTTAATGGTTTCTTGGTACAGTCAAGAATCTTAATCAACTTATAAAAGTTAAAACCTACTCCATAGGTTCATGATGTGTTAAAAAGTTGAACTTAGTGTTTATATGTGAGAATAAATTAAATAAAAATACAATTAAAAAAATGAGAAATTATTTCAAATGATAAAACTGTTGAAAATATTTATAAGATATAACAAAAATTTTAGAATTATCAATGATAGACGTTGATAGACACTGATAGACTATCAATGTTACTTAGAAGTCTACCAGTGCCTATCAGCATCTATCATTGATAATTTTAAAATTTTGCTATATTTTATAAATATTTTAGTTTATTTTTCTATATTTCAGTCCTAAACAAATTAGGTTTAGTTTGAATAATCATTTGAGATTTTTGTTTTTTATTTTAGAAAATTGAGATTGTAAACACTATTTACAAGTTGCTTCTTTTTATTTTGTTATTTACGTTCTAGTTAGGAGTGTTTTCAAAATTCAAATCATGTTTTGAGAACTAAAAAAAATAGTTTAAAAAAAGGTAAGTAGTTTTTATTTTATAATTGAGCTAAAAATTGAATTTTTTTAAGACAACAAATTGAATTGTTTGCTATCAAAAACATAAATAAGAAATTATGAGAAACTGAACGTAACTTTTTGTAAAAAAAGTTAAAAAATTAAAAAAAAAAATGCAGAAATAAAAAATTAAATGGTTATCAAAATAATCAAGTTTAGATTTCTCATTTTTAAGGTTTTATTTATTTTTATTAATATCCTTTTTCTTCGATTACAAACATTTGCGTAATGATTTTTTTTGTCATTAGCAAAGAGTAAATAATAAAACAATAAAATAATAAGAGGAAAAAAGGTTTCAATTTTGATTATATTATTTGAAAGTGTGATAATGGAGTAAGATTTCATTTAATGTTGTTGTAGCTTTTAAAATAATTTTTGGAAGTTTTGTTTCTAAAAGAATAACTATGAATGGAAGTAAAAGAATTTGAAAAATTTTAATTTTCAATTAGAAAAAACTAGTTAAGATATTGGGTAAATTAATATTAAATTAGTGTAATTTAGATTTTAAAATCTATATAAATTGAATTGTAACCATTTTTGTTTAATTAAAAAATTTATGAAATAATTTTTTTTTAAAAAAATAATTCTTATAAGAATGTGAACCAACTAAAATTTGAAATAAATGTAAGAAAGAAAATTAATGAAATGAAAATTTGAGAAAGGTAGAGGAAGTTAAAACTAAAATCTAAAAGCTCCATCAAATAACTTTGGTCGTTAGAACAATTTAAAAAAAGTAATTCTAAGTATATTAATAAATAAGTTTTTTTACCAAACAATCTAGACGGTTAAGATTTTCCTAAAATAGCTTTTAGGATTTCAAAAGCAATTCCAAACGGGTCTTTTAAGTATTTAGATTGAATTTTAAGATTATTTATTAACTTTATTACTTAAAGAGGGGAAAGAAGACTTGGGTGCAACTAATAATATTATTGACATTTTATGAATAATCTAGTATACAACCACAAATAATAAATGGTATATGCTTGAGTTTTTATTACTACTATTGATCATAGTTATTTTGGATAATTTTTAAATTAAAATATTGAGACAATAATACATATTTTAAAGAATAAAGTATTAAATTAGTCAATTAAAACATCAATTAGTTTGATATTAACTGAAAATAAAATTGAAAACAAAACAGCAAAGTATATATAACAATAAGCAAAAATATTATTTAACAGAACAGTATTCGAATATGTTTTTACAAAAAAAAATTGTAAGAAAATTAAAGGTATTTTGAAAAGTCTGGTTTGAGAGATACTATGAAAAATTAAGATATATTATAGGTAGATTTTGATAGGACTCATAGGACCCAAACAATATAACAACTCATTAGGATCTCCTCCAAAATAATCAATTAAATAATTATTGTCTAAAACACCACAAATAAATCACCAAATAATTATCAAGCAATCAACCAACAATGGATAACAATAAATCATAAAATTTTGAAAAACTAAAAACAAAGAGTATACACAAATTATACGTGGCAAACCCCTTCAATGTGAAGAGTAAAAACCACGGGACTTGTGAGTAGTCCACCCTTGTCAACTTCTCTTATTATGATAAAATTGAGGGGAAAAAACCTCAAATCAGTCATACAAAGGTTCATTACCCATCAATACTTACATACATAAAAGATGAACACTTGAGACATAAAAAGAATGAAAATCACCAAATTTTACAGGTTCTGTTCGGCAACGATTATGGACAAACTAGAGTTGCAAACAACGATCCAACCGTTCAAAATGAGAGTCCCAAACAAGCTGACCAAATTTCAGCACGATCCAATAGTACAAACTTTGGCAATAGACAACTTTGTGAAAGTTGTCGCTGAAACATTGAACTGTTGTCTTTCTCTCCTATTTTTTATCTCTTTTTTCACTCTCTTTTTCCTTAGGTCATCCCCATATCACATAAAAAAAAACCTAAGGCTTTCAAGATGAGCCAATCTAAAATTTAGCTCCAATAAAACCAAGTTTAAAATAAAGTCTTGCTTGTGCAATAAGTGGGCTGGACACCTACAACAATCTCCCCCTCTAGCCCAACACGGGGAAGGAACAATCATATTCATAATCACTTGAACCTCATCCCGACAAGCTTACTACAAACCTCAATCTTGATTCCGGGAACTACCTTAGTTAACATATCTACACTATTCTTGTCAGTGTGGACTTTCTTCAGATTCAATCTCTTCTCTTCAATTACATTTTATAGCTAATGATATCTAATGTCAATGTATTTAGTATGAGCATAATACATTGGATTCTTGCTCAAATACATAGCACTCTGACTATCACAAAATATTACATACTCACATTGCTTCAAACCTAACTCTTGAAGGAACCTTTTAAGCCATAAAATCTCCGTGTTTGCTTCCACTACTGCAATATACTATACCTTAGTGTGGACAATGCTACGTATTTTCGTAGCTTGGATTGCCATGAGATGGCTCCCCCTGAAAATGTAACTACATAACCTGAGGTAGACTTTCTGTTATCAAGATCACTTATTATATCTGCATTAGTATAGCCTTCAAGCATAGGTTCGCCACCTCCATAACACAAACTCAATTTGGAGGTACCCCGCAACTATCTGAAAATCCACTTCATTGCTTCCCAGTGAGTCTTACCTGGATTGGATAGAAAAAGACTCACTAGGCTGACTGTATGTGTAATATCATGTCTAGTACACACCATAACATACAAAAAAGAACCAACAACAGAAGAGTAAGGAATGTATGACATAACTTCTTTCTCTTTCTTTGTTGTAGGGTGATAACGGGCAGAAATGCACGTTATCACAGTACTAAGTTATTAAACAATACAGGTTTGCGTTGATAAACTATATAAGATTGCGTCCAAAAAGCATTAAGTTCATGACATTGCGGTCGCATGCGTTCATCGCATAAAAATAGTTAGCTTTTGTATTTTTATGCAGAATATGCGTTGATGCAAGGCAAAAAATGCGATGATAAGAAATCAACGGTTGAGCACAGCGTTACTGCAAGGCTTTGCGGTGATTTTTGCTTACAAATATCTGCTCAAGAAGGATTTCCACATAGAGCCGGCGTAACTTGGTGGGCGCACTTGGGTGAAAAGCATAATAAATCACGATAGGACAGAAAACTGATGACGGTCGATTCCGAATTAAGTTGACAAGCTGCTAACGAACCACTGTAGCAAGTACACTCAACTTTTCGGTGACAAATATTCGGTGCATCAGGCAGAGAATTAATGTCATCCCATCAGTGCAATCATAAGAGAGAAGAAGCCTTTCAACCTAAAGCTCTATAAATACCAAAGGAAACCTTCAGAGAAGGGGTTCGTTCATCTAGTTCGACAGTTGGATAATTTTCTCCATAGTTAGAGGTAGTCTTATTCTTAGTTTTTCTTTTATTTAAGGCGGAAGTGAGAGAAGCGAGATTGTGCCAAGAGATCGTTCCGATGAGCTTGGAAGAGAGCCAAAAGCGTCAAGATCAGAAAGAGAGCCAACTCCTGCAGAAGCAGGAATATCTTTTGAATAGAATAGAGTTAACAGTGTAAAAGCCTTGGGAAGCAAGGGATTGCTACCAAGCTCTCTATCCTTATCTTCCATTGTGATTTTGTACTTGAACTTATCTATAGAAATGAAATTTACTTCTTTATATCTGTTCACTCTCTGTTTATTACGCATGAGTAGCTAAATCTGTCGAATGGGTTGAGAAGCACTTAGCTAGCATAACTGGGGATCTTCATTCTATGCGATTATCTTGTATTATGTATGCATCATTAGTCTACTAAAGATACTCAGGAGGGTAGTCTAAGGACAGAATCTAGGCTTGGAAAAGTCAGGTTAGAATCTAGGCTAGGGAGAGTCAGATTAGAATGCATAATTAAGAGATAGGAGCTTAGGAATAAGCACTGTTCGCTATTAACGCATCACATGCATCCTAGAGATAGGTTAAGATGTGTATGGTCACCTTGCTGTTATGTGCATCTCGTATCATCGCATAGGAAAAAAGTAGAGACTTAGGAATAAGCTCTATGGACATTATCATATTCATCACATGCGTCCTAGAACTAGGAGCACCGCATTTGCATTGGAAAATGATTTGCTGTCACTGAGTGTAGCATGATTGCATAGTTTGACGCATTCCCGAGAAACGCTAGCTAAAGACCTTCTCAACCCGTTCATCTGCATACTCAATGTATCTACCGCATAATCAATATTTTCTCAAATCCGCAGCATACTTTTTATACCGTAAACAAAAACCCAAAATAACTCTTTAATTTATTGGTTACCACAAAGTCTTCTTAAATATTACCATCACATACCATTTTCCCTAGTTCTTGAGTTCGACCCTAGACTTATTAGAAAACTCAGTGGAATTTATACTTGGATTCTGCTGAGAAAGCTTGTTGCTCAACGCATTCTCATCACCACAATTCATTTCATTATTTCATCACATAAAATAACGCATCATAGGGCATGCTCTCTTACTTAGCTTAAAGTGAGTAACTAGCGTTGTACTATCAGGCTTAGTATGCTTCATATTGAACCTTTCCAGTACCTATTGAATATACTTCTCCTAGGATAACCACAAGTTTCCAGGTTTCCTCTCACGAGCGATCTCCATACCTAAGATTTGCCTTGTAGGACCCAAATTGTTCATGTCAAATGGCTTAGACAAATCTTTCTTCAAATTTTGAATCATGTCTATATCTTATCCAACTATCAACATATCATCTACATATAAAAGAAAAATGATGAAGTTTCCTGTAGGAAACATTCTAAAATACATGCAAGAATCAACTGTAGTTTGTTATAATCATTGCTTATCATAAACGAATCAAATTTCTTGTACCACTGCCTTAATGCCTGTCTAAGCCCATAAAGACTCTTCTTCAACTTGCAAACAAGTTTATCTTTTCTTTTTTCTTCAAATTCGTCAGGTTGATCCATGTAGATCTCTTCATGTAAGTTACCATGTAAAAAAACGGTTTTTACATCAAGTTGCTCTATCTCAAGATTAATTTCTACTGATCCCAACACTATTATGATAAATATCATTTTGACCACTGGAGAGAAGATCTCATCAAAGTCAATGCCCTTATTTTGGTTGCATCCCTTAACCCTAATCTGACTTTATACTTCACTATCTTTTCACCATCCTTCTTGTACTTGAAAACCCATATGTTTTTCAATACTTTCTTGCACTTTGGAAGCTTTACTAGCTCATAGGTTCCATTCTTTTCTACGGAATTTATCTTTTCCTTCATTGCATCAAGCCACTAATCTTTTTCATTATAGGACAAGACCTCTTGATAGTTCTCTAACTCTCCATCATCACTAACTAGAATGAATTCTTAACTTGGATACCTTGTTGAAGGTTTACACACTCTGATGGACTTTCGAGCTTGAGTATCCTCCACTTTGGGAATAGGTTGATCCCCTTGCTCATAAACTTCTCTGTGAATCACTTCCTCATATGCATCTTTGATAACTTGCAGAAATACAAGTTATTGTAGCCTTTTACTTAGAATAATGGGGATAGATAAGCAAAATATGCGTTGATTATACTAAAAATTCATGTTAAATAATATACTTGCGCTGAAGTACACTAAAAATCCTTACTGACCACATATCATGAGTTAAATTGCGCCAAAGTGTATATTTTGCAGTTGATTGTAGGATCTGTCTGTATGCGCCGAGTTTCTACCCAATGAACAACTATTTGGTCACATGCCTTGGGATCTCTGACCCATTAACAACCGATTTTCTACCGTAAACTTCAGAATATTGACCATGATAATAGTGCTTACATTCTCACCTATAAATAGAGCCTTAACGCACTTGAAGAAGAAAATTCCAGAAATTTAAGAGTCGAGATTTTACCTGAGAACACTCTTAGTCACGATTATTACACCATAAGCAAAGAATGAACCAAAGAGTATTTCTAAGAACTTCCACTTCCAAATTCCACCCCGAATTGTCATCGAAACTTCGTCAAAGCAAGAGCTTGAGAGGGTTTTTTCCATTCCACTCTATGATTCTGTCACCAGTAGCTCGACATTTAACTTGTTGGAAGCAAGAAATTGCTTAAACCACCCTTCCCTTTACTCTTTTCTTGTCTTTTACTATTGTATTTTATTTAAGACTAAGGGATTATTCACTTTTGTAAACAACAAGTCTATTTTTATTTATACATCATCATGTCTACTTTCATTATCTCCTTTATCTTTATTACTATTTTTTCATTCATCATGAGTAACTAATCTCAATGGGGCAAGGGGGAGCTTAATGTTATGAGCTAAGTTGAGTTTTTACGGGTTAGTCCTGTTTGCTTAGCGTGTGAATATTTAAATACTTGTCTATGATTCATCATTGAATCAAGTAGCTATAACCAACTACCCGAGAGGGTAAGTAGTTATGGATCTCACTAAGAAAAATAAGAAGTGTTTCTAGATATATAAATAACCTTATTCTCAACATAACATCATTCATGCGTCATAAAGATAAGACAAATGTGGCTGGTCGCCGAGAGTTGTGCGATGGATGGATGTTACAAGCTCGGATTAACCTTGGAACTAAACTTAGGGATGTGGTATTGACTTCCCCCCAACCCTGCTTCTTCATACATTTCCTTACACACGGTAAAAGCTACTGTCTATATAAGTTCTCAAAATTAAACTCAGAGATTTCTTTGTCTGTTTAGATAATTTAATCGCATGATTTTTTTACTCTACTACAATTATTTTAGTACTTGTCACATACATGTTATTCTCCAAACATTCGTAGTTACAAATCCATAAGTTCGACCTCGGCTCACATAGAAACTTGTAGGTTATTTATACTTGATAATCTATTAGAAAACTTGTGACCAATGCATGATTAACTACAACTGGACGCATAGTAAATTTAGCACATAGTCATTCTAGCATAGTTCATGTTAAGTACATCAAATGCAACAATCTTCCTCATGAATTTCTTCATCGGATGAAGACTCATCAAGATCATCATCAACAACATGATCTGGTACATTACCATCAGGTTGTATCTCAACAACATCATCATGTACATCATCAACATTCTCATTTATCGGCTGAACAATATATGAAGTAGAAGTAGAAATATTAGTAGTATCAAAACACAACTAAAAAGTAGAAATGTACCTTGTACTAAGAAGATTTACACCATTCTCGTGCTTAAAGAATACTACATCTTGCTTCTCACTAACTTTTTCTTTTCTTCATTCCCATACCCAACACAGACACATGGATTGGTCTTCGAATCAAACTTTAACCTTTGTTCTTTAGGCATATGCATGTATGTCTTGCTGCCAAAGACTCTGAGATGCAAATAAGTGGGATCATGTCCCTTCCATGTTCTCTCTGGAATGTCTAGACCAAAATGAATTGATGGATATCAATTAATCAAATACACAACACATTGTACTGCTTCACTCGAAATTTCTTAGGAAGATCAGACATTTTAAGCATACACCTCACTCTCCACAATGATTCTGTTCATCCTCTCAGAAACTCTATTATGTTGTGGTGTGTCAAGCTCTGTCTTCTCATGCCTAATGACATATTGTGAACAATAATACTTGAAGTCATTCAAATTACACTTACCACCATTTTCAGATCAAAGACAGTTCAATTTTTTTTCGGTCTCCCTTTCTACCATGACATGAATCTTCCTAAAAATCTCGAATACTTGGCTTTTTGTTTGCCACATATAAACCCAAGTTCTTCGAGTAGCATCATCAATAAAAGTGACAAAATATTTATTGTCACCAAGTGACTCCACCTTAATAGGCCTAAAAATATCATAATGTATAACTCCAATTTTCCTTGCCTTTTGGTGGACTCCCCAGAAAAGGAAATTCTATGTTTCTTACCTGCCAAACAATGATCACAAGGGTCAAGAGAAATTATTTTATCAACAGGGATAAGAGAGTTACCTACCAACAGTTCAATCCCCTTATCGCTTATATGCCCTAACCTTCAATGCCACAAATTTGGAGAATTCTTTTCTTCTATTGCATTCAACTCAGAAGAAAATATGCTCAAGTTTGTTTTATACAAAGAGCAACACAATTCACCTCGAGCAACTATTATTAAACCCTTAGACAATTTCCACTTACCATCACAAAAGGTATGTCGAAATCCTTCTTGATCAAGGACATTTGCAGATAATAAGTTAAATAAGGAATATGGCGTACTTTCTTTAATGTAAGTGTGCACCCAACACTTGTCTTCACACGAATATCACCTAACCCAACTATGTTAGTCGAGCTCTCATTTTCCGTCTTCATACTAACAAAATCACAAGATTGATAGTTCATGAAGTACTTTATTTTAGGAATACAATGGTATAAAGCATCTGAATCTACCACCCACTCTGTGTTTGAACTCTCTACATGATGACACTCACTAGTTACACAAATCAAGGTGACAACATTATCACTCTGAGAAATAATTTCTGCAATATTTTTATCGTCTTCCTCTTTTGGTGGGTCTTGCTTATTTCTTTGTTCTTTCTTCCAACAATAGAAAAACTTTTTTATATGGCTAAGTTTGTTACAGTAATGACATGTCCTAGTCTCTTTGTCTTTAGACTTGGACCTACCTTTTGAGTTACCATGGTCTTTAGGTCCCTTACTCTTGTTTCTTCCATGATTCTCACCAATAAAAACATGCGAATTATCAACTCCCATCTTCTTTCCTTTTATCTCTTCATTGAACATGCTTTGTTTGATAACATGTAAAGACAAAACACCTTCTGGAGAAGAGTTACTATTTGGAGATTATATTATATGCGTTAAATATGGCTATGCGTTAATCTGAATGTGCGTTAATGTAGTTGATCATGTGTTCTTGTCACAAGTTTTCTTATTCTCTTACCAATTATAACAAAATCATAAGTTTCTGGGGATGATCCTTGGTCGAACACAGGGAGTTGCATCTATAAGTTTAACGCATAATAGAAGTGATTGAGAAAAACAGGGGTTAGGGGAAATCAATGCCGCATCTATAAGTTTAACTTTAAACAGAATCCTAGTTCACATCATCCATTTGTCGCACACCTCTTGGCGGCTAGCCACATTTTTCATATCTCTATGACGCATGAATGATGATGCGTTAAGCATAAGGTTATTTCTATCTCTAGAAACACTTATTACATTGCTTAATGAGTTCCACAACTACTTACCCTTTCGAGTAGTTGGTTATAGTTGGTTGACTCAATGAGTGATCAAAGGCAAGCATTCAAATAATTATACACTAAGCAAATAGGATTGACCTCTAAAAGTTCAACTTAGTTCAAAGCATTAACCAGCCCCCTTACCCCGTGAAGATTAACAACGCATGGTAAATGAGAAAATGATGGTCAAGATAAGGAAGATAATAAAGGTAGACATGATGATATATAGATAGATGTATTTATTACAAGATGTATTAATGTCTTAAGCCAAAATGTAATACAATAGCAGAGATAAGATAGAAAGATGGACGACTAGTTTTTAGCAATCTCTTGCTTCCAACAAATGTGTGTCAAGGCTACTGGTGATGGAATGGTAGTGTGAAGTGGTAAAGGCCCTTTCAAAATCTTGCTCCGGCATAGTTCCGATCATCAATCGGATGTGATCTATTGAAGTGAAGAACTCTCAGAGAAACTCTTGAATGTGCTCTCACCTGTGATCATAGGATTCTACCTAAGGTAGAGTTCCTAGATACTTTGCCATTGATGTCAAGGCTCTATTTATAGAGCCACCCTCTGATGACCTCGAGGATCCTGCAATGGATAGTCACCATCCCTGACAAGGAAGGTGAGGATGTCAGCGCTGCTATCATAGTCAACACTCTGAAGTTGCTGTAGAAGATCCAGTGGAATAGGATCAGAGATCCTGAGGCGTGCGATCGACGTTTCTTCATCATGATCAGCACATGCGATCAACTCCTGTGATAAATTCAAAGTATACACTGTAACGCACGTTAACTCATGATACGCAGTCATTAGGTATTTTGTGTGCACTTCAGCGCAAGCATCATTTTTCTATAATAGTGTTTGTTCAAGACGATTCAAAGCTTGCAGTTGCTTATTTAGATTATAGGCAAAGCATTGAACTTAGTTGCACCCTTCATTTTCGCTTGTCACCATGGGTATTATGTGAATATCCAACTTCAGTTGTGTGCCAAGTTCAACTCAACTCTTATCTTAGCTAAGTTTAACTTGTGCCAGATAGAGGAGTTGTTATTATGCGTTGATTTTGGTCACCTACTTTCGTTTTGGCTTACCTGCACAGGTGTCATGTGAAGTATCCAACTACGAGTAAGTACCTTTCACAACTTAACTCTTATCAAGTTGGGTTATCCCCTTGTGCTGACAACAGAGTATATTACTTAATCTTTTTCTTTTGTAAGATTATGCAATGTTTATGTCGAACGTATCTGCTCAAACCGATCTCACCCCCAAATTTAGAGAGTGGCAAGGTCCTCATTGTCAAAAACCGAAGATAAAATTGTTCAGAGATGCAGTATAAGAGGTTTATGCAAAGGTTTGCACGCAAAAAAACTAGACTGTCAAACTATTGAATAAGCTATTAAAGTGAAGTGAGCCATGCAACTTTTAGTGAGTGGGTTTACCGAATTTACATAAGTATCATCATGGATGCTAATTTGGCAACGCACAAAGATATAGAATAAAGATAAACTACAAAAGGATAAGGCATGAAAAAAAAATATAACAAGGCAAGACTAGATAAGGGCAGAATAGCGAGCTCAACCAACTAAGGGCATTCATTAGAAAAAACATGCACTGAGTTGAAAAAAATATAAAAATCAAGGTCAAGGGAACAAAGATAAAGAGAATTCTTCTTCCAAGACAACACCCCCAAATTACTAGTGCGCTGAAAGGAGCAATCACATCACACCCTACATCCAAGCCAAACATCCACAAATTGAAAACAACCATAATCAAAAAATCAACTCAATACGTTAACTAGGAAAGCATAATAAAGATAGAGTAGAAGACGTCCTTGGAAAGTTGGAGTGAATTCACCACAAGGACTTTTCAACATAGGCGGTTGAGCATGCCTGCTTAGGTCAATAGACTTGTTGTCCATAAAGGAAATCAAATACGAAGATTTGCATGAGTAGCGAAAAGATCATTCCAAATTACAATCATATATGAACTTTACAATTCAATGTCAAACAGAAACATACGGTTTTACATTAAAAACTAAAATTACAGCATGCTATACATACGATCAAGGATAAGAGTAACACACTTTTGTCGACTCACCATGAAGCTCCTTGGTCACGAACGCTCGACCACAGCTACACAGCAACACACAAACGCTTGTCCAACATGACTGCTACACAGTACGAACACCGCACTCTCAAACTAAGTGATCTCCTTGGTCACGAACAACCTGGACAACATGAACAGCCTCCACAGAACCTTGACAGTGTCAAGTTGAGTATGACACCACCAAGAAGGCTACCTTGGTATTCTCAGTGTAAGAATCCAGAGGGTGGGCTTTGTGTGGACTTGGTTTGAGGCAGAAGATGAAGGAAACACAATCGTGTACACGATTGAGTAGTTGGGAGATGGAAGAACTTATCGTATAGGTCAATGCTCAATCGTTTAGTAAAAGCTAAGCGATCATCTAACAAAAGCTATGTAATCGTTTAGCTCATCGCTTAGTTGAGTGTCTATCGCCTACAAACACTCCACGATCGTTTAGCTCATCCAAGTTGCCGCTTAGTAAATCCAATTTACTTGACAACTTCCCATGAGATTTTTTTGAGATTGAAAATCTCAAATCATCAATTTTGAAAATCTTATTAAAATTAGGAAAACATTTTTTCTTTTATCTCACGATTATCATGAAACTACCAATAACTGCCCACTCAATTGGTTATTAGAGAAAAAGAGATAATATCCAATAATTAATATTATTATAAATATAAATGATAACTAACTTACCATAGTATATTTATAACCTATAGATTTAATATTTCATCTCATGAAGCATATAAACCATAGCTCTTTTTCTATTTCATGGCACTTAATGTAAATCTCATTTACATTAATCCTCCACTAGATGTATCTCATACACCATACCGATCATATCATATATAATCGAATTACCTTTTGTCAATTTGAACATTTCAAATCAACACCAAGAACTAATCCTCAACTGAATCCATTGAGCTACCAAGGGGACCTTATATACCTGTAGCTCGAAGCTCCAACGGTACGTGAATAACTGACTAAACTCTTTAGTCATGGGATCCACCATCTGTTAACTGCCAGGCACTCCACTAAAGATCGACAGTTGAACTCTCCTTACCACAGATATATTATGTGTCCATCTTAACCAATCAACAATGCAACAACCCTTCACAGATCGCTAGTAAGTACAACTCGACCAATAACCGTTATGCCCCTGTAGTTACATCTAACTCCTTAAGTACCACTAAATCCTCCAATGAACATAAGTCATAGTCCTACTATGACTGTGTCTTCTCTTCCAAAGAGAAGTTGTGACCACTATGTTCAAGCCCTGAAATCAGCCCTTAAGGGAGCATCTCTCTACTTACCTCTACTTTGGGGAAGGAGTGAATTCCATCTTGTGTATTGAGTTCCCAACTCTCAGATCAGATAAGTCTCCAAAAAGGTAGCATGTTGAGTTGGCAATCTGGCCACTCTCACCCATACTAATCAAAGGACCACCCTCAAAGGCAGGAGTTCCCAAAACACTTAGTATTGAGGTCGTGTCACCTATGGTCATTTAGGTGAGATGTAAGTCTCCAATATCAACGGCATTATATATAGAGTCTAGTCATCTCATGGTCCGGTCTTATACAAAATCTTTGTATAGGACATCCCCGCTCGTATGTCTCCACATGAATGGTCAGAATCTACCATCTATAGTAGTTTACAACACTTGCAAACCTCTACCAAACAGGCCATATCCATAGTGTCACAAGGATCAAGTATCCCACCTTAATCCTTATAATACAAACCTATTTAGGTTATCACTTATGATCCACTTGTATATCACATATACATGCTTAAGTTTACATAACATAACCATGGAGCTTTGTTTATTGGATATGAGTAAATGCCATAATAAAATAACAGTTATTTTATTCATATCATTACAAACAACGAGACTCTAGGAGAATTAGGACACCAATCCCTACAGTCCCGAAGAATCTTAGCCAAATCCTAACACCAATCCACTTCACAATTCTTAGCCAAATCCAAGCATGAGCTGCAATTCAAGCAACAATTCATCTTACATGATGATCTTGCTATATATCCTGAAGAATCTGAGTGGAATTTGGCATGCAAAAGGGTTGATTTTTGCTGAAAATCTCTCTTGAAGAAGAATTCTTCAGGTTGCTGTAAACCAGTGTTATTTCCTCCAAAATTCTCTTAATCCAAGCTTATTTTGAGTCCCACAACTCAATCCAAGGAACCAAGAGGATAATGGGGAAGGCCTTGAGGTGGTTCACAAGTTGAATTCAAGAAGATTGCAGCCGAGAATCGTGATTCAAGGTGTTCTTCAAAGGTATGTCATGAAACCTAGTTTGTATTTTATGAGCATGCTTAGATTCAAAGCCAAAATTAATGAATTAGAATGCTTAACGATCCATTTTTCTTCCATTGCACGTTTTCTGTTGAAATTTGGTGCATTAACCCTAAGGGCATATTTGTCTTTTCCTTTTGCTTACTAAAATTAGGGTTTCCCTCATTCTATTTAATCTGAGTTTGGGGTCTCTTGTATGTATGACATTAAAATAATAAAACATTTTCTATCGTGGTTTTTCTTCCCTGAATTAGGGTTTTTCACGTAAACCTTGTGCTGTTTATTTTCCTTTTCTATTTCAATATGGTATCAAAGCAAGGCGATGAAACCCTAGACTCGATAGAAGAAATTCAGTCATCACATGTTTGGTGATGGAGCAATAACTGACCAACCAAATATGGCCATGATTCAAGTGGTTGTGGATCGGTATCTCCAGACAATCTTGAACCCAGCAACCCTACGTCGCCGGTCGACCCCAACCCTACAGCCGTCGGAGCTAGCCGTCAAGCAATCGAAACCCAATCGTTGAGCAATAGCGGTCAATCCGAACGAAGAACAGTCAAACCCTAATCGGCGCGTCATTGTTTCCACAGCTGTAGCAGGCGTTGGGTGGGCTCGCTTCAGCTTCTGGTTGGGTCAGACGATCGCGCTTCAGCCATTCGCGTCAACGCAGATCTCGTGTCCACCGGTTGCTCTTCCCTCCAAATCAACGGTTGTGCGTCCTCATTTTAAATTAACCCAAACATTGGTTCTCGACTTTATCCAAGCTACCCAGGGGACCTAATGAACCTGTGGCTCGAAGCTTCAACGGTCCGTGAATATCTGACTAAACTCTTTAGCCACGAGATCCACCATCTGTTACCTATCAGGCATTCCACTAAAGACCCACAGCTGAACTCTTCTTACCACAGATATATATATGTGTCCATCAGATATAACTAGTCATAAGTACGATGACCCTTCACAGATGCTCGTAAGTACAATTGGGCCAAATTACCGTTTTGCCTTAGTCCAACTATGTGTGAGTACTATGTTGTATTGTTCATTAAAGGACCACTGATTCCTTTAATGAACAATAAAACATAGTCCAACTATGTGTGAACACCTCTCGGGCTAAGAAAAGGTGTGTGGTGCCACATCGTTCAAGCCCCGAAATCAGCCCTTAAGGAAGCTATTTATCTACTTACCCCAGCCTCGGGGAAGCAGTGAATTTAATCTTTTGTAACTGGGTTAGACTGATCCGTCGCAACTCCTCAACCTCTTAAGGCCTCTTAGGACTCAATGCCTAAACAGTAGTAGGCCCCTCCTGGAGTCCTGCATCAAGTACTTAAGCAACAGCTTGTCAATGTACGATGCCTGAGACAGTGCTAGCATTTTGTTCTTACGATCCCGAAAGATTTGTATACCTAGAACAAACTGAGCCTCTCCCAAATCCTTCATTTGGAAGAGGGTCGCTAGCCAGTTCTTAACTGCAGTCAATAGACCTACATCATTCCCAATGAGTAGGATATCGTCTATGTACAACACTAAGAAGACTACTGAAGCATTGATTAGATTTCTTGTAAAACACAAGGTTCATTTCACACGTCGCATCTTGGTCAAAAATCTTCATTGCCTTCTTATAAGACAACGCGATCAACTCAGAAGTCAGCATATGCTTACATAGCAAGGATATTTCGTAAAAACCACATAGCGAAAGGTTACACAACACCTCCAACTTACTTCGGGTTTTCTCAACTCTTAAGGTGTTGAACCACCTACTGGATACTCCACAACAACCTTTGTTGATTAGCAGGGCTCTTCAACACTCTTGTTGAAGTTTTTTAGTAGTTTTATTGGAAAGCTCACGCAACACAATTTACTTCGTGACTATGCCTCCCTTATATGATTCTCCTCCAGGAAAGTAGCGTTTGTTGAAACAAACACCCTATTTTCCGTCGGATCATAAAAATAACCCCCTCATGTACCTTTGCGGTATCCTACAAAGAGGCATAACCTCGACTGTGGTTCCAACTTCTTGGGATTAGCCTCAAGCACATGTGCAGGGCAACTCCAAATGCGGAAGTGACGTAAACTAGCTTTACGCCCGTTCCACAACTCCAGAGGTGTTCTTGCAACACTCTTGAAGGGAACACAATTGAGTATGTACACCGCAGTCTCCATTGTGAAACCCCAAAAAGAGTTTGATAAGGAAGTGTTACTCATCATCGAGCGAACCATGTCTAACAAGGTCCTATTTTTCCTCTCCGCTGCACCATTATGCTGAGGTGTACCCGGCACTAAGAGTTAGGAAATGATTCCATGTTCTATCAAATAGTCATTGAATGCCGAGTCCAAAAACTCTTCACCTCGATCCGATCAAAGTGTTTTAATTCGTCTATCCAATGCGTTTTCAACTTTAGCCTTGAACTCTTTGAACTTTTCAAAGGATTCAGACTTTCGTTGCATAAGATAAACATACCCATACCTGGAGCAATCATCAGTGAAACTAATAAAATACTCATAGCCATTTTGAGCTCGCACATTCATAGGACCACAAAGGTCAGAATGTACTAACTCAAGAGGCTCCTTAGCTCTATAACCTTTTCCAATAAAAGGTCGTTTAGTCATCTTACCTTTAAGGCAAGATTAGCACATAGGTAAAGAATTTTCTTCTAACTCACTTAGAAGTCCATTCTTCACCAATCTCTCAATCCTATTGAGATTGATGTGCCCGAAACGTAGATGCCAAAGTTGGGCATTTTCTTTTGGATAAATTTGTCAACGTTTTGATTGAATTACGACAATTCTGAACATTTCAATATTATGGAGGGAATTAATGGCTAACGGCCTTAGCACATATAAATTCGTTTCTAGATTTGCTGTGCAAATAAAAACACCATCTTTATGAATAAACGCTTTATTCACATTAAAAGAGATAGTATATTTACATTGCAATAAACACTTTACAGAAATAAGGTTCCTCTTTAGTTCAGGAACAATATATACATTATGTAAAACAAGAAACCTATTCTGTAAAGCTAACAGGAGTCCTCCCACTGTCACAACTGAGACGATGTGCGCGGTGCCAACTTGCATTGTCATCTCACCAGCCTCCAGCTGTCGCCAAGATCTAATCCCCTGAAAAGAAGAACAAACATGAATAGTGGCGCCCGAATCAATTATCTAAGAAGAATCATCATTCTCTACTAAACAAGTTTCAAGCACAAGTAAATCACATTTACCTTTATTGGTCTTGGCCTTAGCCTTGGCTGTTTTCTTCTCTTTCAGATACCGAGGACATTTCCTTTTCCAGTGTCCATCCTGGTTGCAGTGGAATCACTTTCCCTTAGAAACTTGTGGACGCCTACTTAGGGCGAATGGCGGTGGGTTAGCAGGTGCCTTCCCTTTTCCCATACCACCCTTCTTCTTCTTCCCCTTTGCAGAGTTAGAAGCAGAAGGTGCAGACTTCGTTCCTGAGGTCGAACCTCTATGGAACGTTCTAGAGGATGAAGCAACGTTTGCCTCACCTTTCTACCTCTCCTTACTTTTCAGTAAATATTGGTATGTCTGCAACTTGTTGGTATGTCTCCTTACTTTGTCTGTAAATAACAAAGTACAGGAAGCTCTCCGGCAAAGAATGCAGGATTATGCTAACCTGGCTGCCCTCATCAATGATAGACCCATTCAACTCCGCCACATTAGAGTGGACCATCATGTTTAGCACATTTTCACGAACAGAGGTGCCTTCTTCCATTTTGAAGTTGAATATGTATTTACGAGCCTCATGCATAAGCTGTTCAGACGGTTGTCCAAACATCCCCCACAGGGACTCCATGATCTCACGTGCTGAGACCATAGGCTCATGTTTCTTGGCCAAGACTTCAGAAAGACTTGCCAAGATGTAGGCTCGAGCCTTCTCATTCACCCTTGTCCATCGCTCGTATGCCTCCCGAACATTTCGAGCGGCATTAGGAGCTGGAATAGGAGGACAAGCCTCCGTGAGAGCGAACATGAGATCCTCAATGATTAGGATCTTTTTGATCATGTGTTTCCATGTTGCGTAATTATCGCCAATAAGTTTTTCGGCATTAGCAATGCTAACGTGGCTGTTGCCATTTTTAAAATGTTGCTGAAAATATGAACAAAACTTTATTACACTTTGCTAAACCACTTTTAAACCAATTAGTTTTGCAAAACAATTTCAAGTACCCTAAGTTATAGACTTCTATTTTGCGATGATGCCCAAGTGAGGCAGGACAAACATCACCGGTGGGGTGATCAGTTGCCCCTTCACTAGGATGAGACATTCTCAACCATTAGGCAGAACCAACTCTTGGATTTGAACCTAACAGCTACCATTTTTTGGTCCAGAATTGTTAACCTTTAACTATTCCGCATAAGTGTAACCCCTCGCTTTCAGTGCCAGAGTCCCGCCCCAATGAGCCCACCGTAAAGAAGAAGCAGATGCGGACAAGAGACTAAGTTACCTTATCCTCTTACAGGAGATCAAATAAAGAAACACGCAAAACTGCCATTCATTAGGGGGACACTCCCAGGGTGCCTCGAGGCGATGCATAGTAACTTTGTTCAACCTAACGAGGGAGACCGAGGGATATGCTATCGCACTTCCCGCACCCACTTACTATGAACACTCTCTCCATCCACCTTGATATTGACCTACCCAAATACCATCCGTTAGGGGGATACGCCAAAGGTGCCATGAGACCTAGGATAGATCTCACGGTGTGGACTATTTAGGAGAAACGTGAAAGGTTTAAGTGAAGCATCTCATGCCCCAAGTACCTCCCATTGAATGTTCTACTTAGGGGTTCATTAACCTAGACAATTCGGCTACTGATTTTAGTCTAAGTTATCTTTTTAAACTCTACTCATAAATAACGTTTTTCTATGAAATATGAACAAGTTCAAGTAGTCACATTTAAACACTTTAATGGACTGTCCTTAACTTGCATGCATGCATCAAATCTATCTAATTCACCTTTCCAGGTAAGTTCCCAGGTAGGGGTGTTACGTTTCCGTCAACTTAAATACCCCAGCCTAGATAGAACCTACCTTAGACAAAAGGTCCCTTATAGATAGATTTGCTACACTTTAACCTTTTATTAGCCAATTTAATCCTATTAAACTGATTAAAAGATTAAAGCCTTAGGGTTGCTAATTGTATTAGAACCATGATCTTAGGTCTATGTTATCCAAGTTTTAAACAATTTAAAACCATAAATTAAACCTAAGTGAGCATGCATGTCTTTCTTATTTCTTTTAGTTCTAGTTTCTTTTTAACTTTTAAAAAGAAACAACTAAAACCATTGCGCACAACGAGGCGTTTATAACATTTATAAAGTAACCTATGTGTCATACTTCATGCAATGTCCGGTCATTACTATATATAACTTTTATATAACGCGTAACAAACTAGTAAACATGCTATATTCACCCTTATACTATAACATTTATAATATAAAGATGATGCATGTCAATGCTTTTTATGCGTGCATAAATATAACTCTTATATTATATGATGCATGAGCATGCTCTTACATAATTAAATCATGCTTCTCTAAATTATAACAATTACAATAAAGAGATGATGCATGACCGTTGCATAACCTAAGGTGGGATTTATTATATGTGCATACCATATGACATATAAAAACATACATTGCATGTAAAAAAATAAAGGATTAATGGACCAGGATGAGCCTTTGCAAAAATCGGAATGAAAAAACCCTATCTATTACATTTTTCATCGAGCAAACCAATTCACAGACGAACCGGGTCTTGAACAGCTAGAAGGTCTTCATCGTGTAGCAAACTTCAGTAGGTAGACGATAGTTCAGCGTACACTAAAAAATAGGAGCATAATTAAACGATCGCATAGACGACGACGAGGCTGTGAAGCCTGATCATCTATGCGACCGTGTAGCGCGACGATAGGTAAACAATTTACCATGCGATACTAAGCGATCATTTAGTCAGTTACTAAGCGATGAAGCTTTCTGACATAAACGATCGTCTATGCGATCGCGTAGCACGATGACAGGTAAATGATTTACCTTGCATTAATAAGCGATTGTTTAGTCAGTTACTAAGCGATGAAGCTTGCTGACCTAAACGATCGTCTAGCTCACATGCTTTAAGCAATACGCGAGCATCTCATCGTCTATACGATGCGTGCAACCCAGGTAAACAGTTTACCTTGTGATACTAAGTGATCGTTTAGTCAGTTACTAAGCGATGAAGCTTGATGACCTAGAGGATCGTTTAGCGCGCCCGTGCATTAAGCGATCTGCGAGCATCTCAACATTTACACGACGCGATACTCAACGATTGCGTACCCGATCATCAAAACGATATGATCAACTCTTGATCGTATACCCCATCATTTAATTAATGCGTTTAACAGCAATCGCATACAACATCTTCTGCATGATGCGATCAACCCTAGATCGCCTCCTTCCTCGAAGAACCGCAACAGTTACCCAGATCATGTACCATTCTTATGCAACGCTTGCACAGATCTGCTTCTTCGACGAACGACTCAAAACTCAAACAAACTTTGAATACAGATTCGATAACGATTATTAATGCCCAAAAACGCAGGGGCCTTTACAAATAACCGCAAATGTAAAAGGATCTAAATTAAACCGAGGCTAATCATCCCGAAAACATCCATTAACCCGTACATCCACAACAAATTTAACCATTAAATCAGAGTAGAAATGCACCCACCATGAATGTAAATCTCATTTCGTTGCAACAGACGAAATCGGAGTATCAAAACCTGGCTCTGATACCAATTGAAGGATTTCATATCTAAGAGTTCCATGAGCACGTTCGAATGGCTTCGATCTCACCGTGACCGAAATACAACAAAATACATTCAATACATACAGTTATGCAAACAACACAAATTAATGTCATGCTATGAACAAGAAAATAATAAGGGAAAGAGTTCCATACTAGCTGAAGACGTTCTTCACACTTTGGAACTTCGACGCAGTGGAACCCTCCAAACGATCTACCAACGACTAGCAACAGCGTCAACAAAAGTAGCACGAACAACCGCACGAACACGAACGGGGAAGACACCACCACTAAAGAGCCACGAGTATTCTTGGAGTGAAAATCCAAAGGGTCGTCTTTAGTGAATTTAGTAGAGGAAGGGGGAAACACGAATCGTGTAGGCGATAAGCAAGTGGGAGGGAAAAAGTCGCTATCGCATAGGAGAAATGCTTATCGTTTAAGAGGAGCTACATGATCGTGTAGTATTTACTGAACGATCGTTTAGAAAAAGGTACACAATCGTTTAGTAAATCGACACACTATACGATCGTTTAGAGAAGCCATGTGATCGTGTAGGCAACAGTGTGCAATCGTTTAGGTGCGAGGAAGACGATCATTTAGGCGAAGAGTGCTATCGTATAGGCTCTCGAAAACACTTAAGCGATCGTTTTGCTTTCTACCAATGCGCACTCTCAAAAACTTTTGGACGACTGACAGACAAATGATTCAAAATGAAAACCAATTTTCATTTTCACTCATCAGTTATAATAACCGATGGATCCCACTAACCCACGTCTGAACGTGAAATTTTGGGTTAATTATCATATAATTAACCAACTAAAATATTAATGAATATAATCATATTATAATTTTATCCTATAGTTTGATATCACATATCTACTATAGTATTTTCTCATCTACTTGATATAAATCATATTTATATCTAATTTCCTCCAAAATAATGTATCTCATACATTAGCCATTTATATCATATATAATTAAGCAGTCCAATTATATCATATATAATCAAACTTCCTCTTGTCAATTTGAACATTTCAAATTAACCCAAACACTGGTTTTCGACTTTATCTAAGCTACCTAGGGGATCTAATGGACCTGTGGCTCGAAGCTCCAACGGTCCGTGAATATCTGACTAAACTCTTTAGCCACGAGATCCACCATCTGTTATCTGTCAGACATTTCACTAAAGACCCACAGCTAAACTCTTCTAACTACAGATATATATCTGTGTCCATCAGATATAACCAGTCATGAGTACGATGACCCTTCACAGATGCTCGTAAGTACAGCTGGACCAATTTACCGTTTTGCCCCTATAGTTACATCTCACTTCTTAAGTACCACTGATTTCTTTAATGAACAATACAACATAGTCCAACTATGGGTGAACACCTCTCGGGCCAAGAGAAGGTGTGTGGCGCCACATCGTTCAAGCCAAGGAATCAGCCCTTAAGGGAGATATCTATCTACTTACCCCTGCCTCGGGGAAGCAATGAATTCCATCTTGTGTAGCTGAGTTCCCAGCTCCCAAATCAGACGAATCCCCAAAATGGTAGGTTTAAATTGGCGACCTGGCCACTCATACTCATACAAATCAAAGGACCACCCTCAATGGCAGGAGTTCCCAACTCAATCAGGATTGAGGTCATGTTACCTATGGTCATCCTAGTGAAGTGAAGTCTCTATCATGAAAGGTGTTATATAACGAGATGTTAACACTTCGTGGCCAAGTCTTATACAAACTCTTTCTATTGGACGACCCTGCTCACATGCCCCCAACATGAATGATCAGGATCAAACCATCTGTGACAAGTCACAACACTTGTGACCATTACACAAAGCGGGTCGTATTCGTAGCGTTACCAGACTAAGGTTTCCCTCCTATATCTATATACTACAGACCATTTTGGTTATCTCTCAAGAGATGATCCACTTGTATGTCACCACATACATGCTTGAGTCACATATAGATAACCAGGGATTTTATGTTTATTAGTTTGTGATAAAGCAAATAAAATAAGTAAATGAGCAATAATACAAGATGTGAAGTATATATCATATATTAACAACACAAGCGTTCGTACAAATTGTTTACAAACTGCAGGACACGAGACTTTAGGGCATCAACCCCAACAATCTCTCACTTGTCCTAAAGTGAAGTGGGGTGTACAAAAAACTTAGTACAAAATAATAAACTAGGGCATAAAAGCCCAGTACAATAAAATCTTTCACTTTCCCTAGTCCAGCCGCGGGTAAGCCTGTAGACCCATGCTTCGTAGATGACCCTCAAACACTTTAGCCATGAAAACCCAAGTAAATGGGTCAGCAACATTAAAATGGCCTGGGTTAGACTGATCCGTTGTAACTCCTCAACCTCTTAAGGCCCCTTAGGACTCCATGCCTGAACAGTAGTAGGCCCCTCCTAGAGTCCTGCATCGAGTACTTGAACAACAGCTTGTCAATGTACGATGCCTGAGACAGTGCTAGCACTTTTTTCTTACGATCCCGAAAGATATGTATACCTAGAACAAACTGAGCCTCTCCCAAATCTTTCATTTGGAAGTGGGTCGCTAGCCAGTTCTTAACTGTAGTCAGTAGACCTACATCATTCCTAATGAGTGGATATCGTCTACGTACAACACTAAGAAGACTACTAAAGCATTGATGATCTTCTTGTAAACACAAGGTTCATCAACATCGCCATTCCGGTAAAAATCCTCCATTGCTTTTTTATAAGACAACAGATCCTCAACGTCGCCATTTGCTACGATAACAAGCATTTCCGTGAAACCTAGATAGCGAACAGGTGGGTTCGCAAACCTCTTACTACGTCGAGTTCCCTCAACTCTTGAGGTGGAACCGACCCACTGGATGAACTCCCATCAACAACTCTTGCTGATGTAGTAAGCTCTTCAACAACTCTTGTTGAAGTTTAAGTAGTTTCATTGGAAAGTTCATGCAACACAACTTTGCTTCGTGGATTGTGCTCCCTTATATGATCCTCCTCTAGAAAAGTAGTGTTTGTTGAAACAAGCACCCTATTTTCCATCAGATCATAAAAATAACCCCCTCGTGTACCTTTGGGGTAGCCTACAAGAGGCATAACCTCGACCATGGTTCCAACTTCTTAGAATTAACCTCAAACACATGTACAGGGAAACCCCAAATGCGGAAGTGACGTAAACTAGCTTTACACCCTTCCTCAACTCTAAAGGTGTTCTTGCAACACACTTGGAGGGAACACAGTTGAGTATATACACCGCAGTCTCCACTGCAAAACCTCGAAACAAGTCCGATAAGGAAGAGTAACTCATCATCGAGCAAACCATGACTAACAAGGTTCTATTTCTCCTTTCCACTACACCATTCTACTGAGGTGTACCCGGCGCTGAGAGTTAGGAAACGATTCCATGTTCTATCAAATAGTCCTTGAATGTCAAGTCTAAAAACTCTCCACCTCGATCCGATCGAAGTGTTTTAATTTTTCCATCCAATGCATTTTCAACTTCAGCTTTGAACTCTTTGAAGTTTTCAAAGGATTCAGACTTCCGTTGCATAAGATAAACATATGCATACCTAGAGTAATCATCAATGAAACTGATAAAATACTCATAGCCACCTCGAGCTCGCACATTCATAGGACCACAAAGGTCAGAATGTACTAACTCAAGAGGCTTCTTGGCTCTATAACCTTTTCCAGTAAAAGGTCATTTAGTCATCTTATCCTCAAGGCAAGATTCGCACACAGGTAAAGAATTTTCTTCTAACTCACATAAAAGTCCATTCTTCACCAATCTCTCAATCCTATTAAGATTGATGTGCCCTAAACGTAGATGCCAAAGTTAGGACTTTTCTTTTGGAGAAATTTGTCGACATTTTGATTGAGTTATGACAGTTCTAAACATTTCAGTATTATGGAGGGAATTAATGGCTCTGAATTTTAGTATTGTGGAGGGAATTAATGGCTAATAGTCTTAGCACATATAAATTTGTTTCCAGATTTGCTGTGCAAATAAAAAAACCATATTTAGTTCAGGAACAATATATACATTATGTAAAACAAGAAACCTATTCTGTAAAGCTAACTGGAGTCCGGTTACTGCCACAGCTAAGACGACATGCCCGGTGCCTACTCATATCGTCATCTCATCAGCCTCCAATTGTCTGAAATGAAGAATAAACATGATTAGTGGCGCCCGAATCAATTATCCATGCAAAATCATCATTCTCCACTAAACAAGTTTCAAGCACAAGTAAATCACATTTACCTTTATCGACCTTTGCCTTGGCTTTGGCTGCTTTCTTCTCTTTCAGATACCGAGGACAGTTCCTCTTCCAGTGTCCATCTTGGTTGTAGTGGAAACATTTTCCCATAGCAACTTGTGGATGCCTACTTGGGGCGACAGGCAGTGGGTTAGCAGGCTCCTTCTTTTTTCCCTTATCACCCTTCTTCTTCTTCCCCTTTGCAGAGTTGGAAGCAGAAGGTGTAGACTTTGTTCTTGAAGTTGAACCTCTATGGAATGTCCTGGAGGATGAAGCAACATTTGCCTCACCCTTCTGCCTCTTCTTACTTTTCAGTAAAGATTGGAATGTCTTCAACTTGTTGAGGAAAGTTGTAAGGTTGTATTTCACTTTGTTAAGAATCACATTGCTAACTAAGTACAGGAAGCTCTCCGACAAAGAATGCAGGATTATGCTAACCTGGCTGCCCTCATCGATGGTAGACCCATTCAACTCCGCCACACTAAGTGGACCATCATGTTTAGCACATGTTCACGACTAGAGGTTCCTTCTTCCATTTTGGAGTTGAATATGTATTTAAGAGCCTCATGCATAAGTTGTTCAGGCAGTTGTCTAAACATCCCCTGTAGGGACTCCATGATCTCACGTGCTGAGACCATAGGCTCATGTTTCTTGGCCAAGACTTCAGAAAGACTGTCCAAGATGTAGGCTTGGGCCTTCTTATTCGCCCTTGTCCATCACTCGTATGCCTCACGAACATTTCGAGCAGCATTAGGAGCTGGAATAGGAGGACAAGCCTCCGTGAGAGTGAACATGAGATCCTCGATGATTAGATCTTCATGATCAGGTGTTTCCATGTTGCGTAATTATCGCCAGTAATTTTATTAGCATCGTACATTGATCAAATGTTGATCAAGTATAGGATGCAAGATTCCAAGAGGGGTTCAGGCATGGAATCGTTCTGTCTAAGGATCAATGTCCTAAGACACCTCAGAAGGTTGAGGAGATGAGATGGATTCCCTATGCTTCTGCCGTAGGAAGCTTGATGTATGCAATGTTGTGTTCTCGACCTGACATTTGCTATGCAGTAGGGATTATCAGTCGGTATCAGTCAAATCCAGGATTTAAATACTGGATGGCGGTCAAGGCGATCCTCAAGTATCTTCGGAGAACGAGGGACTACATGCTTGTGTATGGAGATAAGGATCTGATCCTTCACTAGAAGAAATTCGGGCTTTAATGTCGGTTGACAACCGACATTAAAGGGCTTCAATAACACAACCTTCAATGTTGGTTGCAACCGACATTAAAGACCTTCAGTGAAATTTCCAACCGACATTAAAGCCTCTATTTTTTTTTAATTATTAACCGACATTGAAACCCGAATCTGTCCATTTTTTTTAAATTTCGTTGCTGAATCCATTTTTTTGGTCAAAAAGTATAACATGACACATCATCATTGAACATTGTGGCTATGACATATTATTCATGTATGGATTGTAAATTTATTACATTTAATCTACAAATTCTGCTATAAAATTATAATTTAAAAGACTGTACAATAATTCAGACCTTGAAAACACAAATTACAAGTAATACAAACATTATGATTTTACAAACATTATGAGATTACTATCTCTCTCCTCTTGGTAAGTATGGATCCCTTCATAATTCTTCTTGAACGAACCCCTTAGCTTCAGCAATGTCTGGTTATAGGCATCTTTGTCTGACCACTGTTATTCAAAGGATCACAAACAAAAAAGGTTTAAGACAAAGGATTGAATGTGAAAATGTGATAAGAATTCATATTCAACTAACCGTGTTTATTAGGAATGTACATAAATGGTACATTCAAGGCAAAATTCTTGTAGTGAATGTGTTTGATAAAGAGGTTGCGATACCAAATATTTACTCCTTTGTTGCATAAAGAGGTTGCGATACCAAATATTTACTCCTTTGTTGCATCTACAAAACAAGAAAACTCAATAGTTGAATAAATGAGAGAATCTTTTTTTTCAAGATCTTGAAGAAGGGAAGCTTGGTTATCTAAAAATGAGATATGAAAACGATGGAAAATTTTCGGCAGCATAACGATGCTACCACAACAAAACAAAAAATTTACCTTGAACCTATTCAAAGAAACACACTCCCAAAAATATTTCACAACCACTTGTTCTCAACAGAACTATCAGAATTCCCAAAAAATGAATATTCAAGAACACATACATCAATAAGCAAATTTAGCTTACAATATACTTCAAACCTCAAAAGTTGTCACAAAGACTACCATAGTGCATGAATAACCCACAAACGACCATAGTGCGACCTACAAACTGGAGCACCTTGAATCAAATCTAAACTACAAATAAATAGTACCCATGAGTCATAAACGGGTGTTACATTCTAATCCAATATGGTCCAAAGAGAAATAAGCACACTATAACTTCCCAAATAGGAACTAATGCATGAACATACATTGGGCAAGAAAACAAGATTGTTCTGAAAGTTAAAGAAACTTACTGCAGGAGGATATGTGAACAAAATTGCGTTCTTCTCCTTGGTGCAAACAATAAATTGCAAGATCCCATTAAAAACTACATACTTGCCAGAGTTAAACATCACATGAGAGGCACCATCCAATGATTTTCATTTCATTAAACAAAATCAAAGCCTAATAATCTAAGAAAATGGCGTAAGATTTAGAATACAATACAATTCTGCATACGAGAACATCCACCACTTAATCCAATATCAATCAAGAAATGAAATTCAATCTATTAACGGAAGATCTAAATGGGAAAAAGAACACGCAATTCAGAAAAAGGATATAATATAATGCAGTCGATCAAGAAATCGCGATTTTCATGGAATTTCTTCTTGTAAAACTGAGCCACCAAAGCTATGATGATGATGAAAGTGCCCATAATCAATTTGACATTACTCAACCTCACGTCTTCAATATAGCCACGACTGGTGACAATCTGCAAGCAAAAAGCTCAAACCTAGATTAAAATTGACGCGAAAAATATCTAAAAAAGGGGAATGAAATTGCGGATTGAATTACCTCGGAAACAAATTCATCGAGTAGGTGTTTGAGGGAGTGATGATCCAAGAGATTGGCTTTTTTGGCATTTTTGGTCGCCATTTTTGATAGCTTTCGATTTCAGTTCTCTTCGCCGTCTACGAAGGTTTATCTGAAATCTGAGAGAGAGAGGAGAGAAACAAAATGTATCCTAAGATCATTTTCGTAAGAAACAAAAATGAGATGGTGTACCGAGAGGGCCGGCTGATACTTCGACAGCTTAGAGTGCAGCGTGCGGTGGTAGTCGATGAGATGGTGTCGAGCAGGAACGGCGAGCGGCGAGGCGAGCTGCAGTGGCTGGTAATAGGAGGGAGGCTGATGGGGAAAATAGGGTTAAGAAAAGGGATAGATGGGATAGGTAGGGATAGAAGCGGGAAATGAAAAAAAATGGGGGGGAATGGGTTTTTTTTAAAAAAATAAATAAATAAAAGCGGATCTCTAATGTCGGTTTTAAACCGACATTAAATGTATACCTACAATGTCGATTTAAAACCGACATTAAAGATTCACTCTTTTAAAAAAAAAATAAAACCGACATTATACATTCGGTTTTACTTTTTCCAACCGACATTAAAACCCAAAATTCTTGTAGTGCTTATAAGATACACGGACTTTGACTTTCAGACCGACTAAGATTCTCACAAATCGACATCGGGGTCAGTGTTTACTCTGAATGGAAGGGCTGTAGTTTGGCGAAGCATCAAGCAAGGATGCATCGCGGACTCCACTATGGAAGCTGAATACGTAGCGGCTTGTGGGAAGCAGCTAAAGAGTTGTTTGGCTGAGGAAGGTTCTTACAAATTTGGAAGTTGTTCCAAAATATGGATTTGCCGAATCACACTGTTATTGTGACAACAGCCAGGGCTGTGGGGCAAATTCAAAGGAGCCCGGAATCATACATCGGGGTAAGCACGTATGAGATACATCTAGAGATGATTGATGAAATGAGATTACATTAATAACCATGGAATAGAAAAGAACTATGGTTTTATATGTTTCATGAGATGAAAATATTAAAACTATAAGCTATAAATATAGTACGATAAGTTGGTTATCATTTTTTAATAATAATATTAATTATGGGATAATTATTCTTTTTCTTTTTAAATAACCAAAAGTAGTGGGTGGTTATTGGAGTCATGTAATCGTAGAGTTTAAAAGGAAAGTGGTTTCCTATTTTGAAAAAGAAGTTTTTTTAAAAAGTTTGAAAAAAGTTTTTAGTTTTCTCTCCACACAAAAAGAAACTCATGTAAGTTGTCAAATAAATACGGATTTACTAAATGACGGCTGGGCGAGCTACGATCGTGTAGTGGGGAGCTAAATGATCGTGCAGTATTTACTAAATGATCGCATAGTTTTGCTAAGACGATCACCGCCCAAGGTAAATGATCGTGTAGAGTCTGTAGGCGACAGACCGAGCTAAACGATAGACTAAAACGATCGCATAGCTTTATCTCAACGATTGGGCATCGACCTATACGATAGGTCTCCACCATCTCCCACTTGCCCAATCGTGTACGTGATCATTGTTTCCTCCATTCATTTTCCTCATACGATATGAATTGTATAACTGTTTGTATTGAAGTCGACTATAAATATATGTTTAGTCATGATTGTAATTTGGAATAGTCTTGTTCCGCTGCTCATGAAAATCTTGCTTCTAATTTTCTTCAATTGGTATCAGAGCCAGGTTCTCGAATATTCCAAATTACAGATCTGAATTAAACGCATTTTTACAGTCGTGGTGGGTTTTTGCATTTGTGGTTAACCGTTTTCTGCATTTGTGGATGAATTTGATGAATGTTTTCGGGTATAAATTGCCTTTTTGTTAAAGCTTTCGGTATTACAAAGTGTTAATTGTAAGGGTCCCTATGTGTTTTTGGGTGAAATTAACTTTGCAATTGGTCTGTAATTCAAAAAGTTCGAGTTCGTCGAGTCGTTCGTGATGAAGCTTCAGCGCATGGCAATGCAGTTCTCAATGAAGAATAAGACCAAGCGTTGGTCGGATCGTGTAGCCTCAGGTAAACGATCGTTAGGATTTAACTAAGCGATCGTTTAGAAATTTTTTCAAGACGATCGTGAAGTATTTTCTAAACGATCGTTTAGCTAATGTTAAGCGATGGGGTAAATCGTTTCCCATATCGCGTAGCGTTGGTTGCGCAATCGCGTAGGCGATGTTCGTCATTTAGTTGAAGGCACGTGCTAGACGATCGCATAGTTAGCAAGCTTCATCGTTTAGTTATTATCTATGTGATCGCACATATATGATACGGAGACGCTAGCTAAGCAATCGCTTAGGCGATGGTGCTTCGCAGCATCGTAGTCTCTTAGACGATCGCGAAACGTAGGCGTTATGTGAAACGAATTTCTTGGGAAACGACCTCCATCCCACTACTCTCCAAAAGAGGAGACAAGACAGTAAATATGATTTATTGGTTTTGGAGACATGTCTGGTAGAGAATGATGATTCTGCCTGGATTCTTGATTCAGGTGCTACCAATCATGTCAGTTCCTCTTACCAAGGATTCAGTTCCTGGTAAACGTTGCCACAGGGAGAGATGACTATTCGAGTCAGTACTGGTGAGGTTGTTTCAGCTGTTGCTGTAGGCAGACTGAAGTTATTTGTGACAAGAAACGTTATCTGCTATTGGATAATGTTTTTGTAGTTCCTCATATTAAGAAGAACTTAATCTCGGTTTCTTGTCTCATTGAACAAGGCTACATCGTCTTCTTTTCTGATAATAAAATGTTTATTTTCAAGAATGGAATGGAGATGTCTATGGTTCAATGAAAAATAACTTATATGTACTAAGGTCGTTAGTCTTAAAAGCCTTATTTAACAGTGAAATGTTTAGTACTGCAACAACAGCTAAAAGACCAAAGGTTTCTCCTAAGTAAAACGCCCATCTTTGGCATCTAAGGTTAGGTCACATCAACCTCAATAGGATTGAGAAGTTGGTGAAACGTGGACTTCTAAAGAGTTTAGAAGAAAACTCCTTACCGGTGTGTGAATCATGCCTCAGAGGTAAGATGACCAAACGATCTTTTATTGGAAAAGGTTACAGAGCCAAGGAAGCCTTGGACCTTGTACATTCAAACCTCTGTGGTCCAATTAATGTTAGATCTCGAGGTAGGTATGAATATTTCATCTCTTTCATAGATGATTATTCAAGGTTTGGGTATCTCTTCCTAATACAGTGTAAGTCTGAAGCCCTTGACAAGTTCAAGGAGTATAAGGCTGAAGTTGAAAACTTGTTAGGTAAGAAGATAAAAACACTACGATCTGATCGTGGTGGAGAGTATATGAAACTCCAATTCTAGAACTATATGATAGAACATGGGATTGTGTGCCAACTCTTGGCCCCTGGTACACCTCAGCAGAATGGTGTATCAAAAAGGAGAAACAGAACCTTGTTGGACATGGTTCGGTCTATGATGAGTTATGCTCATCTTCCAAACTCGTTTTTGCCTTATGCAATGCAAAATGCATGTTCTATCCTGAACAACGTTCCCTCGAAAATTGTTTCTGAAACACCTTTTGAGTTATGGAGAGGCCGTAAAGGTAGTTTACGTCACTTTAGGATTTCGGGCTATCCGGCACATGTGCTAGTGACTAACCCAAAGAAGTTGGAACCACGTTCGAAGGTTTGCCTCTTTGTAGGCTACCTCAAGGAAATGAGAGGAGGATACTTTTATGATCCGAGTGAGAACAAAGTATTTGTTTCCACTAATGCTATCTTCTTGGAAGAAGATCACATGAGGGATCATAAGCCACAAAGTAAGCTCGTTTTACGTGAGATCTTAAGTGAGACTGAGACTGTTGAGGGTTCAACAAGAGTTGTTAAACAGAACAACAGATCAACAAAAGTTGTTGAGGTCGGGACGTCTAGTCCACCAGCTCAAGATTTATATGTTTGATGTAAATGAGATTTACATTAAGTACCATGGAATAGAAAAAGAACTATGGTTTATATGTTTCATGAGATGAAATATTAAAACTATAAGTTATAAATATAGTACGATAAGTTGGTTATCATTTATGTTTATAATAATATTAATTATTGGATAATTAATTCTTTTTCTTTTAAATAACCAAAGTAGTGGGTGGTTATTGGATCATGGTAATCGTGAGTTTAAAAGGAAAGTGGTTTCCTAATTTTGAAAAAGAAGTTTTTTACAAAAGTTTGAAAAAGTTTTTTAGTTTTCTCTCCACACAAAAGAAACTCATGTAAGTTGTCAAATAAATACGGATTTACTAAATGACGGCTGGGCGAGCTAAACGATCGTGTAGTGGGGAGCTAAATGATCGTGCAGTATTTACTAAACGATCGCATATTTTTATGAGCAACGACGATACACGGCAAGTCAAGGTATGAGATCTTAGGTCAGGCGCAGACCGAGCTAAACATAGACTAAACGATCACATAGCTACTAGACGATCGCATAGCTTTATCTAAACGATTGGGCATCGACCTATACGATAGGTCTCTACCATCTCCCACTTGCCCAATCGTGTACGTTATCGTTGTTTCCTCCATTCGTCTTCCCTATACCAAGTCCGAACAGAGCCCAAATTCTGGATTCTCACACCGAGAATACCAAGGTCGCCTTTTTAGTGGTGTAGACAACTCGATACTATCGAGGTTTTCAGAGGCCGTTCGTAGTGCTGTGAAGGTCGTTCGTGTTGCGGAAGAGTTCGTGACCGAGGAGATCGTTGAGGATTAGAGAGAAGTGTTCGTGCGGTGTTCGCGATGTGTTGTGGTCGTGTAGTTCGAGCGCTCATGGTTTCTGTTGGTCGATCAGGGTCACGCAACGGAGCATGGAGACACATTCTCATATGTGCTTAGAGTTTGATCTATATTCATTGGAGTTTATTCATGCTGTAATTTCTCTGTATGAATTGTATAATCATTTATATTGAAGTCGATTGTAAATATATGTTCATTCATGATTGTAATTTGGAATAGTCTTGTTCCACTGCTCATGGAAATCTCACTTCAGATTTCCTTCAATAGCAACTGGATGTTAAAAATTCTTTTCTGAACGGCGAGCTAGAAGAAGAGGTTTACATGAGTCCCCCTCCAAGTTTCGAAGCTAAATTCAGCATCCACATCTGCAGACTCATAAAAAGGCATTATATGAGTTGAAATAGTCTCCAAGAGTGTGGTTTGATAGGTTCACAGTATTCGTTAAATCTCAAGGGTTTGTTCAAGGGCATTCTGATCATACATTGTTCACCAAAAGATCACCTTCAGGGAAGATGGCTATTTTGGTATTGTATGTCGATGATATCATTTTGTCAGGGGATGATATGACAGAACTTGTTAAACTAAAATAGAGGATGGCAGGCGAATTTTGAGATCAAATATCTTTGTAGTCTACGGTATTTTCTCGAGATGGAAGTGGCAATATCGAAAGCAGGAATCTCAGTGTCTGAACATAAGTACACTCTGGACTTGTTAAAGGAAACAAGAATGACTGGATGCAAACCTACTGACACTCCTATTGAGGTTAATGGAAAACTAAAAAAAAACATTACGAAAGGAGTGCTGGTAAATAAGGAAAGGTATCAACGCCTAATAGGAAAACTGATTTACTTGTCTCATACTAGGCCCGACATCTTCTATGCTGTAAGTGTGGTAGGCCAATTCATGCAAAATCCATATGAAGAACACATGGAAGCAGTGACTCGAGTTCTGAGATATCTAAAGTCCACTCCAAGAAAGGGCTTGGTTTTTAGAAAGTATGACACACGGAACATCGAAGCATATACTGACTCATATTGGACAAGTTCAGTAACAGACAGAAAGTCAACATCGGGATATTGTACCTTTGTATGCGGAAATTTGGTGACCTGGCAAAGTAAAAAATAGGGTGTAGTTGCCAGAAGCAATGCTGAGGCAGAGTATAGAGCTATAAGCCTGGGAGTGTGTGAAGAAATATGGATACAGAAAGTTTTGGCTAATCTTCACCAGGACAGTCCGGGTCCTATGAAGCTGTATTGTGATAATAAGGCTGCCATCAGTATTGCCAACAATCCAGTTCAACATGATAGAACCAAGCATGTAGAAATTGACAGACACTTTATTAAAGAGAAGTTAGACCACAGGGTTATTTGTATTCCCTATGTTCTTTCAGTCCAACAGGTTGCAGATGTTCTCACCAAAGGATTACCGAGACAAACGTTTGAAGCTTGTGTTAACAAGTTGGGTCTTATTGATATCTACGCCCCAACTTGAAGGAGAGTGTTGAAATATGGTGCATTAGCCCTAAGGGCATATTTGTTTTTTCCATTATGCCTACTAAAATTAGGATTCCCTCATTCTATTTAATCTGAGTTTGGAGTCTCTTGTATGTATGACATTAAAATAATAAGAACTTTTCTATCATGGTTCTTCTTCCCTGAATTAGGGTTTTCCATGTAAACCTTGTGCTATTTATTTTCCCTTTCTATTTCAATATTTTTAAACTCTAATAATGAGATTATTCAATAGTTCATTAAGAATAAATTCCTAATGCCCAGTTAACTAATTTCACAATTAACCCTAATCTAGGTCTTAATTGTTTCCTAAAGATATTTCACGATTCATCCCTAAATTGCATTAAACTCATGGGTTTTCTTCACTATTCCAATCTTGAAATCAAAGGCCTGAAAATTTAAGATTGATTGCATGAATGTTCCGAATTAATAAATTCTTTAAAGAAAAGAGGAAAAGAAGTCCACATTTTCTATCAAGACTACTAATTCTTGCAACCATAATTATAATTTTGTTATAGAACCATGTAATTTTTGCATTCAAAAATTGATTAATCTGGAGTCATCAATTCAATCTTAATCAATTTTATTCTAAATCTCAGCAATAATATTCAAAAGAAAGTAATTACATGAAAGAAAATTCAAGAAAATGCCTCAAGAAAATGCCGATTTACATGATTCCCCAAGAAAAAGAATTACCTACTCATGGATGATGAAATTCTTCAAGCAATTCATTGATAGTTACATATTGATACAAAGTCTAAATACAAATCGAATGAATCTGATCAAATATTACAAAAATCGCTTTTGGAAATTCGAAGTCCCTCTCTAAAAAATGATTTTCTCTTCTCTTTCGAAGTTTCTCTCTCTAGGATGGGTTTCTCCCTTTTCGAAAAATGAAATTTGATCTCTGTTTTGTTGAAGAACTGAACTTATTTATACCAGCAGCATAGCATCGTGAGGCGCAGGGATGAATTGCGTCAAATTCTGAAAACAGAATGAATGCATTGAGTTTTTTGTAGTTTAAAAAGCGAGTTTTCTGTTTCATACTTGATCCTCGATGCACGATGATGCAATACTCATGCTTGATGTTGGTTGTCCTTTACTTGATAGCTTTTACTCGATGAAAAATGAATAAGAAAAAACTCGATGACTCAATGACTTGATGACTCGATACTTGAATACTCGATGATATTTGATGATATTCGATGGCTCGATAGCTGATTACTCGAATGTCCTTATTCGATTATACACGATAGTATTCTGTTAAATACTCGATGTTCTATAGTTCAATCACCTTACTCGATGGATTTCTGGGTATTTACTCGATTTTCTTCAATTTGTTGATTTTCTTGGTCATTTTTTTATCTTTTTGGCTCGATTTTCTTGTAATGACTCCTAAACGCCTCGGGGACCATTTTACCTACAAAATTAGTATTTAAAGCAAATAATCAACACAATTTTGGGGAAATTATCATAGAAAATATACATCCTTTACAACCCTATCGAAACACCCCCAACTTAGCTCTTGGTCGTCTCGAACAAGTCTGAACTAGAAATATGCATACATTCAAGCAAAAATGGGTTGTTTATTGTTTATTCAAAGTTTCATTCTTCTATTTAAAATTGACAAATTCAAGTTGGTACATTTTCTTCTTCACATCCTAATGGTCTATACATTCAAGTGTTTTTACACAATGAATTGATTCTCATCTTTTTTCTCAACAATCGAGGAATTAAGAATATAAGCAAGCATTTAGAAATTCAAAGTTTTGTTAACAAAAGGTTGAAGCTTATTTTGAAAAGAAAAGGTCTTTTTCTTACAAAATCATAAAAGAAAAGACAACCTAGTTTTAGTTTACTTAAAGGCCTAAACTAATAGAAAGGAAATATCCAACTTTCAATTCCTCTTCACCCTACACTGGCTCGATTATCGGTCTATGGTATACCTAACTTGCATTGGATAGAGGAAATTCTACTACAAGGGTGACTTTTTTTTATTTTTTCAATCTCACACACACAAAACATAATTGGCATTTCTTTTATTTAGAGGGATAACTTTCACACTTGCACTGTCGGGAACCTATCGCTCTTTTCTTGCAAGTCCTAACAGAAACACAATGAAGGTAGCTCTTTTCACCTCTACCCATGCATACACACACATATGTTAGTGAAGGTTATGTTAATTTGTTATGTCAATTCGCAAGCTTGCACTTTTTTTTTCTTTTTTTCTTTTTTTTTCTTTTTTTTTTTTTGCTAGCAATTTTTAATACACTAGGCTCTTTTTATTCCTCTATGTTTAACCTTGCCTCTAAAACAAGATGGTTATTCTTAGGCCAAATTTGTCCTATCAGGGTAACAAAGAAAATTAAGTAGATATGACATTTCTAAGAGTTTAAAGGTTCTAAATAAATCTAAAGACTAAGTATTCAAATTTTTTATGAAGTTAAAAGGAAAAGAAAGTTTCTTTTGAAAAATGAGTTTCAAATTTTTGTTTGAAATTTTTTGAAGGTCTAAAATTTTGTTTGTATCCTTACTTGAAAGAGTGTGTCACCAAAATTTCATCAATAAGATCAAGAGATTGAGTAAACATTGAAGGAACTCTTATCAAAGAGGACCTATGAGTGGAAGCAAGATCGTTCCAAATTCATTGTGACAGAAATACCGCATTCAGAAACAAACAACAAATTATGCATTTATTAACAAACTACGACATGCTTTTAACAATTAAATACAAAGGAACGAGAGACATACCTCTTGAAGAACTCTTTTTCTCTTTATATCTTGCTCTCGTCAAGGAACAGCAACTCCCGCTGTCGCTGTGATCACCAAGTCTATCGTCCACCAAATCTCGCTGTCGCTCACCACCGAACTGTTTTCTACATGAACAGGTAGCAAGGAGGACACCACCACTCAGTAACCTCGATATTCTCGGAGTGAGAATCCAGAAGGTGTGGGCTCTGTTGGATTTGGTAGAGGGGAGGAGCAAACTACGATCGTTTACAACGACCAAGCAAGTGGGAGATATTTGTGTCTATCGTATAGACGGATGCTTGATCGTTTAGCAAAGGGTGCATGATCGTTTAGTAAATTGAGGCTGATCGTTTAGACGATCGATTAGGTAAATTTCTCTGGCGCGTGATCACTTAGTAAAAAGCTACACGATCGTTTAGGTCGGCTGCACGTGTACACAATCGTTTAGGAAAACTTGAGCTATCGTGTATGCTCTCGTTAGCTAGATAATGCTCTCGTTAGCTAGACAATGGGCAGTGTACAATTCGTGAAGCGAATGTCCGATTTCTTTGCAAAATGACAACTATTTTCATTTTATCATTCAGTTACGAAAACTAAATGTAATCTCTCACTTTCATATATGGTTATGGAGAAAAACCACCAACAATTATCTCATAATTGTTTAATTAAAAATAAATATAATCATATTATATTTATAACCTATAATTTTAATATCACATCATATGCAACATATAAACCATAGTCATTTTCTCCTCTACTAGATATAAATCATATTTATATCCTTTTCCTCCAATTAATATTTCTCATACATCATGTCAACTATAGCATATATAATTGACCAGTTTAATCATATCATATATAATCAAACTTCCTCTTGTCAATTTGAACACTTCAAACTTACCCAAAAACTGATTCTCAACTTGAATCCATTGAGCTACCAAGGGGACCTTATGAACCTATGGCTTGAAGCTCCAACGATATTTGAATAGTTGGCTAAACTCTTTAACCACGAGATCCACCATCCGTTAACTGTCAGGCACTCCACTAAAGATCGAAAACTGCACTCTTCTCACCACAGATATATTTCTGTGTCCATCGAATATAAAAAATCAACAGTACGATAACCTTTCACAGATGCTCGTAAGTACAGTTGGGTCAATTTACCGTTTTGCCCCTATAGTTACATCTAACTCCTTAAGTATCACTGATCCCTCTAATGAACAATACAACATAGTCCTACTATGTGTGGACACCTCTCAAGCCATGAGAAGATGCGTGGCGCCACATCGTTCAAGTCCGAAATCAGCCCTTAAGGGAGCAATCTATCTACTAACCTCTGCTTCAGGGAAGGAGTAAATTCCATCTTGTGTAGTTGAGTTCCTAACTCCCAAATCAAACAAATCTCCAAAGTAGTAGGTTTAAGTCGCAATCTGGCCACTCGCACCCATGCAAATCAAAGGACCGCCCTCAAAGGCAGGAGTTCCCAACTCACTCAAAATTGAGGTCATGTTATCTATGGTCATCCTAGTGAAATGAAGTCTCTGTCTTGAATGATGTTATATAATGAGACTATAACACTTCGTGGTCCAATCTTATACAAACTCCTTTGTATAAGACGCCCCCGTTTACTTGTCTCTACATGAATGATCAGAATCAGACCATCAGTAGCAAGTCACAACACTTGTTACTGTTATACAAAATGGGCTACATCCGTAGATTCACCAGGATAAGGTTTCCCTCCTTTATCCATATACTACAGACCATTTTGGTTATTACTTATGATCCACTTGTATGTCACCACTACATGCTTAAGTTATAACGATAACCAGGGATCTTAGTTTATTGGTTTGTGGTGAAGCAAATAAAACATCCCATGCTTCATAGACAATAGTGAAGAAAATATCATATATTATCACAGCACAAGTGTTTGTTCAATACAGTGTTTACAAATTACAGGACCCAACAAGAGTTTAGGACATCAACCCTAACAAAAAAAAAAAAAAAGATGCGTAGAATCAAAATGAATGAGATTCTTGAATGTGCAAACATGAATTTATTCGATTATGAATTTATTGCATTCAAGGAAAAAAATAGTCTTTTGAAGAATAAAGAATTCAATAGACATGTTTTTCAAATAATCAAAATTATATCATCTTAGATGAATCAGAACCTCAAATTTATTCAGATATATTAAAGCAGAATTGCAAAATCTATGTAATCAATCTAAGTAATCAACAATCTATTAATCCCGAGCTCAGATGCTCAAGGGTTCTAGACATGTAAAAAAACATTTGTGAGGCTATTTTTAAAGTTAATCAAAGAATACTCAAAAGAATAACAAAAACATAAGAATACCAAGCCATGTAGTGTTTACCCACCCCCAACTTAAAGATGGAACATTGTCCTCAACATTTAGAATAAGAAAATGAATTCAAGAAACAAAAAGAGAAGGGATGTAGAGAGAAACTTCCCTGGTTTTGTTGTTGATCATTTATTTGCTTGAGAGAGAATTTTCTTACTTTTTTTTTATTTGAGAGCTCCATTTTCTTTTATTGAGTAAATCACCTACAAAGAAAAGAAAAGATTCAATTATTCTATTTATTTGAAATACTAAAAGTAAGAAAGAAAGAAAAAAATGAAAAATGAGAAAAGAATGAAAAAAATAAAAATGAAAAGAAAGGAAAAGAAAAAAATTGTCCTCATTGCAATTTTTTAGCGTCGTTTGCTCGATGTTGGTGAAGAGGGGTGTCAAGTATATGAAGAATTAACTAAATGCAAGGCCAATTCGATGTGGTTTACATGACCTTCATTGTAGATTTTAAGTTTGTGCCCGTTCACCTTGAAGATTTTTCCTGTTTCAATACTTTTTATTTCAACTGTGTCATAAGAGAAAATGTTAGTAATCTCAAAAGGACCTAGCCACTCGGACTTGAGCTTTCCAAGCATCAATTGTAATCTAGAATTATAAAGCAAAACTTTTTGTCCAATTTTGAAGTCTTTTTTTTATTAAGCTTTTTCATGAAAAGATTTGGTTTTCTTCTTGTAAATTTTTTAATTTTCATAAGCATTTTGTCTCAACTCTTCCAATTGTTGTAGCTCTAGGAGTCTTTCCTTTCCGGCTTGGGCTAGATTCAAATTACATTGTTTCACTACCCAAAACGCTTTATTTCAACCTCTACTAGAAGATGGCATGCCTTGCCACATACAATTCTATACGGGGTTGTACCTATAGATGTCTTAAAAGCAGTTTTGTAAGCCCAAAGCGCATCATTAAGTTTGGGACTCCAATCTTTTCTTTTCAGGTTCACTATCTTTTCTAAAATATTTTTCACTTCTCTATTTGAAATTTCCACTTGGTCATTTGTTTGAGGATGATACGGGGTCGCTACACGGTGGTGAACTCCGTATTTCCTCAACAATGCTTCTACGGTCCTATTACAAAAATGCATTCCTTGATCGCTTATAATGGCTCTAGGAATTCCAAATCTAGAAAAGATGTTATTTTTAAGAAATTTTAAAACAATAGATGAATCATTTGTTCTAGTGGGGATTGCTTCGACCCACTTGGAAACATAATCAATCGCAAGTCAAATATACAAGTATCCAAACGAAGAAGGAAATGGACCTATGAAATCTAAACCCCAAATGTTAAATATTTCACAACAAGAATAGAATTAAGGCGCATTTTATTTCTTTTAGACAAAGATCCAGATTTTTGACACATTTCACAAGACTTACAATAAGCATACGAATTAGCAAAAAGAGAATCCCAGAATAATCCTAAATCTAAAATTTTTATAGCGGTTCCTTTAGGACTGAAATGACCTTCACATGCTTGTCCATGGCAAAACGATAAAACAGACTTCAATTCTTTATTAGGGACACATCTCCTAATGATTTGATAAGAACAAACTTTCCATAGATAAAGAGGATCCGACACATAGTATTTAGAGTTTCTTTTTAGTTTATACTTTCTAAACCAAGACATGTTAAGAGGAAACTTACCTGTAATAAGGTAGTTTACCATGTCGGTGTACCATGGTAAGAAAATAAATATCTTGAAAAGGTGTTCATCGGGGAAGTCTTCTCTAATAGGTATTTGTTCTTCTTCTTGCTTGATTCACAACTTAGATGGTCCGCCACTGAATTTTTGGATCCTTTTCTATCTTTGATGGTTATGTTGAACTCTAGTAAAAGGAGAATCCATTTGACAAGTTTGAGTTTTGATTCTTTCTTCATCATTAGGTACCTGAGAGCAGCATGGTCAGTATATATGATTATTGGAAAACCAAGAATATAAGATCTAAACTTATCCAAAGAAAAAATTATAGAGAGAAATTCTTTTTCTATTGTTGAATAATTTATTTGAGATGAGCTGAGTGTTCTAGATGCGAAACATATCACATGACATTCTTGTCAACTCTTTATCCTAATATTGCCCCCACTGCTAGGTTACTAGCATCACACATGATTTCAAATGGTAAGTCCCATCGGGGTGGTTGAAGGATTGGAGTTGATGTCAACTTCTCCTTAAGCGTGTCAAAAGCTTCCTTGCATTCTATATTGAAATCGAATACGACATCTTTTTGAAGAAGGGTTGATAGAGGGAGTGCAATTTTTGAATAGTCATTGATAAACCTCCGTAGAACCCTGGACTACCAAGAAAAGAGCATAGGTTAGCTATGACATTTATCTTAGCCTTATCAACTTCTATCCTTTATAAGACGCAAGGTGTCCTAACACTATTCCATGAGAAGCCATAAAGTGACATTTTTCATAATTCAAAACCAAATTTGTTTCTATGCATATCAAACTCAAATTGTGCAAACAATCTTCGAAAGAACTACCATACACAGTGAAGTCGTTCATGAAAATTTCTATGCACTTTTCTACATAATCAGAGAATATATTCATCATGCATCTTTGAAATGTGCCTGAAGCGTTACATAGCCCAAATGACATTTTTCTAAATGCATAGATACCATAAGTGCAAGTAAAATTAGTTTTTTTTTTTTTTTTTTTTGTCTTCCTGTGCTATAGGTATTTGATAAAATCCAGAAAAACCATCAAGAAAACAAAAATATGGCTTCTCGGCTAGCCGCTCAACCATTTGATCAATAAAAGGTATTGAAAATTGATTTTTTTTTTGTTACCTCATTGAGTTTCCTAAAGTCTATACACTTTCTCCAACCGTTCTGCACTCTCATGGGGATCATCTCACCTTTTTCATCTTTCACAATGGTCATGTCGGTCTTCTTCGGTACCACGTGTATTAGACTTACCCATTGACTGTCTAGGACTAGGTAAATCATACTGGCTTCGAATAGCTTGAGAATTTCTTTATGAACAATTCCCTTCATGGTTGGATTTAGTCTTCCTTGAGGTTGAACGGTTGCCTTAGCTCCATCCTCTAGAACGATTCTTTTCATGCAAAGGCTTATCCCCTTGATATCTTCTAAGTCCAACCAATCGCTTTCTTGTGATCCTTCAATGTTTCTACTAGTGAACTTTCCTAAGAAGATATGAGTTCTCTAGATATGATCACAGGAAAGATATTTTCTTCTCCTAGCAAAGCATACTTAAGGTGAGAAGGAAGAGCCTTAAGCTCAATTCCATGTACCTGAGATTCCACAACATCATCATTAGAGGGGTTATCATACAAATCAAAATCATTCGAAGTAAAGAAAGAGTCAATCAAAGAGTAATCATCGTCAAGGTCAATGGAGGGAGCAACTAAACAATCCAAATTTTCATCAATTGAAAATAAAAATTCATCAAACACGTCACATGTATCTATTGCACAAAGAGACAAATATTCTTTAGGGAATTTCATGGCATCATAGATATTGAAAGATTTTACCTCCCCATCAAATTCTACTGATAAAGACCCTTTATCTACGTCAATTCTTGTTTTTGCAGTTTTCATGAAGGGTTTACCAAGTAAAATGTTAGAGGAAGAAGTAGAGTATGGTTCATCCATTTTTAACATGTAAAATCAACAGGAAAGATTAGTTCTCCAACTCTCAACAAAACATCTTCTACAATGCCTAAGGGTTGAATATATGACCTATTAGCTAGTTGTATGCAAACACTCCTTTTTTGTAGGCCATTCAATTTAAGGTCTTCATAAACATGAAAAGGCATGACATTTAATTGATGCACCTAGGTCTAGCATGGCATGAGTGATAATTCTGTCTCCTATTTTTCATGGTAAAGCAAACATTCTTGGATTTCTACATTTTTGGAGCATATCTTTTTTTAGTAAAGCAGAGACATTCTTACTAACAGTTATTCTCTTCTCTTCCTTCCCTTTTCTTTTCTTAGTACACAAGTCCTTTAAGAATTTAGCATATCTAGGTATTTGTTGAATAGCATTAAGGAAAGGGATATTAATTTGTACCTTTTTTAACATTTCAATTAGCTCATGGTCGGTATCTTCTACTTTAGGTCTTGCTAATCTACTATGGAATGGTGCCTTGGGTACATATAGCTCTAATTTAGGGGGAGAATAATCACATACCTCAGGAAAAATAGGAGTCTCTTTTAGCTCATTTATTTTGCTCTCTTGTTCTTTCATTACCTTTTATTGCTTCTTCGGAGTAGATTTAACCGGGTTTGCATCTTGAGAGGAAGAGAGGATTTCCTTACTGCTTCTTAGAGTGATTGCGCTTACATTTGTATGCTCCGGTTGAGCGGGGAGCTTTCCGGATGATTTAATCTCAAGCTTGATTACCACAATTTCAAGTTGTATGATTTATGTGCCCAAGTTTGAGAAGTTTTGTCTAGTCTCTAGTTGAAAAGATTTTGTGTATTGTTGAAGTTGCTTGGTTTCTTGATGAAGTTGAATGTTGTCCTTTTGCGAATTGTGTAGTTCCTGTTGAAATTTTAACGAATGGTCAACAAATGATTTCACTACGTCTTCTAGAGACATACTTGAGGAGCTTGAAGAAGATGGTGGGTTTCAGTTCTCAAATTACCCTTGAGATCCCCACTTGAAATTGGGATGATCTTTCCATCCCTGGTTATAAGTTTGCCCATGGAGGTCGTATTTTCTTTGAAATTCACCAATGGCATTGACTTGGGCTTGTGGGAAAGCCTCGGAAGTGTGCTTGACTAATCCACACGCCCCCACACAGTTTGACTTTAGGAAGACCTCCTTGGGCTACTTGAGTAAAAATAGAAACTAGATTAGATACTTGTGATCTCAAGTCATTTACTTCACTAGATTGAACAACAAAGTTATCAAGAGTCCTTGTCCCAAAATTCTGGGAATTCTCCGCCATGGTTGATATGAGTTGGCTTGCTTCGGTCGGTGTTTTTTCTGCTAGAGCGCCACCATCGGCCGCATCTATATTGCTTCCCTTGGACGGGAGTAAACCTGAATAGAAATATTATATTAGATATTGCTCAGAAATTTAATGGTGTGGAAAAGATACATATAACTGTTTGTATTTTTCCCAATATTCAAACAAATACTCTCCTAAATTTTGTTTAATTCCATAAATTTCTTTTTTTATGTTATGGACCTTTGATGTCGGAAAGAATTTTATGCCAAAAAGAATTTTTCTAAAAATTTCTTTTTTAACCGATTCCACGTAGTAATAGAACCCGTCGGTAGGTAGTATAGTTAATCCTTAGCCACATCCTTCAAAGAGAAAGCGAAGTCTTTAAGGTTGAGGTGCTCTTGTGACACTCCATGCAGACGCATTCCATCACAAACAAGGTAGAACTCCTTCATGTGCTTGTGAGGGTCTTTGTCGGTTTGTCCTCTATAAAAAAGGAAGTAGATGTACTAACCCCAGTTTAAGTTCAAATAGGACAGTTGTCTCCAGGTACACGATGCAAAAAGGTTGTTAATTATAATCTGGTTCCGCTAATTCCTGCAAGGTTTGTTCCCTTGCTTCGCCCATGATGTTTGGTTGTGGTTGTTCTTCTTCTTCGTCCAACTCTTCAAATTCTTTTCGCTCTCTTCTTACACTTTCCCTTCATAATCTTCTCTCCTCGTGGTCGATATCTATAATCAAATCACAAAGTAAACTCCGAGAGGAGCAAGTCTACACAAAAGGAAAGCTTAAAACCTATTATTTTTTTGTTTTATTATTATTTTTTTTAAAAGGAAATTAAAAATTCTAAAAGGCCAATTGCTCAGTTCCCCAGCAACGACGTCAATTTGTTTTGTGCGAACTTGTTATCAATAATTCTATCTTATCCAAAACAAATGAAATTTATAATACTCTAACTACAACTAGAACTAACACGTGGTAATAGTGGAAGTAAGAGGTCGATCCCAAGAGAATCACAATTAATTGGCCTAAAATAGACTACTTGAATTCAAAAATGCAAAAGATTAAATGGCGTTTTTTTTTTTAAGAACTAAAAACTAACTGAGGAAAAAAAAGAAAAGAATTGATATAGAAAATTTATTGATGATAGAAATAAGAGAGATTGTGAGATAAGATTCGATTGAAATGAAATCTTGGGGATTTTATGTAAACTAGGAAATTCTATCATTGACTTAACAAAGAATCGTACAATTAGATTATTCAATAGTTCATTAAGAATAAATTTCTAATGCCCTAATTAGCAAATTTCACAATTAACCCTAATCTTGGTCTTAATTGCTTCCTAAAAATATTTTACAATTCATCCCTAAATTGCATTAAACTCATGGGTTTTCTTAACTATTCCAATCTTCAAATCAAAAGACTGAAAATTCAAGATTGATTGCATGAGTGTTCTTAATTAATAGATTCTTTAAAAAAAGAGGAAAAGAAGTCCACATTTTCTATCAAGACTACTAATTCTTGCAACCATAATTACCATTTTGTTATAGAAATATGTAATTTTTGCATACAAAAATTGATTAATCTTGAGTCATCAATTCAATCTTAATCGATTTTTATTCTAAATCTCAGCAAGAACATTCAAAAGAAAGTAATTACAGGAAAGAAAATTCAAGAAAAAATCTCAAGAAAATTTCAATTTACATAATTCCCCAAGAAAAAGAATTATCTACTCATCGATGATGAAATTGTTCAAGCAATCTATTGATAGTTGCATATTGATACAAAGTCTGAATACAAACAAATGAATCTCACAAAAAATTACAAGAATTGCTCTTAGAAATTCGAAATCTCTCTCTAAAAAATGAGCTTCTCTTCTCTTCCGAAGTTTCTTTCTCTATAATGGGTTTCTCCTTTTTTGACAAATGAAATCTGGTCTCTGTTTTGTTGAAAAACTGAACTTATTTATACCAGCAACATAACATCGTGAGGCGCGAGGATGAATGGCGTCAAGATCCGGAAAAAAGAATGAACGCATTGAGTTTTCTATAGTTCAAAAAGTGAGTTTTCTGTTTCATACTCGATCCTCGATGCACAATAATGCAATACTTGATGCACGATGCTGGATGTCCTTTACTTGATAGATTTTACTCAATGAAAAATGAATAAGAAGGAACTTGATGACTCGATACTTGAATACTCGATGATATTTGATGATACTTGATGGCTCGATAGCTGATTACTCGACAGTCCTTATTCGATTATACACGATAGTATTCTGTTAAATACTCGATGCTCGATAGCTCAACAACCTTACTCGATAGCATTCTGGGTAATTACTTGATTCTCTTCAATTTGTTGATTTTCTTGGTCATTTTTTTTAATCTTTTTGGCCCGATTTTCTTGTAATAATTCCTAAATGCCTCGGGGACCATTTTACCTACAAAATTAGTATTTACAGCAGATAATCAGCACAATTTTGGGGAAATTATCATAGAAAATATACATCTTTTAAAAACCTATCAAAATGATAGCTTCTATCATTAGTATAGTCAATTTCTTTAAAGTTAATCTTGAGTTAGAAAAGAATAAATTTTAAAGAAGCATATATGGATACCTTCATTTTTTTTTTCTTCGTATAAATGCTCTCGTTTTTGTCTCGTTTGTCAAATTATTACCCCAATTTTCTTAGCAACCGAACATTAAACCAAAAGATTAAGTTAAAGCATAAAATTGAAGGGATCGAATCCCATGCGGAAGCGTATGATTGCTTTGCCTCAATTTAGTTTAAAGAATAAATTCACAGAATAGAGACAAACGTCTAGATTAAGCATGCTTTTCTATAGGATTGTCAAGGGGAAGAACTAATTTCTTTGAAAACCTCTTCTTCAAGTCTTTTTCCGATCATAAACTGGACACCACTAAATGATCTTGTCTGCTATTCTCTTGGACAAGGAAGGCTTGTGGGAACCTCTTGTAATAAAAAGGAATGGTTTCAAACTTTTTACAAAGAGCACTAACTATTTGGAGAGTCTTTCTTTAAGAAAGGAAAATGTGAGGTCTCTTATATTGTCTTTCACCTAAAGCATAGATAAAATACGTGAAGGGAATTACAACTCCTCTCCCCAACAACTTTAGGGGAGTTATTTAATTTGATTAAATAAATTTAATTTAATTAAATATTAATTGATTAAATCTAATTTAATTAATTCATTTATTAAATATCATAGATTTAATTTAATGTATATATAAATCATATTCTAATATACATATTCTCTCATAATCTATAGTTTTAATATGAATCTCATTCACATTAATTTTAACCTATAGATTTAATACAAATTCAATTCTTATTAATTTAATATTTGAATCTTATTTAAATATTTATATTCTTTTATTATATAGTCTAAATTTGGATCTAATTTAAAATTAACTTTATATTATAATGTATCTATATACATGATATTAATTACATCATATACAATTAACATAAATTCCCTTAAAAAATTTGAACATTTCAAACTCTTTCAATACTAAAATCCTTGTTCAACCCATCGTGAGCTAGTAGAGGGACTTAATGGACCTACAATTATAAATTAATTCTTTACAAGTTGTTTGTAACTATAGCTGGGTCAAATTATCGTTTTACACCTGTAGTTGCTTCTTAATCCTTAAGTATTACTGATCCTCTAATGAATAATCTGTTTATAGTCCGACCATAAACTAAATCCCTCTTGGGCCAATGAGAGGGTGAGGCCTCATTGTTCAAGTTCCAGAGTCAGTGGTTAAGGGAACAATACATTTACTTACCTTCAAGATGAGAATGAGCGAATTCTATCTTGTGTAGTTATGTTCCTAGCTTCTACTTGGTCTTGTCCCTAAATGATAGCAGCATCGCAACACTGAGTGGCAGATTGTTGTTGTCCTCCTCGTTTTCGACTCTAAACTTGCCCCGAACACCTTCTTTTGATCTCAATCTCTTCAGCAACTATTGCTCTATCGATCGAAACAGACTTACAGACTCGAAGCATGAATTAAATTGCATAAAAATACAACGGGCCCTTACAAATTTAATCAAATTAAAAAGTAATCTAGAGCAAAAAAAAAACATCCAATTTTGAAAACCAACTTTTAAACATTCATGATGTAGAATATGAAAAAATCCACTTCTAGATGATTTTGTTTCGAAAAACACGCAGAACGAAGATGCAAGGAATTGGCTCTGATACCAATTGAAGGGATCAAATCCCGCAGCGGAAGCATTGTATTAGAATACCTTGTATCTCGCAAATCGATTTTTATATTAAATAAAATCGTTGTACTAGAGGAAATAGATATACACATAAACTAGCATGCTATTGGGGAAAAGGTTAGAACGATTCTTACCTTTGCAGGTTCCCCAAGTGCCACAAACAATCCTCTCTAAGGTTCCAACGAATGGATCTCCAAACGGTCTTCATCACGAACAACTCCTTGAGCAATCTCAAACACTACCACGAAAGTTGCCTCATTATTCTATGGGATTCCAATAGAGGGATATGTGGTATTCAACTATTGGGAGAGGGAGAGGAGAATAAGGTTTTGGAGAGTATAGAGAATCAATTGGCCTATTTAAATAACACTTATTTAATTTTCACAATTAAATAACACTTATTTAATTTTAATTTTCACAATCATTAAATAACTATTTATACATTAAATCCAATTTAATGTATATATTTAATTATCATATACATCCCATGCATATGTGCAAAGTCTCTCTATTAATTAATTTTTTGTGAATCTAATTCACTTGAATTAATTAATTTGCATCTTATTCAAATATTGTTCTCCAGATTAATTGTAGATCATATCTATAATTAATTATGTATTAATCACATTAATATATAGTTTCCTTAAATTAATTTGAACAATTCAAATTATCTCTCTTAAGTATCCTCTAGTGAACTAACGAAGGGACCTGATGGACTTGTTGATCAGAAGCTCCAACGATATGAAATTAATTGGCTATACTCATTAACCAAATCAATCAATATTCGTTAACTGTGGGTACACTCTACTAAAGGCCCACAACTACACTCTTCTCACTATAGATATATTAATGTGTTCACGGATATAGACCAATACGAGCACATTAATCCTTCAGAGTGTTCGTAACTCCAACTGGGTCAAATTACCATTTTACCCTTGGGTTATCTCTGACTCCTTAAGCACCAGTGCTCCTCTAATGAACAACCTATTTATGGTCTAACCAACAAACAGAAACCCCTCTCGGGCTAATGAAAGGGTAGAGCTCTTTGTTCAAGTCTCGGAGACATCACTTAAGGGAACTCATCTACTTACCCTTAAGGTAGGAAGGAATGAATTCCATCTTGTATTATTATGTTCCTAGCTCACCACTCGGTCATGTCCCCAAAATGGTAGGCATATTGGGTCGGAGATCTGTCCACCTTCACCCATACAAGTCAAAGGACAATCCCTCCTGAACAGTAGTTCATAATATATTCAAGACTAAGACTAAGTCGCCCAGGTCATCCTATTGAAATAGGAACCTAACTAGTCAACGGTGTTACATCTATTGGTTACTATTTCGTGGTCCAGTCATATGAAAACTTATTGCATAGGATACCCTCACTCGCGTGTCACCTACACGAACTCGTTGGATCGTTATGTTTGTATCAAATACAAAGTGGGTCGTATCCATAGGGTTACGAGGATAAGGTACTTAACTTTATCCCTATACTATAGACCCTTTTAGCTGTATCTTGAACATTGATCCCTGTATGTCTCCACATACATTTCAAGACTCATAAGATAATCTTGGATATTAGTTTATTGGATTTAGGTTTATTAAGATAAATTAGACAATAATACAAACAATAACTTTTATTGAATTAACATCTATAACTCTTTATTGATGACAGTTAATTAATACATTTACTATCTACGTGTTTTAGGACATAAAACCCAACATCACAAAATTCCAAAATCAAATATAATACAAAAATGACCGACAAAGAAATATCATCTTCAATCAATTTGAATCTTCTTTACTAATCAAAATAAATTGACTAATTTATGTCAGAAAAATGATCAATAAAGTCTTCATCACTATAATTTGGGCAATGAACATTTTATCTTTCCTTTCCCTTTTACTCGTTGTCCTCAAAATTATGATCAAAATCTTGATGTGCCTTAAATTCTCAACACACGTCTCTTTTTCTTTTCTTTTTTGTATTAAATTCAAATGATGTATTAACACACATTCAACTACTAAGATATAACCTTATTAGAACATTTAGGGCCTATTTGTTTTGCTGGACTTTGATGGCTTTAGAATTGAATGTAATAAAAAAAACTCATGTTTGGATTGGGCGTTTTGGGTTTGACTTGTAATAACAAACTCATTCCATTCCCACAATTTTTCAACTTGACCCTCTTTCCCACTGTTTTCATGCTTCACGATCCCATTTCCGTTCTGCCCTTGATATGTCACGTATTTCAACACTCATTTGGTTTCCAATAATCCTGATTACATTCCAGCCTCCTAAACAACCCTTAAATCATAAGGTCCCTTGGTGCATGTTCCTCTATTCTTTTATCTTTTTGTTAGTGTATATACCTTAATTTAAGGGGTAGTTTTTTTTTTTTTTTAAGATAAACAAAGGTCAAGCAACTAACATGGAGCAATAAAATCGGTAAGAAAAATAGAATTAAGGGAAAGGAGAAATGAAGAAAGGGAGTAATAGGTTATTGAAGAAGAGGAGAAAAATTAAAAGAGAGAAAATAAAGAAGTGTTAGGTCATATATTAAAGCATGAGAGAGAGTAAAAATGAAAAAAAAAAAAAAAAAAAAGATGTTGTAATGGGGTGTATATATATATATTTGGAAATGTTAAGGATACTAATGAACCTTTTGAAAAGTTCAAAGGCATTTTTGTAACAAGGTACCGACGATTTTAGTTCATATACTAACATAAAGTATTTATTATTATTATTATAGTTTAGTGGTATTTTTTAATTTGAAAGTCCAAGGTAACTTTTAAACAATAACGATTTCCATCCAAAACTAATGTAAGAGTACTTTTCAATTTTTTTTTTAATGCTTAAAGGTATTTTTAAAACTTCTTAAAGTTTAAAGGTATTTTGATCGACCAAATGTGTGAGTGATAAAAATGAAAATAAATATGGTCAAAGTGCAAGCATATACTATCGATGAAATAATAAATATTGAAGTATAGAAAGAGTCGAATCCCACGAGACTATTTATGCAATTCAATTTTTTTAAAAAAAAAAATGTGTTTTTTGATGCAAACCAAGAGATAACCAATAAATAAGTGATTTTGAGGTTAAATGATGATAAAGAAAGTAAACAAAAGTGTTGAACAATGATACAATTATGTTTCGACCAAAAGGCAGTGTGCCTTAGGCAATACAACTGCATTATACCTGGGTAGTGAAATAGTCATGGATAGAAAACTTCTCCTATTCAGTCTTGTATCAAGTTCCTTTAGGAGCCCTAAGTAGCTAAAACCAATATTTCTATGGTTGGCTGGATTTTAGATAAATTCCCATGCAATTTCTTTATCTTATGGTGTCTTTTATTTCTAAGGCAACGTGATAGTCATATTTCAGTGGTATTAGTCCCTTATCGCTTTGTGATATCAATTTATATTCTAATCTTCTCAACATGAAAACTCCACTAGATTGCTAAATTAAGCAATCAGTTTAACTTAACAATATTTTCCCATAAACTCAAGAAAGGAAATGCATAAATCAAAGAGGTATGAAGCATAAGCAATAATCAAACCATAAAGCCTAAGATATTCACATAACTGATCCTCTTAAAGAATTAGCTCATGATTAAAAAAAAATGAATAGATGTCATTAGATCATAAATCATGATTATAAGAAAAATGTTCAACGGATGAAAGAAATAAAGATAAACAAATGCAAAGAGAAACTGAATGAAATGCTCAAAAATACAATGCAATGATGTCTTGTGGCAATCTCTCACTCTCCTAATCCTTCTCTTGGATGATTATCCTCTCTCTAGGATGAATCTTATCACTTCACATGTTTTCACGAGGTAAGAATGACCTAGATCTCTCAAACTTTAGAGAAACTTTCGTTTTTCAAACTTTTTTTATTGGGAATGTGAGATTTCGTCCAAAGAGGGATGAATTTCATTGATGGGCTATGGATTCTTAAAAAGAGAAACTTCCTATCCTTTTGTAGGCTCAAATGGGTTGAAGAATGGCAGAATTACATGTTCTGAACAACTTTATCATCAATTTTGGTGCTGAAGGATGGTTGAGGACTAGGTAAATAGCAACTAGAATGACTAGGCAGGAATATGGGAAATTAAGATTTTGATGCGGTCGCATTAAAATAAAATTTGTATAATAATTAAAATCAATGGTAAAAGGTTATAAAATCAGCCTAAACTAGTAAAAATATACGTAGAACATTATAGGACTTATATTTGATCATTCTAACTAATCTAAACCATTTAAGGAAAAAATATCATGCATATAGTAATTTTTACTAAATAAAAGTCACAAAATAGATGATAACAACATATTTTTGACATCTTTCATATTTCTATAATTTAATTTTTTATTAGAAAAAAGTAATTTAGTTGTGTAAATAAAGAGAGAGAAAAATTGTAAAATACTTAATCGTTAGTCTTATTTATAGATGCAAGATAAATGGTAAATTAAAGGATGCTACACAGTAATTACTAAAAAGGTTGTGAGACGTACCTAATAAGTAATGTGATTACCCCTTTTATGGGGTAGGGAATTTCTAAATTGATAGTAAGTCCACTAATTGATTTCCTTCCTGCATTTATAGTAAATATCATACGTGAGATTGAAACTCATTCGTTGAGTTCTATTTACAATTTAAAAATTAAAATGATTTAATGTCTTTTTTTTCTGACAATATGTAGTGGAAAAATTAAATTTCTAACCTCGAGATCGATAGTAAAAGTTTTACATAATTTAAGTTATATTCATTTTGGCATAACTTATTTTTTTTTCTTATTTTGTATATTCTAAAAAATGTCCTTTTTTTTTTTTCTATTTTGAGATTAATGAATGATAACTAGTGTTTAAACAAGTTTGTATTGACATTCTAAATAATGGTTTTTACATTCATATTAAATATTATAACAAAGTTTAATAACAATAATCAATATAAACTATTTAGACTACTTGAACTATAGCTTAGAAGATAAAGATGTTTCCTTTGCATGAGATCTATAAGTTGAAATGAAGTTGAAATCATTCACCACCTCATATTTGTTGTACTCAAGAATATAAAATACATATTTATAAAAATTAAAATATTTCGAAAGACAAAAGACCAAAAGAAGAATTAAATTTAAGAATCCAAAGACAATAATATGATTTAAACTTATTTGCTAGGATGAAAAAGAAAGGATAGAGACTTGAAAATAAAATATTCGATTCTTTAAACATTAATTTATATATCTTTCTCTACTTGTTCATATAACTTTCCAAATGTGTAAAAATTTTAAATTCTAAATTCTAAATTAAAAAACTAACCATGTTGAAATTCTAACTTTTCGAATATATTGGAGCATATGTTTGAATTTTTTTTTAAAAAAAAACAAATTGTTTCAATCCTTTGATATAATTTTAACATTTTTTATATATTTGGTTACCAGACCTTGCCTCAATCAACCTAGGGTTTGTTTGATTTAACTTTTCAAGTGTTTACTTTTGAAAATAAGTTATTTTGAAAAAATTGAAGTGTTTTGACAATCACTCCAAATAGTTTTTTAAACATTTTCAAAGTGTATTTTAGTTAAACAGTTTTGATCAAAAGAGTTTAAATAAAAACGATTTTTTAAAAAGATATTTTTTTCTTTAGTCAATCCAAACAAGTCTTATACACTCCAAATAAATGCTCAAATCAATGTATACATTAATGCAAACATTGTGATTACCATTATTATTTTGAGCTCAAACATACAAAGTGAGAATCAAGAGACCTCATACTCTTAATAAGATAGATGAGTTACTTCTCTTATAGTCAATTAAGTTTTAGATGGAACTCCATATTATCTAATACGGTATCAAAACTCATAAAACCCAAATGTGTATACGGTTCATTAAAAAAAATTAGGATCCAATCAAGAATGACGAACTAAAAAAGATGCACCATTTTGAGGGGCATATTGAGAATCTCTCATTTAAAAAATTAAGGGACCTTACAATCTTAATAAGATAAATGGACTACTCCTTTCTTTATCAATTAATTTTGAGATGGAACCCCAAGTTATCTAATAATGAAAGATTTAAACCACTGTCATCGAAGTTGATAAACACATACTTTATGTCAATTGGATTATGTTCATTTTACAATACCAACGTTATATATTCAACTAAAACAATAATCGACAACCATACTAAATCAAGACTTAACCCTAAATTAAATAACACAAGAAAAACACTAACAACACATATATATCCAAGATACAAAAATGAGAAGTAATGCAAAATTAAAGTGAAAAAAAAAAAAGAGAAAAATATATGAAAAATTGAAAGAGAAAGGGATATAGAATTTGAGGGAGTCTCGTGAAGTTTAGTTGACATATAGACAGTACAAAGGTCCCTCTCTTGTCTATGTCTTTCTTCTTCTTCTTTTCTTTTTTCTTTTTTTTTTTTTTTCCTTTTTGTTTTTCTTTTTGTTTCGTTTTTTTTTTCCCTTTTTGTTTGGTATCTTTTTTTTTTTCACTTTCTTTATATTTCTATGAAGTGGCAATGCCACAGAGACTGACGAGTCTTTTCTTGTTAGGGCCCTACTTCTTCTCACCCTTCACGGACCATATGTATATATCATCTTCTCTCTCTCTCTCTTTGACCCTACTACAATTATGGTGTAATTATTTTTACCTAAGGCAAAATACAATGCCATTTTCACTACAAACCCTGACTTACTTTTTACCATCCTCTCTCAAAAAATTAACCTCTCTAGCTAAGTTATTGGGGCCTCGGGTTCGTTTGCAAGTTTAGTCCATCAATTTTTACAATAGACCTCTCTCCCTCTCCCTCTCCCTGACATTCATGTGTATGCTTACAAAAATTTCTTAGGTCTCTCATGGCCTATTTAGTTGGCAATTAAATATTTTTTTATTTTTGACAATACGTAGGATGGAGAGATCAAATCTTTAACATCGAGGTTGATAGTATATATTTGTCAGTCATGCTTTCTGTTCTTTTACTATCTTTTAATTAGTATAATAATTATGGGGATGTGAGATCGAACCTTTGACCTCTAGAAGGAAAGTGATGTCAATTACTGTGTCTATATTAGATGTAAGAGAACAAGATCGACCGTTGGGCTTATTGATCTTTTTCTAGCAGTCTTTGGACTTGTTGATCAGTTTGGATCGGTCGTGGCTTGTTGATCAGCTTGGATCGACCTCTAGCTTATTGATCGGCTTGTGAGTTTTTCCTCGAGTTTGAGGATATTGAATCTTCAGCTTGTAGGTTGTGAAGATACGATCAGTTTTTTGAAGCCTTCTAATCTTCAAAGTTTCAAATAGTTTAGATCTCCAATTCTTCAGAATTTGAGTGCTCCAGTCTTTGAAACTTAAGAAGCTTCAATCTTCAGCACTTGAAAGCATGAGAGCGCTAGTTTTCAAGAATCGAGAGCTTCAGTATTTGGATCTTGGATGCTTAAGTCTTGGATCTTAAGAGCTTAAATCTTTAGAGCTTTAATATATCTTCTGATCTACAGAGTTTTAATATGTCTTCTGATCTTCAGAGCTTTAAAGGAGTTATGTTCTTCAGATTTTCAAAGCTTTAGAACTTCAAATTTTCAGAGAGCTTTGGTCTTCAATTCTTCCAACTTCCCCCCAAATGAAGAGGTAAGACCTCTATTTATAGAGGGTTTCACATGGGCCTTACATGGACTTGGGCCCAATTGCTTTATTGGGCCGAAATATTGGGCTTGAGCTTAATCTTTTAATTTGACCCAATATTTCACCAGACTTGAATTGAGTTGGGCCCGAGCAACTTTAATTACTCGGCCCGATCCAACTTATAATTTTTCGAATAGGCTTGGCCTTTCGTTGATGATGTGGCAACTTGTGATTCACCGAAATTTCTCATTCAACAGTTATATTATATTATTTACTTAGTTAAATTTAAAATAAATGAATATTTTTTAAACGTAATTAAATTATTTAATTTATTTATTAAAAATAATTAAATAAATATAATTTAATTAGATTATTAATAATTAATAATAAAATTTTATATTAAATAGTTAAAGATAATGTATTAGTTGGAATAAATTAAGTTTAAATAATATATTTATATTTAATAGTTAATTAAAATGGATAGTACTCATTAATTGATATTAATTATTTAGAAAAATAAACAATGTGAATTACTAGACGCATTGGAACATCTCAACTACGTTTGACACATTCTTAACGTCCTCATCACATCCACTACCCAATTCATTAATCAATAAAAATATAGGTACAACACAAGAGAGAGCTAGAGAGAAGCCTACAAAACACCAAGATACAAGCAAGTTACATAAACGCAAACAAATTGAGAGAAATGGAGGTGGGATTGTAATCTTTGAAAAGTTTTGATCAGTAGGACCAACCACCAGCCAAGGTGCAAACGTTCTCCCATATGGTCAGGTTGCTTCCGAAGGGATTAATTTATATTATTAATTAAGCTATAGTTTTATTGTTCATATCCCAAGTATAAAAATCTCACATGTAAGGAGGTATTAGAAAACCCACGTCTGATCGGTTTTAAAATTCTCTAGATAATAATATAATAGGTTTTAAAAAGTCAAATTCTATGAAACAAATAAGAATACTAAATGTCTGTCTAAAATCCTATGGCAAAACCTATGAAACAAACAAACCCTCAAACAATATTTTGAACTACTAATCCTTGTAAGTATATTCCACTAGCGTACTTTATCATGTCGTATTTTGGTAAATGATTTATTTATTTGATTAACAATGTTACATCATTTTTCGTTAGTTAACAAACTATCAATTTTAACTAAAAGACTATTTAAAACTATTTTTTAAATCTTGGAGACTAAAAGTATTAAAAAAAAATTATGGACCAAATAGACACTAAATTGAAACTTCAAGGACTAAAAAGTGTAGTAACTTTTCCTAAGATTTACTATAATTATAATTTAAAGTCCAAATACTTAATTAATATTTTTCAAAAGGTAAAATACATAATAAATCATTTGAAATTTTAGAGACAGAATAAATATATATTATTAAAGTTTTAAAACTAGATTTATAATTTATCCTAAATTCTGTATTAGTTTCTAAATTTCTAAAATTGTTTCTTTCTTCAGAAAAAAGAATCTAAAATTTCTATGCTTTTAATTTGTTAGTTTTTAAATGTTCATGCTTCGAATTTAAGAAATTAAAAAAATAATTATCTTGATCTTTAAATTTACTTCTTTTTTTTTAAGGATTTTTAAATTTACTTTAAAATTATTATTATTATTATTATTATTATTATTATTATTATTTTATTTTTTGATATGGTTGAATTTTGATTCTATTTGAAAGGCATATCTCACCTACTATACATATGTGATTACAACATTATAAATTCATAAAATCATTTACACATCAATAAAATGAAAACAAGAAATATAATTTCAAATTATCTATTGGACTGAATAAAATATCTAAAAATATATAGAGACCAATAAAATAAAATCATTTACACACCCTAAAAAATCTAAACTAATTAAAACAGAATAAAATCATATTTATTCACAATCATTATTTTATGTTTAAAATTATTTATTTTTTTTTTTTCATTTCCATATCTCTATCCATGCACGATTTATTAATCTTTTAATAATTTTTATTATTATCATCAACTTGAACATAATTCAATTGGCATGAATTTGTACTATATCAACTTTGAATTCTAAAGATTGATCTCCTACTCCGATATATGGTTAAAAAATAGTTTTTTTTATATTAATATTAGATATTAAAAAATGTTTATCAAATATATATTAACACTACATTATTCCCTCACAATAAGTGAGTTTACCAATCTAAACATAAATGGTCAAATTTAATTTTTATTTCGTTTCGAGTTACATTAATCATAATCTATTATCAAATTAAATACTAGTCAATCTAAATATAATTCTGTTGGGAGTTATACATCTACGATTGAATTTTCATCCGAAAGAAAAATATTTGGGTAATTCTTTTTTTTTTTTTTTTTAAAAAAAAAAAAAAGCAAAGTAAGTACTATTTGGAATAAGTAAATAAATAATGCAAGTATGATTTAAAACCTTTTTCTAGATTAGGAATGAAATTTGAAATAAATAGAAAATTTAAGTAGATATGAATGGTATAGATAAAGAAAGGAAATAGAAAAAAGAAAAAAAGAGAGAAAAGGTAAAATGGATGCACGACATAACTTTACTTTTATTTTATTTCTCAAAAATAGAAAAGAAAATTACTTTATCAACCATCTTTTTTTTTCTTGTTTGTTAGCAAAAAACATTTAATATTTTTCATTGGTAATTATATTCAATTAGTTTTAGATAACTATTTAATAATATATGTATTAATTATCAATTTGATTCTTATGGTAATTGTTTTAAAACATAACAACGTTCATCGAAGTTGAAATCTCAATGTTGGTTAGAAACAACATATTATATATAAATAATTTTCCAAAAAAATATTTTTTTAAACTTTAATTTAAAGAAAATTATTTTAAATGATAAAACTACTAAACTATTTACAAATAATAGTAAAATATCACAATTTACCTACGATAGACCACGATATACTACTATTTATGTCTGTCTATCTGGTCTATCGCAGATAGACGGTAAAATTTTACTATATTTATAAATATTTTGGTTCACTCTCCTATATCAAATAACCCTTTAATTTAATGATTTTCTTGGTTATTTAAAGAAACAACAACTCTTATGTATTTATTTACTTTAGGTTTGAAATGATATTGATTCTAAACTTAATATAAAAAAGAAATTAAAGGATAATTGAAGAAATAAACTATATTTTAAAATAGTTTTCAAGAAAAAAAAAACAACAGAAAAGCAATATCCAGTGTTTTTAAAAGAGAAAAGTATGAAAAAAAATAATTTTTTTTTTTGGAAAATATCAATTTATACCCATTAATTTTAAAAGTTATATAAATTTAAACCATGAACTAATAATTATATCAATTTAAACTCTGAATTTTTGTAAGTATATCAATTTACATCTTTTATTACACTTTGTTAGAGAGAACCTAGTGTGAAACTTAAAATTATATCAATTAAACCCCTTACCATTCATAAACAAATCCATTTGGACTCTTAGTCAAAAATTTATTTGAGAAATTATCTATCCATTTACCTCTAATTGTACATCCATTTTTAAAACTAATATTTGATAAAGTCTACACGTGTTTGGGAATTAATGCATGATTTTTTTAAAAAAGTTAATCATAATGAAGGGTTTAGCTTAGAAAATTTTTAGAGTTTAATTGACTCAATAATAAGTTTCACATGATATTAGTTGAACGACTCAATAATAAGTTTCACATGATATTAGTTGAACGAGATCTGGATTAGAGGCTAAATTGATACATTTACGAATATTTATAATTTAAATTGATACAATTATCAATTCAGTGTTTTAATTAATACAACCCCTAAATTTTAAGGATATAAATTGATATTTTTATTTTAAAAAAAACTCTTTCATTTCTATATTTATGAAACATACACACAATTGTATCACACCCAATATCAATCTTCTGAAATAGGATTAAGTGACCCATTATTCAAATTATTATTTGAAATTATGCTATATATACAAGGATAAATTATCCTTTTTTACCCCCTAAATTTTTAGTAATAGGTGCATTTAGTACCTAAAGTTTCAAAATGTACCTTTATAGTTATCGAGTAAAAATGAGTTTAAATGGTCATTGAATAAATTATTTATAAATATTGATATGACATTTTAAATTAAAAATAATAATTAAAGAAAAAGAGTGAATATGAGAGTGGAGGAGAAGATAGAAAATAATTTTTAGTTGAAATATTATATCAACATTTAAAATAATAATATTAAATTACTTAGATTCCTTCTATACCCATTTCTAAAAATTCAAAGACTAAAATGATATATTTTGAAATCTTAAGAATCAAACACAAGTTTTGTTGTATGAATGTCCTAAAAAATCATGTGAAAAAGTGATGTGGTTTCTCATAATCAACTTTTCTAACCTTTTGATGACATCGATAAATATTTTTTAGTATTATTTCTCACTTATTGCATTCTCAAATTTCTCACTCTCATCCATTTTTTTCACTCTCTTCTTGCTTTGCTCGTTTTTTCAAATTTGAAATTTCCAAATTTAAAAATTTTTAGATCTGAAGTGTGTAAAGGTTGAAGAGGTAAAGAGGAGAAGAAGAGGAGAATGATGTTTTTTTTACTTAAGATGGAAGAGAGAGAACTATAGGAAAAGAGGAAAAAAATAATAATAACAAAATATTTACTTAAGAAAGCAAAAGATTATATAACCTTAATTTAAAAAAGTTGATCAAATCTTATTTTGACTAATTATATAATTAATGGTACATGCAAATTCAGTGATCGAAAAGATAACTTTTTTTTAGTAAGACAACGATAGAGGTGGGGGATCGAATCTAATCCTAACCTCTAATAAAGAAGGTCGTGTTAATTATCGTTAAACTAAACGATCCACTTGGTAAAGAAATAATTTTTCCATCCTACTCTCATAATAAATAATTTCAATGTTTTTCACAACTGATATTTGCATTGATTCTTTTCCACTCCTACAGTTCTCTGAATAAAATTAGAAAATTTTCACTCATTTGACTTCTAGTAAACCAAATATTTTCTTCTATATTTTTCTGAAGAGGGGTTTTACTGATGTGATATTTTCACCTTTCATCTTCCAACAAATTTTATTTTCACCTCCTTTTTCCCCTCTGAGTTTCCTATATGTATAAATACAAACTTTAAGCTCTTCAATAATGTACAGAATAATGATTAACATGCACCAAAGAAAAGTCACTCATGGTCCTTATTAGTCAGATTCAAAAAAGAACTTTTCTACATCCTCCTCCATTTGCAACTATATTTATTTTATTTTATAATATTAAAAGACAATGACCCTCTACATATCTCATTTGATCTTATCAATTTTGAGCATAAATCTTTATTGCTTTTTTGTTTTATTTTACCCAAAGCTTAGAGATTGTTATCATCGTTTATATACCATGATCTCCCTCTTATATAACAAATGTTCAACTTTGATTGCGCTCGAACATACAAAAGAAAATTGGAAAAATGTCAATTTACACCTTTAATTACGTTTTTGTTTGGATTCGTGTGAGATTTATAATTTTATTGATTAAACACCTATGGAAAATCCTCTACATACTTGTGGAAGATATTATCTCTTTGGGCTGCTCTTTGGTGTATTAAGTCCTCTCTATTTTTTAATTATGATGCATCTAATATGTCACATTTGGAAGACTTTTCTCTAGCCTCTCATTATCTGTAAACATTGACTTACTTTGAGCTCTTCTCCAACTCTTCCTTTGTATCACTTTTTTATTTTTTTTATTTTTTTTATTAATGTATCACTTTTGGATTTGAGGTATGATGAGGATGTTATAGACATGTTAACTTAGTTGATATAACTAGGTGCATCTATTGGTCCTTCTTACCTCTAGTACATTATTAAAAAATAAATATCAATTAAATGCCTAAAATTTCATAAGCGAATTAATTTAGATTCTCAATTAAGATTTCTTTTGAAAAAATATTTATACGTCAAATTCTAATAGTCAATATCAATCCAACATTTAAAGAAGTCTACAAACGTGTAAGAACTGAATGCATAGACGATTCTCAAATTTAATATTGATAAATGATCTAAACAAGTTCACTTATAAAAATTTAGAAGTTTAATTTGAAACAATAATTATTTTGTAAGATATTTTCGAACTAAGTCTGAAGGAGAGGGTGTTAATTCATACATCTACGAAAATTTTCATTGACAAAAACCTCTCACCACTGTCATAGGAATAAGTACAAAAATAACAAGTAAAACAATAAAACTGTGAACACAAGAATTAACATTAAAAAAAATTCCTAATTGAAAAAAAACCATGAGAACTAGACAATTTTTCACTATCTAAAAAATTGTTACATAATCATAGAAAGGAAACACTTGTAGAAGACATTTTACCACTCACACAACTAAGTCAGATTACCTGATTAGTTCAAATTCGGATGATTTGAAATCAAAGATATACTCTCTAATAGTACTTAGAGTACTTACTTTCTTGAATATTTTCGACATGTAATAACTACTCTTCTAATATTTTGTCAAAACTCATCATCTCAAAGGTTTCATAAGTAAATTGATATTTAAAAAAAAATGATATTCACATGGAGATAAAAAAAAAAAAAAATTGAGAAAAATAAACAAAAAGAAAAAAAGGTGGTCCAGTTGAGTCCAAAGCTGACCGACTTTGAAAGCAGCCGTGTTAGATAAGGAGACAACAAATATAGAGAGAGTGAGATAAAAAGAGAGAGAAATAAGGAAATATTCTCTTAAGATTTCATTTCTCCCTGAATTTTCTCTCTCCTCTTCTTTTTTTCTCTCTCTCTCCTTTCAAGATTGTGAAACAACTTAGGGATTGTTTGATTCATTAAAGGTAGGAGAAATTTTATGATTTTTCGAGGAATCTTATGATTGATTTTTCATATTTTTGTTTCGTGGTTGGAATTTTTGGGAAAAAAATATGCATCATCATCATTATTATTATTTGGTTTCTCCCTCTTTAATTCTCTCTTTATGATCTATCTATTTCTTGTGTGCATGTGGTTTTAATTTAATTCTTCCTAAGCTTTATTATACTTTTATTATTATTTTTGTTCTAGTTAGCTGTTTAATATGCTTTGGAATTGAATTGAAGAAGACAGTAAAATTTAAGGTTTAATATTAATTATTGTCTTTTGTTTATGTTTATGTTTATGTTTTTTCTTTTCAGTTGGGACAAATTAGAGTGGAGATATGATGTCTGAATTTGATGGCCTTTCTGGTCTGTCCACAATCAGCAATTTGATTGGTCAACAACATCCAAATTCCAACCCTAATTCACTTGTTCCTCTTAAGAAGAAGAGAAATTTACCAGGAACACCAGGCAAATAATTAAAAACATCTCTCTCTTTTCCTTAATTTTGTTTTTTTTTGTTTTGTTTGGTTTTTCTTTCTCCCTTTAGTATTTTGTTTCTGTCTTTGTTTTTGTTTTAGATATAAATTCAATGTTAGGTTATTGTTAAATTGGTTTTTTTTGGTTGAGTTTGTAGTTTTGATCTCGTATTAATTTTTTCGATTATCCGTCGTTAATTTATAACATAATTAAGTCTTTTTCGATGACGATTTTGTTTTTAATTATTGAATTTGAAATTTAAACGCTGACATCGAAAAAAATATTGTTCTTGAAATCTTAGCTTTAATGATGGGTATGTAGTTTTTCATAAAATTTGTTAGAAAAACAACAAAAAGTAAGGTCATTCAACAATAACAACCCTTTACTGTTGTCATTTTTTTTTTTCAAGTAGAGGTAACTGAGATATGTTTAGATTGATGAAATTGTTTGTTTTAAACTATGACTGATGATGAAGTAAAAAAAATCAAACAGATCCAGATGCAGAAGTAATAGCAATGTCTCCGAAATCTCTCATGGCGAAGAATAGATTCATTTGCGAGATATGTAACAAGGGATTTCAGAGAGACCAGAACTTGCAGCTTCACCGACGAGGGCACAACTTGCCATGGAAGCTTCGACAAAGGACGAGCAAGGAAGTGAGGAAGAAGGTTTACGTGTGCCCGGAGAAGAGCTGCGTGCACCACGACCCGGCGAGGGCGCTCGGCGACCTCACCGGGATCAAGAAGCACTATAGTAGGAAGCATGGTGAGAAGAAATGGAAGTGTGAGAAGTGTTCCAAGAAATATGCAGTTCAATCAGATTGGAAGGCTCATTCTAAGATATGTGGGACAAAGGAATACAAATGTGACTGTGGGACTCTCTTTTCCAGGTTCAAATCTTTATTATTATTACTATTATTTTCTCTATTCAACTATATGTATAGACAACAAATAAATGTATGCTAGCTGATTTTCTAATTAATATTCCATGCATTTTCTTTCTTTACATTTTGGAATTTTATATCATAACCTTTTTTTAACTTATCTCTCGTACATACCAAAAGATTGAAAAATATACTTTAGCTTGTTTATTTCCAATTTAGTCCCTATATTTTTCAAAATTTCTACTTTAGTTCTTACCATTCATTTCAAACGATTTCGTTTTTTTATATGTGAAAGTTAAATTTGACCCGAGTTTGAGCTTAATAAACATTAGAAGAATGAGTACGAATTTTCATTATAAAAAAAAAAAAAAAAACTCAAAAACAACTTCGAGTTTCTCAATCTCATGACCTAAAAATTGAATCTTATCATCCCACAAATATCTTTATTTGACTAGTGTATAGTGAGTCATAAATGACTAGTATTAAATATTAGTCTATGGTCCTTTATCTATTACATGTGTACAGAAATTAATGTGTTAGATAAAATTAGATAGGGACGAAATTGAAACTAATACTAATCTAGAAAGACACAAAACACGAGAAGTTTTGTATTCTCTAGTTTTAAGTAAATGCATGAAATAATTAATCATCCCATTATTCATATGGTAATTATAAATAAATTTGATTTGGTATGAATTAACTCTTTTGTTTACTTGGATATTGAACACAGAAAGGATAGCTTCATTACTCACAGAGCATTTTGTGATGCATTAGCTGAAGAAAACTCAAGAATAAATCATCATCCAACCTTCATAAACAACTTTTCTCCTACTTCTTCACTACTTTTCCAACCAAACTTCGCCGTCGTCGCCACTGCCACCACCGCCGCCGCCATTGCCGTCGATCAAACCTCCCTCGTCCACACTTTTCCTAACATTATCTCCGAGCACGAAGGCGACCACAAGCCTCGTCCTCTACCACTGTCGTCGCCGCCGCAGCTCCCGCTCTGGCTCGACCCTCCACCAAATCCTAACCCCTTTTTCTCCGCCGCCACTGCCATCCACAGCTTCTCCGACAACCCTACATTCTTGCCGGAAAATCACCACCCTTTTTTGTCGGAACCGCTAACGACGGCCTCCTCATACACAGCGGCGCCCCACATGTCCGCCACCGCACTTCTCCAGAAAGCCGCCCAAATGGGTCCCACTAGAACCCCAGCCACGCCGCCAATTCTCTTCAACGCTGCGGCTGCTACCACCGGCGCGGTATATGGAACGAGCAATTCCGCCGTCTTATCAGATGTCCGTCCGACGACGATGAAGCCATTACTGGGCGGAGCAAAGGAGGAAATTGGAGGGCAGAATTTGACCAGAGACTTCCTCGGCGTCGGAAATCAGGTGGTGCATCTCATGCCGGTGGGTTCAAATCAATATAGTGATCAGAGCCGCCGCCATTAGAGCGACGATTTTCAGTTTCAGCTCAACCACACACTGCTAGAAAAAAAATTGTAATATGGATAATAGAAATAAATTAAATTAATGAAATCTTAGAATTTTATTTTTTCTTACGAACGGTTTAAATGTAACACAGAATGGAACAAGAAAATTATCCTAACGAATTAGGATTGAAAATTTTTTCTTCCACTACTGATGGAGTTTAGTGTTAGTTTTTTTTAGTAGGGAAAAAATCAAATGATATGTAATATATATTTTTTTTGGAAATATTATAAAGATTTCGACGAGTTACGTTTAGGTTAGCATTTTTGTATTATATATATATATAAAATGTCGATAGGAATATCAAAATCTCAAAGAAATGTGTCGATAGAAATATTTATAAAATGTGGATGTTATAGGAGTATTTATGAAAAAATTATGAAAACAAAAACCGTGATTAAAAAATCAAATTAGTAAATAAACATTCTACTGTTTTTATAATAAGTTAAAATATTTATTATTTATATTATATTTATATTTATGTTATTTTATTGCTTAGGTTTCGTTTGGTAGTTGTTTGGTTTTTTTGATTTCTTAAAACTAAACATATTTTTTCTCAATTTTTATACCACAATTTTCATCTTGAGTTGAATTCATAGTCAAATTCAAAAATCAAATACTATCTTTTAAAAACCATTTTTTTTCTCAGTTTTTCAAACTTCATTTGATTCTTGAAAACATTGGTAGAAAAGTTGATTTAAAAAAAAAAATAAAAGTGAAATGTGAAAGAAGTGTTTATAGACTTCATTTCAAAAACCAAAAACAAAAAATCGAAAAGTAACTGAACAAGATCTTAGTCTTCCATGCTCATGAATTTTCTTAAACGATAGAATAGAAATGTCAATTTATTCCCTTATGCCAATGTCGACCAATAAAAATATAAAAATATTAATAGAAATGTTGACATGTCAATAAAAGTTTAATAGCATGAATATAAGTGATTGTTTACTATGAGGTAGTTGAAAATGATAATGTTAAAATTTATCATTTGTTTTAAATCTAATACCTTGCTCATAAACCAAATTCTATATCTTAATTTTTAAAATTGATTAGTTCAATGTAAACATTTTTAAAAAACTAATAAAAAAATAATACCATATATTTTTTAATTGCAACTATTTGTCACATACCAAACAAATAATTCAAAAAAAGATAATAGAAATGTAAGTTGAAAGCTTACATTTATCCTTTTAAGAAATATAAATTATTTTAAAATATAAACATAGACATTTTAATAGTATTAACTATTTTAGCCATTATATTTAAACATTAACAATTTAGTATTCTTTTATCTTTAATTTTTCTAAAAATATGTTTGCCAGAATAATTTTAAAAGATACCATAATCTCAAATTAAATCTTAATTTCATGTACTACGTAATAAATCAAAAGTAAATTTTTAATATCTATTTTTTTTAGAAAAATGAATCATTAAAAGGTTTGGGACTCATTTGCTCAACATTCTTAAACTAGAAAAATTAATAATTCACAAGTTTAATTTTAAACAAAATACAACATTTTTTCATGACTTTTTTTTTTTTTTTTTTTTTATATAACAAATAAAGAAAGGGACTTCCTTGATAAAAAGAATATAAGGTGGAATTGGATGTGGAACTTTCAACCCATTAAAAAATGTTTAGATAATGAGTGTAATCAATATATTGGTTTTAGGAAATTTTATCATAAGAACATTGGCTCTAAAGAAGAGTGAATGGATGAATTAATGACAAATTGAATTAAGATATCAGTAATCAAAGAAAGCGAGTAAAGTAAACGGTAGAAAAATCGACACACAAAAATTTACATGGTTCACTAACAGTGTGTTAAGCTTACAAACAGAGGAAGAAATCAATTTTATTATTAGAAAAAAATATCAGATTATCGATTATAGAGGCGTCAATAGGGTTAGGGAATTTATATATCACACTTCTCTAAACCCTAGGTCCAAACACGTTTAGTCATTCAGAGCGGCAGGTATTTGATAAAATTAGAAAAATACTTAAATAAATTTATTTTGTGCAACCCACTCAATTGACCAATCACAGCTGTCATATGATTTCTCTTTTTCATTTGTAATGGAATATTTTAATTTTTTTTTAATGTGTGATCAAAGTAAGTTGTACAAAGACGAGTGTAGTCCATGATTATATATATATATAATTTTTTTCATTTTTTTTTCTTTTTATCAGATATATTAGTTTTAAGTTATATAATTTTCAAGTTGATGTATAACATATTTGATTTATTTGTTTAAAATCATTTAAAATGAGAGAGAGAGAGAGAATGGTCAAAAGAAGGGGCCAATGCATGTTGGAAGAGAGTGAAGGGAATGGAGACATTGCTATCAGAAAGGGAAGGGGAATCTGGGCCCTCCAAACCCAATGCATGTGAAACATTTTCATTTTTTTTATCTTTATTTAATAATAAATGGTAAGTATTTTGTACATCATATCATACTATAATCCCACACTCTCCTCCTTTCACTTCAATCATTAATGGATCCTGGTCCCACTTTCCTTTTTTCATTTTCTTTCGTTTATTATTATTATTTTTTCTTTCAAAGATATTGTAATTAAAGTGTGCGTAGAAGAATTGAACCTCAGACTACGAGATTGATAGTATGAATATTATGTCAGTTGAGTTATGCTTTGGTTGACATTTATTTTTCTTTTTTATTCATCTTTTAGTACAATTGGGGATAAGGAAATTTGAATCACCAATCTCAGTTTATCTCTTTCATTTATTTTTCTCTCTTCAAAAAAAGGAAAAAAATACAAAATAATAATAATTTTTTCATATCTCCTTACTAATGCATTAAGGGCATGTTTGAAAGACGGAAATGTAATGGGTTGTAATCCCAAGTCCATATTTGTATTGAGGATTTTGGGTCTAATTTGTAATTCATATTATATTTCATTCTCGTTATTTTTAATACAACCCTCTTTCCCACTATTTTCACGCTTTATGATTCTATTCTGACCCTAGTTTTAATATCTCATCATAATACTGATTCTCAGTAATCCTCATTACATTTCACCGTCCCAAACAAGCCATAAATATTCATTAACATATTGATATTTTTAACAAAAGTTTCATATGTGCTCTATTTGATATTGATATGAAAAGTCCAACTATATAATTAAGAATCAACAAATTATAGCAAAAAGTATCAATAAATATAACGACTGCGAATCAAATATTGATTATAAACATTTTAAACGTATTTAAAAGAGATGAAGAGTTTATTTCTATATTTAAATATGAGTAATACTTGAGTGCAATACAGACTACACCCATTATTATGAATCCCCTTCAATCACAAAGAAAAAAAAAAGTATAAAAATATTTTCTTAAATAAGAAAAATTTACCAAGTGACAACTTGTTATTAGGGAGTTAATTAGGCTATACAAATATGTGTGGATATTTTTTTAATAAATATTTTATATTTGTAATTTTCAGTATATTTATTGACATCAACATTTTATCGATATTTTTATAAAATTGAAACATCGAGAGACTTTTATCGAATCGATATATAAAAGCTTGATATCATTGTACGCTACTTCTGACATTAACATATAACTCAAATCTCTATCAGAAATCATAAGTTTGAATTCAATTTCTCACATTATTTTGTTTGATTCAAATATAGATGGTAAACATTGGATTTTTTTTTTTTTCCTTTTTTCTAATTTGGTGAGCATGGGGTTTGAACATGATGACAAGGTGGGATCATCTCAAAAGATGTAGATCTTGACTTATTGAATGTAGACTCCATTTAAGAAAGAGTGGGCTCAAGTTTAGACATAGTAGAGATCACTTGCTTGGATTGTCAAACATGTGACAGGCTCAATCAAAATCTTCTATTAATTATGCCTATGTGGTAATTATAGAGGCTTTCTTGCCACAACATTTCCCTTCATGGAAAAAATGTTGTGACCCCATTCTTTTCTTTTCTTTTTTTAATAAAGAATATTAATGTTTTCATATTAGAAAAAAATTAAGACTAAATACAAAAATTATAAAACAAAAAAATGATATCATTTTGATTACAATGTAGTAAGCATATTTCAAATGGTAATTACTCATATACTCATTCTCTTAAGATCGAGATTCAAATATTCGTAGTCCCATTGATTGGACTAAAAAGAAATGGTCACAATTTTCTTATAAATTATGTTGCCATTAATGTGATTTCTTAACCTTGCATTTCCAACGCGAGTATATATGATGCTAATGGGTTGTTTACATGTTAGCATGCATTATAAGTTTCTTATGTTATCCCAAATGTTTAGAATATTGATGTCATTAAAAATGTTGAGTTCTCAATATTAGTAAAAAGTCAATATTGGTAGATAATTATTTATATACTTTTTATAAGTTAAAGGTAGATATATATTATATTATGAAAAAATAAAGTGGATCTAACACATAATATAAATGCCAAATATGATATTATAATATGATTACTAATAACAAAATAACTTAATATCCAACCGTGAGACACAGATATTGATAACCCAATTCGTGCAATATCATCTATATTTGGGAGCTGTGTGTCTGGTTGAAAAAACTATATTATATCAATATTGTAATAATTACAACAAAATACTTATATGATAGACTTTCTCTTCAGTGACTCGTGTACAATTTACTTTTTAATTCAAACTTAGGTTCCCGTTAAGGTTGAGATCCTCCTATTTCCACATTATTGCTCCTCCATGCTTTTTATGAGATCCTATTAAAACAACGTACTTATGCTCTCCCTAAGTGTGAGCTCCCTTCACCTTCATAAGTGATAGCACCAAAAATGTGCTATTTTTCCTTCACCTTCAAAAGGGTTTACCCAAAAAGAGGTGGTGGACTATGAAGAAACCTTCTCTCCTATTGTAATGATTAAGTCAATTAGAATACTCTTGTCCATTGCTACCTTTTATGATTATGAAATATGACAAATGAATGTCAAGACATCCTTTCTGAATGACTATCTTGAAGAGAGTATCTATATGTCTCAGCTAGTGGGATTCATTGAACAGGGTTAAGAGCAAAAGATTTACAAACTTAAATTATCCATTTATGGATTGAAACAAACATCTCGATCCTGGAATATAAGATTCGACATTGCGATCAAATCTTTTGGTTTTGAACAAAAAGTAGATGAACCTTTTGTTTACAAGAAAATTGTCAACAAGATTGTAACCTACCTTTCTGGTATTATATGTTGATGATATCCTACTCATTGGGAATAGAGTAGAATTCCTTGTTGACGTTAAAAGATGGCTAGTATTACAGTTTCAAATGAAAGATTTGGGAGATGTTCAATATATTCTTGAAATCCAAATAGTTCAAAATCGAAAGAACATAACACTAGCCTTATCTCAGGCATTTTATATAGACAAGATGTTGTCTAGATATAAGATGCAAAATTCCAAGAGAGGGATGTTACCTTTTGGACACGGAATTCATCTGTCTAAGGAACAGTGTCCTAAGACACATCAAGAAGTTGAGGTTATGAAACGAATTCCTTATGCATCAACAATTGGGAGTTTGATGTATGCCATGTTGTGTACACGCTCAGACATATGCTATGTAGTTGGAATAGTCAATAGGTTTCAGTCAATCCTAGATATGATCATTGGACTGCCGTTAAGAACATCCTCAAGTATCTTTAGAGAATGGGGGACTATATGTTTTTGCATGGTGCTAAGGATCTGATCCTTACAGGATACACTAACTCTGATTTTCAGACCAATAAGGAAATCAACTTCGGGATCAGTGTACACTTTAAATAGAGAAGTTATAGTATGGAGGAGCATAAAGCAAGTTGTATTATTGATTCCACCATAGAAGCGGAGTATATAGCTGTATGTGAAGTAGCGTAAGAAGCGGTATGACTTTAGAAATTCTTAACTGATTTGGAAGTAGTTCCAAATATGAATCTGTCTATCACACTCTATTGTGATAATAATGGAGCAGTTGCAAATTCGAAAGACTCGATAAGCCATAAGCATAGAAAAAACATCGATCGAAAGTACCATCTCATTAGGAAAATCGTACATCGAGGAGACGTGATAGTCATGTAGATCGCCTCAGAAGACAATCTAGCTAATCCGTTTACAAAGGCCTTCATGGCTAAAGTGTTTAAGGGTCACCTAGTCGACCTAGGACTACGAGACTCATAAATCTAAGACAAGTGGGAGAACTCATGGCTATCTGATGCCCTAGTTTATTGTATTTGTATTTTATTCTTTCATACTCGACATTGTATATATGTAAACCCAATGGAGTTTTAGTCCAAGTGGAAGTTTGTTGGGTTGTATATCCTAAAACTCACAGTTTGTAAACATTAAACATATTCTATTTCGCAATAAAGATGTTATTCAGGTATATTAAGTAAAGTTGTTATTGAATATGTAAATTGCACTTGTTAAAGTCTAAATCCAGTAAACTAATAAACCCTTAGCTATAGCATGAATACTTGGACTTTATGTGGATACATAAAATGGATCAAGTTTGAGTATATAGCCAAAAGGGACTATAAGTGTAGAGATAGGGTTGGGCACCTTATCTTGGAAGCACTATGTGTTGGGTTGTGTGTCCTAAAACTCGCAGTTTGTAAACTTAAATACAAATATTATCAATAAAGATGTTATTCAAACGTTTCTTCAATAAAATTGTTATTGAATCTTTAAATTGCATTCATAAATTCTAAATCCAATAAACTAAGATTCATGGCTATTATATGAATACTTGAGCTTTATATAGAGACATAAAGATGGATCAAGTTTGAGTAAATAGCCAAAACGTTCTATAGTATATGATTAAGATTGGGTACCTTATTATGGTAACACTATTGGATGCGGCCTACTCTGTAGTTGTTACAAGTTGTTGTAAAGATACTACAAACAAAGTGATCCAAATTCATTCATGTATTAACATGAGGAGCGGGGACGTCCTATGCAATGGGTTTCCATAATATCGAACCAAGAAATAAGTCACTCTTACTTTATAACGTTGTTTACTATTTAAGACTGACTATTTTGCTTAGATGACCTAGGTAACTCAATCTTAATCCTAAGCTAACTATGAATTCCTGTTTATTTGGGATTATCCGTAGATTTTCATGGATGAAGGTTGACTCAACAGCGCCGGCTCAATAAGTCTTATTTTTTAGGGGTAAGACCGAGTAGATAGTTGGGGACATAGGGTGCAAGATGAAACTCACGTCTACCCGATTTAGGGATAGGAGAAAGGTTGTTCTCTTAAGTACTGAATCCAGGTCTTGAACAAGGGGCCCCACTCTCTCATTGGCTCGAGAGGGGTCCGATTTAGTGATTGTAACATAAACTAATTATTCATTAGAGGATCAGTAGGAACATAAGGAACAAAACGTAATATCGAGGGTAAAACAGTATAGGATTGTATCAACAGCACCGGAAGCACAAGGATCATCTAAGCACTCAAATTCAATAATTTTAGCATAATATAAAGCATGCTTCTGCAGAAAAATGGGTTTCAAGACATACCTCTTGTAGAACTTCTTCAAAGCTCCTTCTCCAGCTGCAATCTTCTTCATATCTTGTTGTAGACCACCTTAAGATCTTCCCCACTATTTTCTTGGTGCTCTAGATTGAGTTGTGAGACTCAAACAAGCTTGAATCAAGGGATGAAGGAGAAAAACTCACTGCTGCAACCTTGTTGAAGAACCTTTCTTCAAACCAATTTTTCTCTCAAAACTCTTTTGATTGCATGCTCGATTTTCACTCCAGTCTCTTTCTTATATTGCAGATCAACATGCAAAGAGAAGAGTTGCATGAGTTGCAGCTCATGCTTGGAGAAGACAAAGGCAAGATGTTGCTTCATGTGTGAGCTACTTCAAAGATGGATAATGGAAAAACTTCATTTTCCATTTAAGTGCATTTTGTTTTCCAATTTTCCAATTTTATCTAAAAAACAAAATTTGATTTTATAAATGTATTTTGATTTTAAAAATGAAAATTTATTAATTTCATAAAATTAATTATAAATAAAACTTAATTAATTTAATATCAAATATTAAATTAATTTTAACACATATCCATCTTTATATATTTAAATCATATTTAAATATATAAATTCTCCTATTCCGTTTAATTCTAAAATAAAACATAATTATATCTCATATAGTTACTAATTCCCTTAATTCTAATTTGAACGTTTCAAATCAACTTATCACACTATTCTAGAGCTAGTCCATTAAGAGCTAGTAGGGGGACCTCGCGAACCTACAGATCATGAGCTCCAACGATCCGAGATTAATTGGCTAAACTCATTAGACCAGATTAATCTCCATTCGTTAACTAATGGGTCATTCCACTAAAGCTCATAGTTGCACTCCCCTTACTGTAGATATATTATGTCCACATGATTTAACCATAATCAGCAAGTCGACCTTTCACAGGTTGTTTGTAATAACGGCTAGGTCAAATATTTGTTTTACTCCCGAGATTATGTCTTATTTCTCAAGTCTCTACTGATCTTCTAATGAACAAATGGTTTGTGATCCGATCACAAAACCAAACTCTCTCAGCCCAGTGAGAGGGGTGGGGCCTCTTGTTCAAGACCTGGATTCAGTATTTGAGAGAACAACCTTTCTTCTACCCTAAATCGGGTAAATGTGAACTCCGTCTTGCACTCTATGTCTCCAGCTATCTATCCGGTCTTACCCCTGAAATGGGAGTCTTATTGAGCCGGCGCTGTTGAGCTAACCCTCAACTATGCAAATCTAAGGGCAATCTCGAATAAACAGGAGTTCATAGTTAGCTCAGGATTAAGATCGAGTTACCTAGGTCATCTAGGTGAAATAGTCAGTCTTAAACAGTAAACAACGTTATAAAGTAAGAGTGACTTATTTCTTGGTCCCAATCTTATGCAAACTCATTACATAGGACACCCCCACTCCTCATATTATAACATGTATGAATTAGGATCACTTCGTATGTAGCACTTTACAACTCTTTATAACAACTACAGAGTATGTCGCATCCAATAGTGTTACTAGAATAAGGTACCCAACCTCATTCATGTACCATAGATCATTTTGACTATTTACTCGAACCTGATCCACTCTTATGTCTCCACATAAAGTTCAAGTACTCATACAATAGTTATGGGTCTTATTTTTTTGGATTTAGACTTTCATACAATTTATGAGATCAATAACAAGTATATTGATAATAGAAAATGTTTATCATTTTACAAACTGCAAGTTTTAGGACATAAAACCTAACAAACAACATATTGACCCAACCGTTATTACAAAAAACCTGTGAAGGGTCGACTTACTGGTTATGGTTATATCATGTGAACACAAATGTATCTACAGTGAGGAGAGTTCAACTATCGAGCTATAGTGGTGTGACTCGAGAGTTAATGAATACTGATTAATTTGGTATAAAGAGTTTTAGCTAATTAATTTTAATCGTTGAAGCTCATGATCTGTAGGTCCATAAGGTGCCTCTATAGCTCGTAAAACATAAACACATTGAATTAATAAATTGAGTGAATTTGGAATGATATCAATTTGAATTGTTCAAATTGAATTTCAATTAAATTTCAATTTGAAAATGTTAAAATTGAAACTAGGGATTGAATTTGAATAGGTACAAATTCGAATTAGGGTTTGTATAATTATATATGATATAATTAACATTTAGTTTATTGAAATTAAACGAAATTGGAGAGTTTATAATATTTAAATATTGATTTCAATATTAATTACATAAATAGGATTGATATTTAAAATTAGGCGTGTGATTAATTTAATATTTGATATTTAATTAATTAATTAAATAAATATGTTCAATTAATTATAAATTCAAACTAATTCCAATTTTAATTCAATTTGAGAAATTGGATTTCGATTTAATTAAATTATGGATTTATTAAATCAGGTATTAATTAATTTAGAATTAATTAAAAGAAATTGGAAATTTAAGAATTTTGAAAAAAAAAAATTGGAGAAAGTAGGTTTTTCCCACTTTCACCTCCATGCATGAGGTGTTCTCCAAGCAAGATCACACATCAATTTCCAGTTTATTATCATGTTGCTGGCATTCATGGTTGATTAAGTGCTTGCATGCTGAAGAGTGATAAAACACTCAGAATTGAAGTGGAAGTAGTAGTGCTTTAAGCTGAAGAAAGAGTTTTTGCACTCATCTTCTTCTTCCTCTCAAACCCAAAAAAATAACTTCACCAAATTCACTCAATTCGAGTTCCACCACTCAAATTCAAGGCTGAGAATAGTAGAGAAGATCTCTTAGTGGTTCACGATTGATTTAGAGCAAAATTGGAGTGAAGAGCAACCTGGAATTGGAAGAATTCATCAAAGGTAAGTTCATGTTTTAAACCCTCTTATAATTTTCTGAAATAGCATGCTTTAGAACTCAAATTAAATATAGTTAGAGTGCTTATTGATTCTATTTCCTTTTGTTGCTTTCTTGTTTATTCCATCAATTGGTAAAGAGTGTGATTTAAGTACTCAATTAGTGTTAATTTGATTTTTGGTGGGTAAATTTTTTATGTTTCATGTTTTGGACTGATATGGATGGTTTTCCAACTTTGGCATTAGATTTCTTTTTTATTTCCAAGTTAAATTTGTAATTGGCTCTTGTTTGATGAGCTTTAATGGGTGCTCTAAAGTCTGTAATTTATTTTGAGTCATTAGATTATGAATTAGGTTATAATTTGAAGATTGAAGCAAGCAAGGTCGAGGAGAAAAATCTGCAGAATGGCTTCTGTCCAGGTAACGTTGCAACGCTACCCTTGAGCATTGCAATGCTATTCTTCGTGGCTGCCCAGATCGTGGTGTTTTTCTGCACTGTCGTAACACTATGATGCAACATCATGACATTATTCATCCCAACCAGCGAGATTTCAGTCGAGTAGCTAGTTTCAACAATTGACCGAGCGAGGATTTGAGTCTGAACTGGTTTGATCGAGCGAAGATGAACAAGGAGGGTTGGTTCAACCGGTTTTCTTCAGTTTTGATTCGGTTCAGCCCCAATCCGGTTCAATTTGACTATTTTTGGGCCGCTTCAACCCATTTTTTATGCTTTTGAGGTCCGGTTCGAGTGGTTCAGGTCCCGTTGGGGCACCAAATTGAAGCTCTTTTTTATCCTAATTTGTAATAATTTAGTTATTATGCTTGCTTAGGATGTCAAAGTTGAACCATATCAGTATTATTTAAATAATTATGCATGTGATGTATGTTGAATTTAGATTTAAACATGTTAGTGCATATTGTATGCCATTTAGATTTAAAATCCCACCATAGGAAGCATGTTACATGCATTATGTATATTTTATAAATTGTTATAATGTATAGAATGCATGTTTAGGGTTTCACTTATTTAATATAACTGTTATATTAAATTTGAATGCCTTTGATGCATGTTGTGGATGTAAGAGCATGTCTCATTTTTATAAGTTGTTATAAAATTGAGTTAGACATTAAAATCCATAACGAAGATAAGTTGTATGCTCACATAAGTTAATCACCTATTTTAATAAGTTAAAATAGGTCGATATCTTGTAAAACAACTCAACCGTTATATAATCCTGTCTAAGGTTGGAACATAGACTTAGGTTGTTTAATTAGCCGAAACTAAACCTAAGTATAATTTTACCCAAATTAATAGTAGAACACTTCAATGGGAGTTTAATAACTTATATGATAAAGTTATTAGAACACTTCAGTGGGAGATTAATAACATATACGATACGTTATTTTTAGGTTTCATGTCCCTACGAGTTCACAATCGAGATTTAAGCGGTACTTCGTGTCACCCTGGGAGTGATCTCTATTCGGAAAGTATTTGCATAATTCTAGATTCTAGTGAATAAGGGAAATTCGTTCAAATATAAATCAAATATATGATACATAGATTTCAACTTCCATGTCTCCACATAGTTCACACCGTGAGATTCATATGACACTTCGTGTCATCTTGGGAGTGACCTCCATTCAAAAAGTATTTGTATGAGTCAATAACAAGGTGAATGAGGGAAGTAATTCATAGTAAGTGAGTGAAGGATATGTGTCAACGTGTTCTGTGGTCTTTTCCGTTAGTTTGGACTATGAGATTCTTATGTTGCGCCTGCTGGTTTGCTTTAGGTGGCCCTTGCTAGTCGTTTAACGATGACTATCCCCTTAGAGGGTTGTAACATAGGATTCGGAACAACTCAAACTTCAGAAATGTATAGGATTTCTTAGGTCCATTCCCAACCTTGACTCTCCATTTTAGTAGCATAGTTGGGGCCGACCTCTGACGTCTGAAAATGGAGGGTTACACTTACAGAATTACTAAAGTGTTAGTAATTTCTTACCGAAAATAGTAACTAAACGACTACAGGAATAAGAGTTATTTTGAAGATAGTGTTTGGTCAAAATTATTTTTCTTTAGTGAAGGAGGGTATAACTGCCCTTCGATAGCATGTATTCTGACTCACTATAGTATCGCTGCAAATAAATAATGGTTATGGGTAAATTATTACTTTTTTTTGCGAAAACTTGGCTTTGGATTTAGTTGCAAATTGCTAATTAGAATTTGTTTAAAATTTTTCAGCATGTCAAATTCTTCTAGAATACTCACTTCCGAATTAGTTAATGGTAAAATCAAATCAACGTACAAATTACTAGCGGTTAATGGTTCTAAAAGAGTTTTAATAGAGGATTTTACTCTATCTCCCAACTCATCTAAAGTTTTGAACGATATTGATAAGAATGCAAAATTTGAACAATAAGATAAATATGATTTACTAGTTATCGAAACATGTTTAGTGGAAAATGATAAAACCTAGATAATTGATTTAGGTGCCGCTAATCATGTCTGTACTTTCTCATAGGAAACAAGTTCCTGAAGACAGTTGACAGAAGGCAAAACAATCTTTAAGGTAGGGATCAGGGAGGTTGTTTTAGCTAAAACAGTGAGAGATATGAAGTTATTTATAGAAGATAAATACATTTATCTTAAAAATGTTTATTGCGTTCCTTCTATGAAAAGGAATCTAATATCTATCTCTTGTTTGCTAGAATAAAATTATAAAGTTTCCTTCGAAAATGATGAAATGTTCATCAATTCAAGAAATAACCAAATTTTTTCTGCAAAATTAGATAATAACTCGTATTTTTTAAAACCGACTGAGGTCAGAGTTGTTTTGAACATAGAGATGTTTAAAACTACTGAGACTCATAAGAAAAGGAAAGTTTCTCCAAATGCCTACCTTTGGCACTTGAGACTGGGTCACATAAATCTCAACAGGATTGAGAAACAGGTTAAGAAGGGTCATCTAAATAAGTTAGAAGACAGTTCATTACCGCCTTGCGAATCCTATCTTGAGGGTAAAATGACTAAAAAATCCTTTTCTGAAAAAGGTCTTAGGGCCAAAGAACCCTTGGAGCTGGTACATTCAGACCTTTGTGGTCCTATGAATGTTAGAGCTAGAGGAAGGCATGAATATGAATACTTGAACTTTATGTAGAAACATAAAGATGGATCAATTTTGAGTAAATAGCCAAAACAGTCTATAGTATATGATTAAGGTTGGGTACGTTATTCTGGTAACACTATTGGATGTGGCCTACTCTCTAGCTATTACATGTTGTTGCAAAGATACTACAAATGAAGTGATCTAAATTCATTCATGTATTGACATGAGGAGTAGGGACGTCCTATGCAATGAGTTTGCATAAGATCAGACAAAGAAATAAGTCACTCTTACTTTATAACGTTGTTTACTGCTTAAGATAGACTATTTCGCTTAGATGACCTAGGTAACTCCATCTTAATCCTAAACTAACAATAAACTCTTGTTTATTCGGGATTATCCTTAGATTTTCATGGGTGAGGGTTGGCTCAACAACGCTGACTCAATAAGCCTCCCATTTCAAGGGTAAGACTAGGTAGATAGTTGGGGACATAGGGTGCAAGATGGAATTCATGCCTATCCGATTTAGGGATAGGAGAAAAGTTGTTCTCTTAAGTATTAAATCTAGATATGAGAGGGATCCGGTTTAGTGATTTTATCATAAACCAATTGCTCATTAGAGGATTAGTAGGAACTTAAAGAACAAGATGTAATATCGAGGGTAAAACAACATATTGACCCAACCATTATTACGAACAACCTGTGAAGGGCCGACTTACTGGTTATGGTTATATCATGTGGACACAAATATATCTACAGTGAGGAGAGTGCAACTATCGAGCTATAGTGGTGTGACTCGATAGCTAACGAATACTGATTAATTCAGTCTAAAGAGTTTTAGTCAATTAATCTTAATCGTTAGAGCTCATGATCTATAGGTCTACAAGGTCCCTTTACTAGCTTGCAAAAATATGAACACCTTCAATTAATAAATTGAGTGAATTTGGAATGATATCAATTTGAATTGTTCAAATTGAATTTCAATTTGAAAATGTTCAAATTGAAACTAGGGTTTGAATTTGAATAGGTTCTTATTTGAATTAGGGTTTGTATAATTATATATGATATAATTAACGTTTAATTTATTGAAATTAAACAAATTGGAGAGTTTATAATATTTAAATATTGATTTAAATATTAATTACATAAATAGGATTGATATTTAAAATTAGGCGTGTGATTAATTTAATATTTGATATTAAATTAATTAATTAAATAAATATGTTCAATTAATTATAAATTCAAACTAATTCCAATTTTAATTCAAATTGAGAAATTGGATTTCGATTTAATTAAATTATGGATTTATTAAATCAGGTATTAATTAATTTAAAATTAATTAAAAGAAATTGGAAATTTAAGAATTTTGAAAAAAAAATGGAGAAAGTGTGTTTTACCCACTTTCACCTCAATGCATGAGGTGTTCTCCATGCAATATCACACATCAATTTCCACTTTAATCTGATCAAGCTACTGGCATTCATAGCCGATGAAGTGCTTGCTTGCTGAAGAGTAATAAAACACTCAGAATTTAAGTGGAAGTAGTAGTGCTTTGAGCTGAAGAAAGAGTTTCTGCACTCATCTTCATCTTCCTCTTAAACCCAGAAAAATAACTTCACCAAATTCACTCAATTCGAGTTCCACCACTCAAATTCAAGGCTGAGAATAGTAGAGAAGATCTCTTAGTGGTTCACAATTGATTTAGAGCAAAATTGAAGTGAAGAGCAACCTGGAATTGGAAGAATTCATCAAAGGTAAGTTCATGTTTTAAACCCTCTTGTAATTTTCTGAAATAGTATGGTTTAGAACCCAAATTAAACGTAATTAGAGTGTTTATTGATTCTTTTTGCTTTTGCTTCTTGCTTGTGTATTCCATCACTATGGATGCAAGCCACTTTGTATTTAAGACAAATGATGTGATCCTAAATCGGTTATGTAGAGACATGCGAGTGGGGGCATACTATGCAAAAGATGTTTATATGAGATCGGACCATAAAATAGTCACTTTTCTTTGCAACGCCATTTACTATTAAAACTAAATGTTTCATTTCGATAACATAAGGTAATTAGATCTTAATACTGAGCTAACTATGAACTCTTGTTTAGCTGGGATTATCCTTTAGTTTACATGGGTGAAAGTGGCTCAACATTGCCACTTAATAAGCCTCCCATTTTAAAGGTAAAACCAGGTAGATAACTAGAGACATAGTCCTACAAGATGGAATTCATTCTTACCCGATTTTAGGGTTAGCAGATAGGTTGTTCCCTAAATTACTGACTCTTAATCTTGAATAAGAGACCTCACCCTCTCTATGACTGATAGGGACTCGTTTTATTGGTAGGACCCTAAACCAATTGTTCATTAGTGGATCAGTGGAGATTTAAGGAGCAAGATGTATTACAGGGGTAAACCCATAATTTTGATCTGGTTGTAAATATGGACAACCTATGAACGATCGACTTACTGATCATAGTTAAATCAAGTGGGAAAAAATATATCTATAGTGAGAAGAGTGAAACTATTGGGTTTTAGTGGAGTGTCTCGGTAGTTAACAAATATTGGTTAATTAAGTTAAAAGAGTTTAGCCAATTAATCTTGGATCATTGGAGCTAATCTGTAGGTCCATTAGGTCTCCTGTTATCTCATTTCGGACTAAACCTTAGAACAGTGTTACGAGAATTTGAAGTGTTCATATTTGAATTAGGGAATAAATGTTAAATATATGCGATATATTTAACGACGTATCATTCAGTTGGAAATTGAGTGATGAAGAGAGAGTTGGAGATATTTAAATAAGATTTAAATATCAAAACTATGAATAAGGATTCATCGAGATTAGTGTTGGATTTAATAATTGAATATTAAATTAAATTAATTAAAATTGTTTAATGAATTATTTAATATTAGTTTAATTTAAAATTAATTATTTGAATTAATTTTGAACTAAATGGAATTAATCAAAGTTGGTCAAAGTCAAATATTGACTTCATCAAGCTTTGAAGGTCAATGGTCAAAAGTTGATTTCACTAAGTGGGAAATTCAAAAATTAATTTTGAATTAATTTTGAACTAAAATTGTATTTAATTAAAATTTGACTAAAGTTAATGTTGACTTCAAAATAGTCAAAAGTCAAAATGTTGACTTCATTTAGTGGAAAGATTCAAGAACGATTTTTAGTGGAAAAATCCAACTTTTAGTGAATTAGTGAGATTCATTGGCAAAGTGTTGATTACACAAAATGCCACTCATCCTACCAAATTGAGTGTATTTTGAAGTGTCAAAATTTGGTTAACTCAAATTTGCATGAATTGCATATAATTGCTCTATAAATAGGATGCTTTGATAAAGATTAATCTTCTTGGCCATTTGGTGATTTTCAAGTTAGTTGATAAAAAAATTCTTCTTAACAACTTAGAGATTATAAAAGAGTTTTAGAATTTAAATCCTTTTTAGAATTTAAATCTTTTCTCTCTAAATTTCTATTCTAAATTCATCTCTAATTTAGTCACTCACCGAATCCCACCATCCCATTCTAAGGCCGGAGAATAGTCAGGAGTATTCTCATTTTGGTTCACAACCGAGAACATTGGAGTAGAATTGGTGGTCAATTTGGAGCTACAAAGGTTGTAACTCAAATCCTAATTTCAAAGTTATTTGCATGCATGTTTAATTTTTAAAATTAATGAAATTTAGGGTGCTTAAGATCCAAATTGTTTCTGCATGCACATTGTTTATACTTACAGTACGGTAGGCCCATAATGCATCATCTAACTTGAGAGCCCAATCCTTGTTAATTCGAATTTTCCTTTCAAGAATCTGTTTGATACCTCAGCAAAACTGTTAGTTTGAGGATGGTATGTTGTAGCAATCTTATGTTTCACACCATATTCAGACATCATGGAATCAAACAACTTGTACAAAATGAGATCCCTCATCACTTATGATAGACCTAGGTGTACCAAACCTTGTGAAAATATTTTTATGCAAGAGTTTCAAAACAGTGCGGGCATCATTATTCATAGTAGCTACAACGTCTACCCATTTAGACACATAATCAACTACAACCAAAATATATGTATGACCTCTAGAAGACACAGGAAAAGGGCCCCATAAAGTCAATACCTCAGACATAAAAAAGTTCCACCTCCAAAATAGGAGTCATAGGAAACTCATGTTGCCGATAGATATTGCCAATACATTGGCACCTATCACAAGATTTAACAAAAGTATAATGGTCCTTAAAAAATGAAGGCTAATAAAAACCTGATTGAAGTATCTTAGCTGCAGTTCTAGTTGGTTCAAAATGACCTCCATAAAGTGAAGAATGACAAGAGTTCAAGATACTTATAACTTCCTTCTGGTGGACACATTTCTTATGAGACCATCTGCACACACCTTGTAAAGAAGAGGATCCTCCCAATGATAAGATTTGACTTTGTGTAAAACCCTCTTCCTTTACTGAGTGGTTTGATCAGGAGGAAACACCTTACCTACAATATAGATAACAATGTCAGCAAACCAAGGCAACTTTTCATCTACCTGATATAAACATTCACCAGGGAAGGTCTCAACAATAGATGAGCTAGGTTTTTCATTCTCAAGCTCAAGCCTAGACAGGTGGTCTGCAACCACATTTTCACATCCTTTCCTATTCTTGATGGCAAAGTCAAATTCCTATAAAAGCAAAACTCATCTCATCAATCTAGGTTTGGACTCTTTCTTAGCAAATAAATATTTCAAAGTTGCGTGGTCAATATGAACAGTTATCTTAGAAACAAGTAAGTAGGGCCTAAACTTATAAAAAAAAACACAATAGCTAGCAACTCTTTTTCAGTAGTAGTGTAATCTTGTTGAGTACTATCATGAGTTTTACGAGCATAGTATATCACCCTAAAATGTTATCCTTAGGTTGGCCTAAAATAACACCTAATGCATAATTACTAGCATCACACATAATTTTAAAAGGTTCAGACCACATAGGTGCAATAATGATAGGAGCAGAAACCAATTTCTCTTTAAAAAAAAGTAAATGCTTTCAAACATGCATCATTAAAAATAAATTTAACATCCTTTTCTAACAAGTTACTCAAGGGTTTTGCAATTTTTGAAAAATCTTTGATAGATCTCCTGTAAAACCCTACATGTCCCAGAAAGCTCCTAATTCCTTTCACATCTATAGGGGTGGAAATTGTTCAATTGCAAAAATTCTTGTTCGTCCACCTCTAACCCATTATGAGATACTTTATGCCCCAAAACAATCATTCCTTCACCATGAAGTTGCACTTTTCCCAATTCAACAAAAGATTGGCTTTTTGACATCTCTGCAAAACAAGAGCAAGATTAGCAAGACAAGAATAAAAAAAAGATACAAAAACAAAAAAACCATCCATAAACACTTCCACGATCTCCTCTATCAACGCTTAAAAGATTTTCATCATACACCTTTAAAAAGTGGTAGGTGCATTACATAGACAAAAGGGCATCCTTCTACAAGCAAATGTCCCATATGGACAAGTGAAGGTAGTCTTCTCCTGATCCACAGGAGTAATAGCAATTTGATTATACCCTGAATATCCATCTAAGAAGCAATACTAAGAATAATTTGTAGGCCTATCAAGCATTTGATCATAAAAAGAAAGTGGAAAATGATCTATTTTAGTAGCCTTATTTAACTTCCTATAATCGATGCAAACATGCCATCCTTCCATTATTCTAGTGGATATGAATTCATCTTTATTATTCTTAACCATAGTCATACCACCTTCCTTCGAAACAATCTGCATGGGACTCACCTAAGAACTGTAAGAAATAGCATAAATAATCACTGCATTCAAAAGTTTCAGCACTTCCTTTTTAACCACATCTTTCATGGTAGGATTTAATCTCCTTTGATGTTCTACTGAAGGAGTAAAGGAATCTTTCATCAATATTCTGTGCATACAAATTGATGGACTAATCCCCTTAAGATCCTTAATAGACCAACCAATAACAGATTTATTATCCCTTAGCACTCTCAACGATTTCTCTTCTTCACATTCATTTAGATCAGAAGAAATAATAATAGGAAAAGAAGAAGAATTACCCAAGAATACATATTTAAGATGAGTAGGCAATTTTTTTAACACCACAATAGGTTTCTCTACCTCACTCACAGCATGTAAAGACTTAAAAGACATGTTTTTATATATTTGTCTACAAACATGTAGACTATCTAACCATTTAACATACTGAGCAATATCATCCAAGATGTATCAACATCATCACAACCAAAATCTATAATACTTTGTTCTAAATAATCTCTAACAAGTAAAACATTAGCATGCTCCTCAACAGTCCTAACAATCACATCTATCATATTGCAAAAAATTGGCCTCATCATGATTTTTCAATGACCTGTAGATGTTAAATGCTACCTTTTCATCATTCACCCTCAGAGTTAATTCACCTTTTTGGACATCAATCAAAGCTCTTCCAGTGGCTAATAATGGACGACCCAAAATGATAGACATTTTAGAGTCCTCCTCCATGTCTAGCACCACGAAATCTACAGGAAAATAAACTTGTCAACCTTGACTAAAACATCTTCAATAATACCTCGAGGATATGTCAAAGATCTGTTAGCTAGTAGTAAAGAGGTCGTAGTGGGTTGTACTTCTCCAAAGTCAAGCTGCTTGAAAATAGATAAAGGCATCAAATTAATTGAAACACCTGAATCACACAAAGCTCTAGAAATAGTCAATGAATCAATAGTGCAAGGGATAGTAAAACTCCCTAGATTTTAAGCTTTTATGGTAACTTTTTCTGCAGCAAAGCACTGTACTCTTCTTTCAGACCAATCATTTCATATTTCTTAGACTTATTCTTCTTTGATAGAATATTTTATGAATTTCACATAATTAGGCATTTTTTCTAAAGCTTCTAATAATGAAATATTAATATGCAACTTCTTAAAAATCTCTAGTAACTTAGAAAATTGCTCATCTAACTTCTTTTTCTGAAAGCTCCGAGGATAAGGAATATTATTAGGCAAAAAAAAAAAAAAAAGTATAAGTGAAGAAGACTTACCTGAAGATGATTCTGGTTCACTTATCTATTCCTTTGGTTGCTCTTCCTTAGCAACATCCTCAGGTTCTTACATTTCACTAGCTTCATCATTAAACTCTTCCACTTCTTTTTCAAATGGTTCATCATCATTGACATTTATCAAAAGGGTGGCTAGCTTTTTCCCACTCCCAATGTCAAAGCTTTAGTTTCCTCCTTTGGATTCTTCTCAGGACAATTGGGGAATTTACCATTTTGCATTGTCTGAAGGAAAGTGGTAATTTGGCTAAGATGCACTTCCATTTTTTGAATTGCCTTCCCATGAGCTTGCACTGTGGTCTCTGAGTTTGTAGTTCTTTCTTTAGATTCCTTTACAAATTCCAACATTACTTCCTCTAGAGAAGATTTCCTCTCCACATTTGATATTCCTACGCCAGAGAATTCAGGTGGTGCTTGCAAAACATTTTTATTGTTAGCATAGAAAAAAAATTCATGATTTCTCAAACTAGGATGATAACGAGTAGGAATTTGTTAGTGGCCCTATAATGTCCTATGTCAACATAATTGTCTGTCTCACTCTTCTATCCACCCCAAACTTATTGAGACTCTACTTCCATGGCTACTTAAGAAGCTATTGATGGTGAATTCAATGATTGTCCTCCTACAACCAATTTAGACAAGTGTTAGTAATTGTGGTCAATTGAGCCTGAATAGCACTGACCTCTTCAATTCCATAGACTCCAGCAGTTTTGGTGGCAAGATCTCATCGCTTGGCCAATTATAACTCATAATGGCCATGTCCTCTAAAATAGCATAAGCATTAGTAGCAGTTTTTCCAAAGATCATCATTCCCTCAGTAGTAGCATCTAAAATGGATTTAGTGTTACCATTCAACTCATCGTAGAAGAACTAAATTTGCAACCAATTGAGATACTCATATTGTGGGCATCAAATAAACCCTTGTATCTCTCCCAACATCCATAGAGTTGTTCATTAGGTTGTTGAAAGAAAGCTATAATCTCATACTTCAATTTGGAAGATTTGGTGGGTGGAAAGCACTTGTTCAAAAAGACTTTAGCTAGTTCATCCCATGTTCCAATGCTCTCCGATGAAATTGATTGAAGCCAATCCTTAGCTCGATCCTGCAAAGAGAAAGGAAATAATCTCAGTCTTATGGCATCATTAGAAACTCCATTAATTTTTATCGTCCCATAAATTTCAAGGAATGATCTCAGATGCCTGTGAGGATCTTCAATAGGGCGTACTCTAAAAGCAATGTCCTTTTCCATTTGAATTGACCTTGGTTTCAACTTAAACTTGTTTGCATTTACAGGTTCATTCACGATCCCGGGCTGAGCTATGGGAAAGGATGGTTGGAAATAATCCCTAATGGCCTTCTCCACTTCTTCGACCATCACTTCTTCCACTTCTTGCTTAAGTCCAAGATTTCTCTTAAATGTACATTCAATCTCAGGATCAAGAGGCAAAAGAGGTGTGTCCTTTATCACGGGGCATGCATAAGAAGCCCTAGTCTAAAATTTCTCTGATTATTGAATACTAAGAAAAAAGGCCGTTATTTTGATCTCTGGTAACAATGACAAAAAATTGATGTGCAATGTGTATGTGCAAGTGAACGCGGTCAAGTTATAATATATTAAAATGGCTTAAGAAGCCGAGTATCATCCATATGGATGAGACAAATAGTTTCCACTTAACTATTCAAAACCGTATTGATTTTAGCTAGGAAATTGAAAAGTCAAATTGAGTGATTTTTATTTAATTGCAGAAAATTACGACAAACAGATGAAATTTCAAAATTAATGAGTGTTCTAGGATGTCAGTTTTCATTACATACTTCACTGGACAATATTTAGGTCAATCATGGAATCAAGCATACTGTTTATCTAAGTTTACAATCTAAATTCCAAATTATTATCTTTCGGAAATTTTTTTTTTCATGTGATCCTAAATGATAATTAACGTTGTGATATCAAATTAATGTGATCCTAAATGATCCTAAATGATAATTAACGTCATGATATCAAATTCATGTGATCCTAAATGATAATTAACGTCGTGATATAAAATTAAAACCCATAGCATTAAACATTTTCATCGTCAACTTTTACTACTCTTCTAACTACGTATGTGATAGGTTAATAGCAATTTAATGTTACAAGTCCGATTAAACATAGAATCTACCGAATTGAACATTCAATCTAACATTTATTGATGGCCAATAAAATTCAATTAAAACTGCAACATACAAAGATAAATAGTTGTGCAATTCCATGAAATTTCCTAAATATTAACTCAAGTTAATATATAAATCCAACAACACCCTAAAACAAAGGGTCTAGCCACTCATGGTTCTCAAAGACATATTCTCATACAAGATTGATAGCATTCGAGTAGAGAGAAAGAACGAATAAGAGAAAACTTTGTCTAGAATGCTCCTCCTATGGTGGAAATTGCCATTCATCTCTACGTTAGCACGTCCAGAAAATAAACGGTCTCACAATCGGTCTTCAATCTTTAATCTTTTGCAAGAACTCTCCCTTTTTGGTCTCAAAATTAAGTTTGAATTGTTGGGATTGGTGTCCTAATTCTCTCGGAGTCTCATTGTTTGTATTGATACACATTATTTGATGAATAAAATAATTGTTATTTAATTCTGGAATTTACTCATATCCAATAAACAACGCTCCATGGTTATCTTATGTGAACTTAAGCATGTATATGTGATATACAAGTGGATCATGCCTTAAGTGATAACGTAAAATAGGTCTGTAGTATAAGGATTAAGGAGGGATACCTGATCTTGGTGACACTACGGATACGACGTGCTTTGTAGAGGTTTGCAAGTGTTGTAAACTACTACAGATGGTAGATCCTGACCATTCATGTGGAGACATGCGAGCGAGGTTTTCCTATACAAAGAGTTTGTATAAGACCGGACCACGAGATGACTAGACTTTGTGTATAACACTGTTCATACTAGAGACTTACATCTCACCTAAAAGACCATAGGTGACACGACCTCAATCTTGAGTGTTTTGGGTACTCATGCCTTTGAGGCCAGTCTTTTAATTAGTATGGGTGAGAGTGGCCAAATTGCCAACTCAACATGCCTACCTTTTTGGGGACTTGTCTGATCTGGGAGCTGGGAACTCAATCCACAAGATGAAATTCAATTCTTTCTTGAAGCAGGGATAAGTAGAGAGATTGCTCCCTTAAGGACTGATTCTGGGGTTTGAACATAGTGGCCACAACTTCTCTTTGAAAGAGAGGACTCAATCATAGTAGAACTATGACTTATGTTAATTAGAGGGATCAGTGGTACTTAAGGAGTTAAATGTAACTATAGAGACATAACGGTTATTGGCCCAGCTGTACTTACGAGCAATTTTTGAAGGGTTGTCGCACTTCTGATTGGTTAAGATGGACACATAATATATCTGTGGTAAGAAGAGTTCAACTATCGATCTTTAGTGGAGTGCCTGGTAGTTAACGAATGGTGGATCCCGTGACAAGAGTTTAGTCAGTTATTCACGTACCATTGAAGCTTCGAGCCACAGGTCTATAAGGTCCCCTTGGTAGCTCAATGGAATTAGTTGAGGATCAGTTCTTGGTATTGATTTGAAATGTTCAAATTGATAAGAGGTATTTTGATTATATGTGATATGATTGGTATGATGTATGAGATACATCTAGTGGAGGATTAATGTAAATGAGATTTACATTAAGTACCATGGAATAGAAAAAGAACTATGGTTTATATGTTTCATGAGATGAAATATTAAAACTATAGGTTATAAATATAGTATGATAAGTTGGTTATCATTTATATTTATAATAATATTAATTATTAGATAATTAAATCTTTTTTCTCTAATCAGTAATTGAGTGAGAGGTTATTGGTGGTTCTTGGTAACCGTGAGCTAAAAGGAAAATTGTTTTCCTATTTTTAGTAAGTTTTTTGTCAAAATTGATTTTGGAAATTTTCTCTCGTAAAAAGAATCTCACGGAAGTTGTCAAGTAATCACGGATTTACTAAGCAACAGCTTGACTAAGGTAAACAATCGTGTAGTGTTTTGTAATCGATAGACGCAGAACTAAGCGATGAGTTAAATGTTCCCTTAGCTTTTGCTAAAAGATTGGGCATCGACCTATACCATAGGTTCAGCCTTCTCCCACTTGCTCAATCTTTTACACGATTGTTGTTTTCTCCATTCTTCTGCCTCAAACCAAGCCCAAACAGAGCCCACCCTTTGGATTTTCACATCGAGAATACCAAGGTAGCCTTCTTTGTGGTGTCATACTCCACTCGACATCGTCGAGGTTCTGTGGAGGTCGTTCGTGTTGTTGGGGGGTTCGTGATCAAGGAGATCGCTGAGGACGAGTGTGCATTGTTCATGCTATGTAGCGATCATGTTGATCGAGCATTCGAGGTTGCTGTATTCGAGCGTTCGTGAGCAAGGAGCGTGGAGACGAGTCGACAAATGTTCATAGCATTTCTCCTTATTCATTTTTATTTTCATGTATTGATTGCATAACCCTATGTTTCTGGTTTTGACTGTAATTGTAATGTTCATATATGATTGTAATTTAGAATGATCTTTCTACTGCTCATGAAAATCCTCATGATCGATTTCCTTCATGAATGTCTTCCAATTAGGTCAGAATTCTCCTTTTATGTGTTTAGAGTCGTCTAATTAATCAGAGGGTTAAAATTTGGCACAAAATCCTTGCCAAAATTATTAAATTTTCAATTAAGGAAAGCCAGCTTTGCGACGCTTGGACAACAACATTGCAATGTTGGTATGATTTTGTCGAAGCATTGTAAAGCTCACACTACAAGAATTTTTGGCTTTAATGTCGGTTGAAAAAAGTGAAATCAGATGTATAATATCGATTTTGTTTTGTTTTTTTAAAAGCGGATCTTTAATGTCGATTTTAAACTGACATTGTAGGGGTACCTTTAATGTCGGTTTTAAACCGACATTAAAGATCCACTTAATATATCCTCTCATTTTCTATTTTCCCCCCATTTTTTTTTTCATTTTTCCCTCTTCACTCTCCCCCTATTTTCTTTTTCCTCTCATTCTCACACTTCCCTCTTTAGACCCTCTTCTTTCTCACTTCTCTCTTCCAAATCCTTGTCATTTGTCCGTCGATCGTGGGTGAAGAGTTTGTCGTGGTGTAGATCTGGCTTCCGTGCAGGTCTATTCGTCGTGCAACCTACACCGTCGCATCTAGTTGCTCAGATCTACTGCTCGTTCTGTCGAAGCACCACAGCCAACCGGATCGGATTGTGGGTGAAGCTCATTCTGTCGAAGCGCCACAGCCTGGATCTGCTACTCCCTCTTCAATTATTTTTTTGTATCTTATACTCTCGGTTTGATAAATAAGCACCCAAACTTAATACGCTAATCATGTGTCTCCAGATCTGAAGTTTATATTCCTACGTGGTGTGTGTTGCCGTTTGTCGTTCAATTTTCCCTCGCTGCGTGTCTCCAGATCTGCTGCCGTTCGTCTTTGTCCACCGCGATGTCGTCCAGATCAGTATGCTCTTCTTCTTTTTCCTCTCTTAAACTCACAGCAATTTTTGTTCTTATGTTTACGCCTCTTAACTGTTTGTGTAAATGTCTCAATGAAAGCCAGTTGTGGTTTCACTCCAATATGTCTCTTTGGTCCTAGATTTTGACCTTTTTATGTGTCTATGGCCTTTGAAATTCGATTTGATTAATGGTTTTGTTGTATATGATACATTTGTTAAATTACTTTCACTATAATAATTTTGGGCTTTAATGTCGGTTGAAAAAACGTGAAATCAGATTTATAATGTCGGTTGTTTTTTTTTAAAAAGCGGATCTTTAATGTCGGTTTTAAACTGACATTGTAGGGGTACCTTTAATGTCGGTTTTAAACCGACATTAAAGACCCGCTTAATTTTTTCCTCTTCACTCTCCCCCTATTTTCTTTTTCCTCTTATTCTCACACTTCCCTCTTCAGACTCTCTTCTTTCTCACTTCTCTCTTCCAAACCTAGTCATCCGTGGTGTAGATCCTTGTTTGTCGAATGTCCATCGTGGTGTAGATCTGGGTGAAGACTCTACCATTCATCCGTCGATCGTGGGTGAAGAGTCTGTCGTGGTATAGATCTGGCTCAGATTTGAAGTCGCACCAGTCATCCGTGGTGTAGATCCTTTCATTCGTCCATCGTCGGCCGCACAGTCACCTGGATCTGAAGTCCAGATCTGAAGTCGCCCTGATTTGTGTGCCACCATTTTTCGTTCGATCTGAAGTCTAGATCTAAAGATCTGAAGTTCGCCATTCATCGTTCGTCCAGATCAATATGCTCTTCTTCTCTTTTCTCTCTTAAACTCACAATAATTTTTTTTCTTATGTTACGCCTCTCAACTATTTGTGTAAATGTCTCAATGAAAGTCAGTTGCGGTTTCACTTCAATATGTCTCTCTGCTTCTAGATTTGGGCCTTTTGATGTGCCTATGGCCTTTGAAATTCGATTTGATTAATGGTTTTATTGTATATGATACATTTGTTAAAGTATTGGCAAGAGGCGTTGCCAAGAGTTACTCCTGCGTTGGGTATGCGTGAGCAAGAGCAGTGAAAGAAAAATGTTGAGCGCAAGGCACTGGGTAGATGATCGTGTAGCAAATGGGTAGTACTACACGATGAGGTAGGCGATCGTGTAGGCGGGCGCTGGATGATCGTGTAGCAATGTGGGGAGCTAAACGATGAGGTAGACGATCATATAGTAGATGTGCGGAGCGAAGCGATGCGCTAGACATCATGTAGATATGCGGAGCGAAGCGATGCACTAGACGATCATGTAGATATGCGTGGGCGCTAGACGATCGTATAGCAGATGCGCAGGCACTGGACGATCGTGTAGGCGGGCACTGGACGATTGTTTAGCAGATGCACGGGCGCTAAGTGATAGACTACCTGGTGCTATGTGATAGTGAGCGCTAGACGATAGCGGTGCTGTGCTAGACGATGAGCAGACGTCCTACATGATAGGCGGAATGCTAAGCGATAGGTGAATGCGTTAGACGATATGTCGTCAGCACTAAACGATGGAGGTAAACGATGGGCGCGATAGCTAAACGATCGCCTATGCACGAGATCGTTTACTAAACGATTGAGCTACACAATGGGCCACTAGAGCTAAGCGATAGATGCAGAACTAAACGATTGATTGGCTTGAGAACATGTGCATTATGCTAATTAAATACACTAAAAGAATGTTTGACTCACAGTTTTAATAAGTTTTAGTTGATGACTCATAGTTTTAAAAAGATGATTCTCTTGTTTTGCAGGTGCAACAAAGGAGTAAAGATTTGGTATCGCAACCTCTTCATGCTTTTTCTTGGGGAACTCTAGTAAAGAATTTTACCATTTATACACATTCTCAATAAAACACGGTTAGTTGAATATGAATTCTGATCACATTTTCACTTTCAATCCTTTGTCTTAAACCTTTTTTGTTTGTGATCCTTTGAACAATAGTGATTAGACAAAGATGCCTATAACCAGACACTACTGAAGCTGGGGGGAGGGGGGGGGTGGGTTCTGTTCAAGAAGAATTATGAAGAGATCCATACTAACCAATTTGGAGATGGACAGTAAATTCATAATGGTTTACTTTGTAATTTGTGTTTTAAAGGGCTGAATTATTGTACAACCTTTTAAATTATAATTTTATATCAGAATTTGTGGATTAAATTTAATAGATTTTCAATCCATACATAAATAATATGTCATAGCCACAGTGTTCGATGTTGATGTGTCATGTTATACTTTTTGACCAAAAAAATGGATTCAACAACGAAATTTAAAAAAACGGACAATAATTGATAAAACAGACAGATTATGGGCTTTAATGTCGCAACAACCGACCTTTAATGTCGCAACAACCGACATTAAAGTCAGTGTTATTAAAGCCCTTTAATGTCGGTTTTAAACCGACATTAAAGACAACCGACATTAAAGCCCGAAATTCTTCTAGTGTCAAGGTTAGGGCTGCGTCGTTGCATTCTAGAGTGCAGATACTGCCTTTTTGCATTCAACACTGCTTCACGTCTTATTGTTGCAATGCTACAACCGACATTGAAACACTCCCCTGCCTTTTGATACATAGCATTTTTCCTCTATTTTCTTCACTCCCTTTGGTCCATTACTTGGTTTTGACTCATTTAAGCCTAATTTTGTCATTTTTGGATTATTTTAAGTATAATTAACTTTCCAATCACAAATCCTTGAAATGACTAGCAAATACATCAAATTTGATAAAAACATATTAAATACAATCCTAAATCTAAAGCAAAATAACACACATTTTCTGTGCGATTCACATGTTAGGTTAGATGTATAATTGAGAGATTGTATGTTTAACTGGATCTATAACATTAAATATTTGTTAATTTATCATGAGAATAGTTAAGTTAATAAAGAAAGTTGCTAATGGTGATGCTTAATACCATGTTTCTTATTTGGTTTCAAGAGATTAGTAATTACTTAAGTTGCATGGGAAAGAATTGTTTTTAAGAGGAATAATTTGGATAATAGTTTCTAGACTTAAGCATATTGTTTACACAAGATTCCATGAAAATCTAAGCATGACTTAATGAAGTATTTAATGAATTCAACACCCTAGAATGCTTTTACCTATAAGATTTTCATTTTTTTAATGAATTTAGTTTACAAATCTTAGTTTCCATTCCTTAGATAAAATTGACACAATTCTAAATAACTAAACAAATATGTAATACTTTGATCCCTTGGGATGATACTCGATCTCTCAAGACCGTTTTACTATACTATTACTCGACACGTACACTTGCACACCATCAATATTCATACGAGTAATTCATAAGAACTTGAAGACCTATGTGACATCATTTACAATGTAACATCATTCCGTAAATTAATGCGGGAACTGATATGCAAAATTCAATTATGTAAATTATTGTAATCGTAACTTTTAAAATGAAATAAATGGTAATTAAGATCTTAATCTCTTTATAATTTTGTTGTGGGGTGAATGACTGGAGCGGATCTCGTCACCCAAATCCAGACCAAATATGTTAACCGTATCCACTATAACAAACTGCTAGTCTTAGTGGAAAGATTGCGTCGAACACAGGGAGCTCTAGAATTTCTTAATTAAAGTGTTTTCAGCTCGTGTAACTAAGCGAGGTTTTGAAAATTGTTTTGTAGCGAAGAAATTTAAAAGCATAAAATAAAAGTAGAGTAGTTGTGAGAACAATGAGAAAAATGCATAGCTTGAGTTATCACGAAATTCTCAATTTCAATTCATTCGATCATAGATTTCTCATTACTAGAGTTAAGCAATTGTTTATACCTAACCAAATTAATTGGAAAAGCCAGTTAATTTGACCTAATCAACTAATTAGCCCAATTTAAATCGATGAACAACATGCAAATTCAAGTTGGCCTAATTGCATTTAAATCTAGGGCAAAGTTAGGTTGAATATCTAACAGGAAAAATCTTAATTAAATATTCAATTGATTTGATTCTAGGTTTGTTAGAACAATACTCATCTAAATGATTTGCAAGCTAACGTAACCTATTGCTTTAGTTGATTAACACAAGATTAAATGTCACATATCAAATGTCAATCACAAGCGATAATTATAAAATTCCCAAAGATTCTAATAATATAATCATAAACATTAAAAAATGGAATCGAATCCGAAAATTACGAATAACTAGTTCGAAAATTCACAAATACAACAAATAGGTAAAAAAATCCTAAAACCCAACTTGGAACGATTACCTTAGACCATAATATTCATAATAATCGACAAGGAATTTTTTTGACTCATCCTACTGACTAAAAAAGGGGGAAAAGATGAGAGGAATCGTGTGGGGGTTGGCTGGATGGTAGATGAATGACCTGATTCGGCAAGATATCAATTTATACTGAGGTCGCAGCGTAATGACACTGGTAGGAATGTAATTTTCGCTCTAATCAAAGTGTAAGTCTTAAGTGTAAAGCAAGCATTGTTACTCTATGGTGATTTGGGCAGATGCGCACGTTTTTGTGTGTTTTCCATCAAAACACGTATCGTAGCTACGCAATGGGTAGCGTAATTATGCTGCATGAAATGTGAGGCTACTACCTTGTAGCGTAACTCTGGAGCGTTAGGCTAGCATAATTACCTCGTGATTGTTATCAACATTTTGTCTTCAAGTAGCTCTACGCTGTGTGCTGGGTCGTTATGCTTGTTTTAGGGGCATTTTTGGTAATTTTTCTCCTTTGAAGTTCGGATGCTCAAATTAACTCCAAACTATTTCAAATTAGCCCTGAATGACTCTAAATGCTTAATTCTACCTCTTAAGTACTCGAAACCTACAAAATAGCATAAGAAACACATAAAATCGTGGAACAATCCTGAATTCAGTGGAGCTAGATAGCACATTTTTTGTGCTATCAGCGAATTTTTGCCAGACAATAAAGCCAAAAATCAAGATATGATAAAGTAGAATCATGATTAAAGTAAAATCAAGATAAAAAGAGATAAGATAAGATTTAATCTAGCTGGTTTGGGATTAGGAAAAGTCATATTCCTAATCCCAGGACGGTTAAATCTCATATCTCAATCCTAGTAGGATTAAGATAAACCCTTGGTCAAATCCCCTATAAATAGACCATTAAGGCTTTATATGTGGTAACAAAAATTTCTGACTTCTTCTGTTGTTCTACAATTCTATTATCGACTTAGGCATCAGAGCATCTTTTCTTCATTTTCTTCTTATTGTTTTCTTTTCTTTTTTTTTTTGCATGTCCTTTCTTCTCCAAATTACAAATTTACCATTGATGCCATGTGAAGGTCAGAAGCATTTTCCCTTAGCTGGAATTTGGCATCAATTATTAGCACTGTTTATGGGGACGTAAATCTTCACAAAATTAAGAAACTCAAGGCCATGACAACTTATTTCTTATGATATTGTTAAAGAAGGGATTTTGATGAAAAAATCCATGGGAAAATTAGATCTCTCTAACCAAAATCGAGAGAAAACATAGGCGAATTAGATCCCTATACTAAAATCAAGGGAAACTAAATTCAGATCATAAAAAAAAAGGTTTTATGAAGATTTTGGGGGGCTAAATTTATGGTTAAAAAAAGGAGAAAATGGTGAATTAAGGAAGAGGAGAAAAAAGGGAAAAACCTAGGATTTCATTATTTTCATCCTTCACATTTTCTCTTTCATTATTTAGTATGCCAGCCGCTGCCTACAAACTTCTCTTCTCCAAGTAGCATTTCTAGCAATAGCAAACAACGATATCAAACAATGGATAACATGTGCTTCTAATGATGTGACAACAGTATCGAAGCTCTTATAGAGAAATACTTATACTCGCTTTGGCACCCTGCATGCCATCATAAGTGATGAAGGAACTCACTTAATCAATCACGTCGTTAGTAAGCTCCTGGTCAAATATAACGTTCATCACAAAATCGCGAAAGCTTACCATCCTCAAACGAATTGTCAAGCTTAGGTTTCCAAATAAGAAATCAAATTAATACTTCAAAAGGTTATCAACTCAATGTGAAAGGATTGAGTGCAAAAGCTGGATGAGGCATTATGGGCATGCGGTACAATGTACAAAACACCCATCGGAATGTCCCCATATGCGATTGTTTTTGGAAAAGCATGTCATTTTCTTCTAGAGCTTGAGCACAAAGCATTTTAGGCAACCAAAAAGATCAATTTAAACATGGAAGCCTCGGGTGAAGCAAGAAAATTGCAGTTATTGGAGTTAGATGTGGAGATTGCGAAAATGTAAAAATATACAAAGAACGCATGAAGCGTTGGCATGACCAACACATTAGTAAGAAAAATTTTGAAGTTGGCCAAAATATTTTTGTATTCAACTCACAATTTTGTTTATTTCCAGGTAAATTGAAATCCTGATTGTCGGGACCCTTCATTATAAAAGAAATCTACCCTTATGGAGTGGTAGGCTGATGCATGAAGATGGATCCAATGCATTCAATGGTCAAAGGATTAAACTATATCTTGGAGGTGATTTTGATTATAAAATAGCCTCCATCGATTTGGGGAAGCCTGAGTAAAGAAGACCGTGAAATCCATGAGCTGAGAAACGATGACATCTTTTTAAGGTGCATCATATCCTTTTTGTATCATTTTTATGATTTTTTGTTATTTCACTTATTTCTTGATTAATTGTTTTCTGAACATTTTTTTTATCCATAATTGCTTAGTAGATTGGATGATGAGGGTTAAGAAGAGGATTTAAATGTGATGAGTGTTGCAATGAGTTTCGGGATGTGTGGAGATCATAACTTAACGCATTCCTGTCAAAGTCATCACAGGTGAAGGAACATCGAACGACAAAAGCTGACCATTAGAATAGAGGAAGGACGTAACCCCTGACATTCTTTCACATCCCATTTATTACGCGTACATCATGATGACCTCAAACCTTGAATCGAGTGTTCGATCACTTCCTCTTCCACTAGCATGCCTATTTAAACCCATTCTTCCTCCACTAATTCTCTTCTTACCCTTTCGAAGAGAACCCTAACTTTCTGAGATTTACGGCAAACTCTGTGTCTGACAATCACTTTTCTTTCCCAACCAAGCTTTCGAGTCACTTGCATTCTATTTCTCCTCCAATGGCTCACCAAAATGTTACTTCCTCCGCCCACGCCGCCACCTCCTTTTCTTCCTATGAGGTGGGGACATCTCGACCAGCCTCCAGGCAATAGCTTTTTTTAGTGGCTTCTTCCTCTTTTAACCCCAGCCTCATTAGAACCACCTCCTCGATCAGATCTGAGCCAACATTGTTACGTTCATCATCCCCACATGAATGCATTCAACCAAGAACATCCAACGCCAATGAAGCTAGGCGAAAGGATGAGCGAGAGGTGTATGGAGATATCCTCAAGAACTTAAAGCCACTCGATTCCCTTGATGACGAGGGTGTAGTCAAACAACCAAGCTAGGTGGGGGTTAGATCTGAAGTTTCGATGCATGGTCCTGACCATGCGGTAAGTAGACCTAAGGCGCTGGATTTCAATGCACCAAGTCCTTTAAGCATCAAGGAAGGGCCTCTCGGGAAAATGTTCACCGTATTTGGACAGAAGAAGGCGAAAAAACAAAGCACCAAGAAGACAAAGACACTATGCATCGACTTATTGGATGAAGAGGAAGAGCCTCTTCAGCGAAAAAGTGCAAAGGAAGGAAGAAAGAAGAGTGAGGAAGTAATAGTCGTACCCGCATCATCTGCAGAGCACTTAAGGGAAAAAGTCACCACCAAGGTCAATAAGGTCAAAGAGGGCTTTTAAGTGCTGAAAAAGGAAGCCACAATCCTCATCGCCGCAACATAATTTCACCATGAAGTACGCAATGAGGATATTGAGAAAAATGGGGCCTCATTGCAACCAAGGCCAGACTAGTCGATGGATAGTGCATACCTCACCGTACTCGAATTTGAAAAGGAATGGAGAGAGGAAAGCGACGAGGAGAAGAGAGCTCGAGGAAAGAAGGCTTAGTGCATTAAGCGTAACCTGAAAAAAAATATAAGAAAAAAAGATAGTTTTAAGGGAGAAGGATGAGAAGAAAAAGAAGCCTGAAGAAGGCACCGCCGAGAAAAGCGGCAGCGAAGAGGAAGGACATAGGCAATGCGCCCATGGTCGACGAAGAGAGAGCGTCAAATAAGAGGCCCCTGATCCTGATAGAGATGGGATTTTTCCCTGAGAATGCACCTTTGCCCATCTTCATCATAGATGTTGTAGATACGATTGGGTAGAGAGAATTTTCTGAAGGAGCCAAAATGGTTAAGCCGTTAGCAGTTCGTGCATTCTATGAGGGGACACTTCATACAGATAGATATAGAGCGGATGTTGGCAAGGAAACAATTGGGTTCGATGTCAAGAAATTCAAAGAAATTTATAATTTGGAAGACATCCCTAACACTAAAGGAAATAGGATCATTGAAGAGCCAACAACAGAAGAACAGAAGGAAGCGTTGAAAGTGGTCGCACTACCAAGGACATGATGGTATACAAAAGTATGCAATGGAAGCAAGCAGAATCAATAAGCACTCTAATTACATTTAATTTGAGTTCTAAAGCATGCTATTTCATAAATTCAAAAGAGGGTTTCAAGAACATACCTTTGACAATTTCTCCCAAATCCATACTGCTCTTCACTTCAAATCAACTCTGAATCGACAATGAACCACCAAGAGATCTTCTCTACTATGGTGGAACTCGAATTTGAGTGAATTTGGTGAAGGATATTAAGGGTTCTTGTGAGGAAGAAGATGAAGTAGCAGAAACTTTTTTCAGCTCTAGAACCATTATCTTTCTTCTTCAAAATTGAGAGTTTTATATTTCTTCGGCATACAAGCATTCCTCAACCATCAAATGGCCAGCACCTACTTCCAAATTCAAGTTGGATTTGTGTATGCTTGTAAGAAGAACACCTCATTCTCAAGGTGTTTATGGACAAAACCCATATAGTCTAGTTTTTCCAATTTTCATTTTAATAATCAATTAATTCAAAAATTTATAAAAAATTGATTTAATCAATTCATAATTAATCAAATATCAGAATTCAGTTTCTTAAATTGAATTTTAAATTGGAAATTAATTTGAATTTTAATTAATTAAATATCAAATATCAAATTAATCACACATTAAATTTAAACATGAACCTAATTCATGTAATTGATATCTAAATCAATATTTAAATATCATAAACTCTCCAATTTCGTTTAATTTCTATAAATTAAATGTTAAATATTTATATTAAATATAATTTATACAAACCCTAATTTGAACTCATCCAAATTCAAACCCTAATTTCAATTTGAACATTTCAAATTGATATAATTCTAAATTCACTCAATTTAATAATTCAAGGTGTTCATGTTTTATGAGCTAGTAGAGAGACCTTATGGACCTACAAATCATGAGCTCCAATGATTAAGATTAATTGGCTAAGACTCTCTAGACAAAATTAATCAGTATTGTTAACTATCAAGTCACATCACTATAGCTTAATAGTTGCACTATCCTCACTGTAGATATATTTGTGTCCACATGATTTAACCATAACTAGTAAGTCGACCCTTCACATATTGTTCATAATAATTGCTGGGTCAATATGTTGTTTCACCCCCGATATTACGTCTTGTTCCTTAAGTTCATACTAATCCTATAATGAACAAATGATTTATGATCTAATCACTAAACTGATCCCTTTTGGGCCAGTGAAAGGGTGTGGCCCCTTGTTCAAGACATGGATTCAGTACTTAAAAGAACAACCTTTCTCCTATCCCTAAATCGGGTAGGCGTGAATTCCAGAGTAGAAGGTAGAAGATGGGATGATTTCGACTGAGCCCTAAGGGTTTCTTTTATAGGCCAGACACAGTGTCATAACGCTAGGGAGAGCATTGCAACACTCGGCTGCATCGCACGTGCTGAGGGGTTCATGTCAAAATTTACAGCGTTACAACACTCTGAAGGAGCATTGCACACTAATGCTTCTATCTTACAGTGTCACGCTTCAGCGTTGGAGTGTGTTGCAATGCTGGTGTCCTTATGTTTCCGAAGCATTGCATCGTTTAAGGGCAGCGTTGCAATGTTGCCCTGCGTCCAGACATTTTTCTTTTTTTTTGGTCATTTGATCAATTTAGCTTCTAATTTTGTCATTTTAGCATCTTTAAGTCCCGAAACACTTGATGCAACCGCTTGTATACTCAAGTCTTACAAAATAAGCAATTAAACTAAAAAACCCTGAGTTAAGCAGAAGAAAATAACACATTTCAAGTGCTATCAAACACGCCCAACTTAATTCTTGATCGTCCTCGATCAAGGTAAAACAAGCAATCATGCATGTATAATTAGTTTGTCAAACTAGAGTGTTCCCTACTCAAGCCTCAACAGTCAACCAGAATCAAATTCACAATCAAATGGGTAATAAAAAAGCATTCCATCATTTGATGAACAGTTTGAAAATTCATTTTAAAAATATTTCTAATGCATTTTCAAGCTCAAACTTATTTATTTTGAACTAGAGTGAGCCCGAAATGGCCTTATAAATCTTCCATTTATTTTCCCCCTAGACTGCTCGAAGGATCCTGAATTAGCTTTCCTAAATTCAAAGTGGTAATGGCATAACATTGGATTAGTCAAAAATCTATTGACCATCGCCCTTTTTTTTCATGCTTTTTTTGCATAAAAAAATAAAGAGGGGAAACTTAATTCAAGAAACTGACTTTTGTTTTGGCTTGCCCATACGGGTGTCATGCGAGTCATCCAACTACGGGCCAATTTCCCTTCAAAAGTTCCAAAGGTTACTCATTCCTCTAAGACACTTTAGCTCAAAGGGAAACCACGAGTGTCATGGCCGCCCTAGGTTAATCATACTCTTTGAAGAAGAGAAGTAGACCCCTAAACATGAATAACTAATTATTATTATTTTTTCTCTGGCGATAGTAATATCAATTGACTACATCTCAAGTATGCATTACTAAATTGGACCTTAAAAAGATTAATATATATCACCAAGGCCTATCAGAGTGACAACAAACTTATGGTCTCATAATTCAATTCTAAGCAAGCGTACAGGGTCAAGATAGATATGCAAAGGCTTGGAGATGTAATAAAAATTTTAAGCAGGATTTTAAAAAATATCATGAAAATGATGAACCATTTCATCCGACCTATTCTCATGCAAAAACAGTTCCTACAAGTGCGTCATAGGCTAGTCATCATAAGGAATACAACAGCAAGACAAACAAGCAAGCAAACATCATCCGAGCACAACGCTTAAGGACCCCAAATAATATCATCAATAAAAAAATTCAGCCCAAAAATTTGAAAAAATGGCCCAAAAAATTCAAACACCCCACCCCCAACTTTTAAAATACACATTATCCCCAATATGATCATAAATAAAGAACGAGGGATCAGAATCCTTCCCTGAATAATGAGGTGAAGGAAGGATGTAAGGCACTCTACATAGCTCTTTTTCTCCCTAACAAAAATCCTACAAACAAGAATGATAGAAAGAATTAGGTTCAATGAATGAGAAAAAAACAAAAGAGAAAAATATTGAATTGAAATCTATCTTAGAAAGCAAGTAAATTTAAATCTTGGCTGCCTCAAGGTAGTGCAAACATTTATGGTCGGTTGTGAAGGAACTCTTATACAAGAGTATCTCTGAGCGGAAGCAGATCTTTCCAAACCATTGTGACAGAATTTCCACATTTACATTCACACATACAGATATGCATTAACATTACAAAATTATCGGCGTGCTTAGAGATAAACATACGAAAGAAAAAGGAACTTACCAGTTGAAGACTCTCTTCACAACAAAACTCGCTCTCTCCACGAACGGAAGCTCTCGCTCTCCTAGAATGTCAGGCAATCGTTCGGCAACACCCCGGTCCTCTACCACGAATGACTTCACACAAACAACTGAAAGATGGGGACGACACCACCACTTAGAGCTTTTAGTATTCTCGGAGTGACAATCCAAAGAGTGGGCTTTGTTTGGATTTGGTAGAGAGGAGGAGGACCAGAGATTTTATACAACGATAAAGCAAGTGGGAGAAGGAAATGACTATCGTATAGCTAAGATGCTTAATCGTTTAGGCGAAGTACACGATTGTGTAAGAAAAGCTAGACGATCGTCTATACGATTGTTTATTAAAGCTTGGGCGCTAAACGATCGTTTAGAAGAAGGTAAGCGATCGTTTAGAAAAGCGCGAGCAGGTGTAAGCAATCGAGCAGTAGATACAAGCTATCGTATAGGCTCTGAATTACTAAGTGATCAAATGCAAAACACTCCATGAGCTATTAACCGTGTTTTTCTTCAAATGAAAACAATTTTCATTTTATTCATTAGTTACGAAAACCGAATTGGAACTTCCCACTAATGTATGGTTACAGAGAAAATGCCAGACAATTATGTCAAAACTGTCCAATTAATAAAATAATAAATATAATCATATTATATTCATAACCTATAGTTTCATATCATATATCAACCATAGTGTTTTCTCTTCTACTAGACATAAATCATATTTATATCCAATTTTCTCCAATGAATGTATCTCATATATAAAGTCAATTATATCATATACAATTAACTAGTTCAATCATATCATATATAAACGAACTCCCTTTTGTCAATTTGAACATTTAAAACTGATCAACTTGTATCCAAGCTACCAAGGGGACCTTATGGATCTATGCCTTGAAGCTCCAATGATACGTGAATAGCTGACTAAACTCTTTAGCCACGAGATCCACCATCCGTTAACTGCCAAACATTCCATTAAAGAACGATAGCTGAACTCTTTTTACCACAGATATATTTCTGTGTCCATCGAATATAACCAATCATGAGTACGATAACCTTTCACAGATGCTCGTAAGTACAGCTGGACCAATTTACCATTTTGCCCCTATAGTTACATCTTACTCTTTAAGTACGACTGATCCCTCTAATGAACAATACAACATAGTCCTACTATGTGTGGACACCTCTCAGGTCATGAGAAGGTGTGTGGCGTCATATCGTTCAAGCCCCGGGATCAGCCCTTAAGGGAGCAATCTATCTACTTACCCTTCCTTCGAGAAATGAGTGAATTTCATCTTGTGTAGTTGAGTTCCTAGCTCCCAAATCAGACAAATCCCCAAAGTGGTAGGTTTGAGTCGGCGACCTGGCCACTCGCACCCATGAAAATCAAAGGACCACCTTCAATGGCAGGAGTTCCCAACTCACTTAGGATTGAAGTCATGTTACCTATGGTCATCCTAGTGAAGTCTCTGTCATCAACGACGTTATATAACGAGACATTAACACTTCGTGGTTACTTATACAATCTATTTGTAGGATGCCTCCACTCGCATGTCCCCAACACGAAATGATCAGGATCAGACCATCTGTGGCAAGTCACAACACTTGTAACTATTCCGCAAAGCAGGTCACATTCGTAGCATTACCAGGATAAGGTTTCCCTCCTATATCCATATACTACAGACCATTTTGGTTGTCTCTTAAGACATGATCCGCTTGTATGTCACCACATACATGCTTAAGTTATATAATGACAACCAGGGATTTTAGTTTATTGGTTTGTGGTAAAGAAAATAAAACATCCAATGTGCAAAGTCAAGAAGTGAAGTAAATATAATATATTATACATCACAAGCGTTCGTACAAACTGTTTACAAACTACAGGACACAAGACTTTAGGGCATCATCCCCAATAGGTTGCTCGACCGTGATGGCTCGTTTCAAATGTAGGCCGGCGAGTCCAATTGGTAGGCAATGTCAAAGCAATCTAAAAACTCACAGTCATGGAAGACCTTTAACCTGTGCCCATTAACTTTGATGACTTTTCCTGTCTCAAGATTAACAATGTCTACTACACCATAAGGATAAACATAAGAAACATCAAAGGGTCCAATCCACTTGGACTGAAGTTTACCAGGCATAAATTTCAATCGAGAGTTATAAAGGAATACCTTTTTCCCTACCTGAAACTCCTTGGGAGCAAGCATCTTGTCGTGAAGGTCCTTTGCTCTTTGCTTATAAATTAAGGAATTATCAAAACAATTTAACCACAGCTCTTCCAACTCCTGAAGGTGTAACAGTCTGGCCTCCCTAGCTACCTCTAAGTCCCAGTTACACTTCTTAATAGCTCAATAAGCCCTGTACTGGATTTCAACTGGAAGATGCCATGCCTTACCATAAACCATCCGGTAAGGGGACATTCCAATAGGAGTTTTGAAAGTTGTTCTGTAGTACCATAGAGCGTCATCAAACTGGAGGCTTCAATCCTTTCTTCCTAGGTTGACCAGCTTTTCCAAAATTGTCTTACTTCCCTGTTGGACACCTTCGCCTGCCCATTGGTTTGAGGGTGGTATGAGGTGGCAATACGATGTTGGACATCGTACTTCTTCAATAGGAATGCAATGACTCTATTGCAAAAGTGTGATCTCTGATCGCTGATGATTGCTTTAGGGAAGCCAAATCTGCTAAGAATGTTAGTCTTCAAAAAACCTACAACCACTTTACCATCATTAGTAACTGTGGCCTTTTCTTCCACCCATTTGGACGTAGTTCACTACCAATAAAATATATTTCTACCCACAAGAAGAAGGAAAAGGTCCCATAAAGTCAATCCTCCAAACATCAAACATCTTACTAAAAAGTATAGGGAATTGTGGCATCTCATTCCTATGGGACAACCCTCCAGATTTCTAACACCGCTCACAAGTTTTGAAAACAAAATATGCATCCCTAAATAGTGTGTCCCAATATAAACCAGAATTTAAGACTTTTTTGGCATGGGACTAAAGTGCCCTCCACATGCATGCTTATGACAAAATTCAAGAACAGAAAAGAACTCATCATTAGAGACACACCTCCTAACTACTTGAACTGAACAAAACTTCCATAGAATAGGATCCTCCTAAACATAATATTTTGAGTCACTTTTAATTTTATCTTGCCTATATTTGTTCATACCAGGCGGGAACTTACTAGTAGTCAAGTAATTCACAATGTCAGCTTACTAGGGTGTCATAGAAATACCACATGCCTGCATCAAAGTGTGGTCAAGGAAGTCTCCGTCAGAATTGAGGCAACCTCCCTCTGCTATAATCCTATTCAGGTGATTGACAACGACATTCTCGCATCCTTTTCTGTCTTGGAGTTTTAGGTTGAACTCCTTAAGGAGAAGAACCCACCTCAACAATCTAGGCTTCAACTCCTTCTTTGACATTAGGTAGCGTAGAGCTGCATGGTTAGAAAAAAGAGTAACTTCAGATCCCAAAATATAAGAGTGAAATTTTTCTAAAGCAAAAATAACAGCTAAAATCTCCTTTTCTGTCGTGGTGTAGCTACATTGAGCTGGTTTGAGGGTCTTTGAAGATAGTAGATGATGTGATGTTTCTTATCAATCTACTGCCCCAACATTGCTCCCACAGTATGGTCACTCGCATCGCACATGATCTCAAAGGGAAGGTCCCAACAAAAAGCCTGAATAGCTGGAGTGCATGACAAGGCATTCTTTAGCACATCAAAACTTTTCATACATTCGTCATTAAAATCAAAGACCACATCCTTTTGGAGAAGGGAGGTCATAGGTTGAGTAATCTTACTGAAATCTTTAATGAACCTGCGATAAAAACCTACATGACCAAGAAACGAACGAACCTCCCTCACATTTGTGGGGTAAGGGAGCTTAGCAATAACATAAATTTTAGAAGGATCTACCTATATGCCATGCTTAGATACTATATGTCTTAAAACTATGCTACGCGAGGCCATGAAATGACACTTTTCAAAATCCAGAACAAGGTTAGACTCAATGCATTTTTCTAGCACCCTAGACAAATTAGACAGACAATCAGCAAATGAGTCTCCATATATGGTAAAGTCATCCATAAAAACCTCCATGCATTTTTCAATATACTCAGAAAATATAGACATCATACAGTGCTAAAAGGTGTCGGGAGCGTTACATAGTCCAAATGGCATTCTTCTGAAAGTGAAGGTGCTATAAAGACATGTAAATGTCGTGTTCTGTTGGTCCTCTTGATTTATCGGGATCTGATAGAAACCCGAAAAACCATTGAGAAAACAGAAGAAGGGCTTTCCAGCAAGCCTTTTAAGCATCTGATCAAAAAACGGAATGGGGAAGTGGTTCTTTTTAGTTATAACATTTAATTTCCTAAAATCTATACATATCCTCCACTCATTCTGGACCATTACAGGAATCAAACTACCCTCATCATTTTTAACCACAGTAATACCCGTTTTCTTAGGCACTACATGAATAGGACTGACCCACTCACTATCAGGGATAGGATAGATAATACCTGCATCCAAGAGTTTAAAGACCTCTTTCATAACTACCTTATTCAAGACAGGATTCAGACGTCGTTGCGCCTGTCGACAAGGATTATCTCCATCTTCTAAAGAGATTCAATGCATGCATACAATGGGACCAATACCTTTAATGTCGGTCAACGTCCATCCAATGGCCATTTTATATTTCCGCAGTACCTCAACCAGCTGCTTTTCTTGTGCTTCAGTTAGGTGCTTGGAGATAATAATAGGCAAGGTCTCAGCTTCTCTTAGATAGGCATACTTTAAGTAGTTTGGGAGCTTCTTCAGCTCCAATTTAGGTGCCTGCAAAATAGAAGGAAACACCTTGTCAAAAGATTCAACATCAGAACATGAGGGCATACTTATCGGCTCTATCATTGATAAGGTGGCAAGCTCTCCAAGTGGTATTAAATCTCCTAAGTCATCTTCATCGTCGTCATAAACTTCCCATATAACCTCTTGCTCAAGAGAGTCAAACACATCAATCTGGCATAAAGAGTGTACTTGCCCTATGGTGGAAGTTTTCATAGAATTGAAAATATTAAACTTGACCAACTCACCATCGAACTCCACAAACAAAGTGCCTTCATCTACATCAATCTTAGTCTTAGCCGTCTTTATAAAAGGTTGCCCAAGCAAGATTGATGCAAATGAGATGGATGTGGGCTCTTCTATCTTAAGAATATAGAAATCGGCAGGAAAAAGCAACTCATTGACCTGAACTAGGACATCCTCTATGACTCCCAATAGGTGAATAAAGGACCTATCTGCTAATTGTATGACAACTCCATTTTCAGTTAAGTTATTTAATTTTAATTCTTGATAAATTGAATAAGGCATAACATTTATTGATGCACCCAAATCTAGCATGGCCCTATCAATTTTATTTTTGCCTATGATGCAAAAGAGAGAAAACATACCTGGATTCTTCTGTTTTTCTGTAGGATTGCGTATATAGATTAACTTATCACCATTCTCTCTTTTTCCTTGGCTTATCTTTTCCTCGTGCAAAGCTCCTTACAAAATTTGGCATATTTGGGGATTTTCTTGACGGCATCGAGGAGAGGAATATTTATCTCAACCCTTTTAAACATCTCCAAAAGCTCATTGTCCTTGTCTGCAACAATTTCCTTTGGCCTAACAAGCCTGGAAGGAAAAAGGGCTTTAGGTTCATATGCATCTAAAGGGGGATAAGGGTGAGAAGATACTCCCTGTTTATTTTGTGGTGGCAAAACGGTCTTATCTGAAGAAGGAATTTCTGGTTTCTCCAATTCTGGCTCTTTCACTACCTCAACAGGTGGCTCCAACTCCTTGCTACTCCTCAATGTGATTGCACTAACATTCTCTCTAAGCATTGACTCGGGTTGTGATGAAATTTTACCAGACTGTCTCTCCAATTTACTCAAAAAGGTGGCTAAATATGAGACTTAGGTCCCCAAAGCTTCAATGGCTTTCCATGTATCTTGTTGAAAGTGCTGTGTATCCTATTGAAATTTAAAAGAGTTGTTAGCAAGACTTTTAAAAATGTCTTCCAAGGACATACCAGAACCAGACGAACCTCCATGATTAGGTTAGGCCTGCTCATTCTGTCCTCCCCATTTGAAGTTTGGGTGGTCTCTCCACTCAAGATTGTAGGTCTGACTAAATAGGTCCCGCCATCTGTTTTGTCCATTATAATTATAGCCTCCAACGACATTCACCTCAGGAATTGCTCATTGCAGAGCACTTGGGCAAACTTCAGTTGAATGGCCAGTTCCTTGACATACTTGGCAAACGGCAGCGAGCTATCCAATCTCCACTTTTGCAACAGTTTCACAACATAAACTAAGTTAGATATTTCTTTCTTGAGTTTACTTACCTCATTGGTGGACTTTACACTGACTACAGCTCTAGTTCTAAACTATTAACTAAGGCTCCTCCTACAGCTGCATCTATGCTGCTTTTGTCAGTCTGCATCAGTCCCTCATAAAAGTACTGAATCAAGAGTTGGTTTGAGATATGATGATGGGGGAACTTGGCACATATCTTTTTGAATCGTTCCCAATACTCATGAAGGGTCTTTCCATTGAACTGCATGATGCTGTAAATTTCCTTTCTGATGCTAGCAGCTCGGGATGTTGGAAAGAATTTCTCCAAGAACTGTATCTGTAGTTCTTCCCAAAATGCGATGCTTTCAGGCAGAAGAATATAGAGCCATTCCTTGGCATCTCCCTTCAATGAAAAGGGGAATGCCCTCATATTGATCTATTCTTGGGTCACCCCATTGGGTATAATTCCATTGCACACGACATAGAATTCCTTTAAATATTTGTGAGGATCTTCGCCCTACAGACCAGAAAAGGCAGGAAGTAAGTGAATTAAGCCAGATTTAAGTTTAAAGTTACATGTTCTCTCTGGATAGACAATGCACAAGGGTTGCTGAGTGAAGTCAGGGGTTGCAAGCTCCTTGAGGGTCTTTTCTCGTTCGACCATTACTGAAAAATTTTCAGAGACGTCTCCTTCAAATGTGTCTTTAACATGAATCTCGTTGTCAAAGAACATGTCTATTTTTTATAAGTTGTTATAAGATTGGACTAGACATTAAAATCCATAATGAAGATAAGTTGCATGCTCACGTAAGTTAATCACCCATTTTAAATAAGTTAAAATAGGTCGACATCTTGTAAAACGTGGTTACAAACTCAACCAATGTATCATCCTATCTAAAGCTGGAGGTACATAAGTTGACGGTCTATAGAACACCTCCTACCTGGGGATTATGGCCAAATAATTGAGCATTGTTAACCAGTTTTATAAGCATATATGAGCGTTGTGAGATAATAAAATGGTTTATCACCTAGACATCATAGGTTAAAATCCATTTATAAGTGTTATACTTGGATTAACTACATATACTACAGACCATTTAGGTTATCACTTAAGGCATGATCCACTTGTATGTCTCCACATACATGCTTAAGTTACAACGATAACAAGGGATCTTAGTTTATTTGTTTGGGGTTAATGCAATCAAAATATCTTATATTTCATAGACAACTGTGAAGAAAATATCTCGTATTATTACATAAAAAATATTTGTTCATACACGTGTTTATAAACTACAAGACCCTACGAGATTTAGGGCATCAACCTAAACAATATCCCACTTGTCCAAAAGTGAGTGGGTGTACAAGATAAATACAAGTACAAAACAATAAACTAGGGCACTAAGGCCCAGTACAAAATCTCCCACTTGCCCAAGTCCAGCCGCGGATGGTCCCGTAGACTTATGCTCTGTAGATGACCCTAAAAAATTGTAGCCATGAGAGCCTTCGTAAACGGGTTAGCAACGTTATACTCCAAAGCTATCTTCGTGACTATCACGTCCCCTCTACGCACAGTCTCGCGGATGAGATGATACTTTCGCTCTATATGTTTGTCGCGTTTGTAACTCCTAGACTCCTTGGAGTTCGCCACAGTACCACTATTATCACAATAAAGGGTGATGGGCCTAAACATGTCTGGAATAACTTCCAGATCAGTCGAGAACTTCTTGAGCCAAACGACCTCTTTAGGAGCTTCATAAGCCATTACATTCTCGGCTTCCATCGTGGAGTCAGCGATGCACCCCTACTTAATGCTTCACCATACTACAACTCCTTTGTTAAGAGTGAACAATGATCCTGAAGTGAATTTTCGAGAATCCTTATCAATCTGAAAATTAAAGTTCGTGTATCCAGTAAGGATCAAATCCTTAGATCCATACAAGAGCATGTAATCCTTCGTTCTCTGAAGATACTTGAGGATGTTATTGATGGCAGTCCAATGACCCTGGCCTGGATTAGATTGATATCTATTGACTATCCCCATAGCGTAGCAGATGTCAGATCTAGTACATAATATCGCATACATCAAACTGCCAACGACAGATGCATAGGGGACCTGTTTCATTTCCTCAACCTCTTGACGTGTCTTAGGATATTGTTCCTTAGACAATTTAACTCCATGCCAAAAAGGCAGTAGGCCCTTTTTGGAGTTCTGTACCAAGTACTTGATCAACATCTTGTCAATGTACGATGCCTGAGACAACACTAACACTTTGTTCTTTCGATCCCAAAAGATATTAATACCAAGAACAAACTGAGCCTCTCCCAAATCATTCATTTGGAATTGGGTCGATCGCCAGTTCTTAACTGAAGTCAGTAAACCTACATCATTCCCTATGAGTAGGATATCGTTTACATATAACACTAGGAAAACTACTGAACTATTGAAGATTTTCTTGTAGACACAAGGTTCATCAATGTTTGGTCAAAGCCGTAAGATTTGATCGTAGTATCAAACCTTATGTTCCCAGATCGAGACACCTGTTTCAGCCCATAAATGGACCAATTCAATTTGCAAACCTTTTGTTCTTGACCTTGGGCTATGAAACCCTCGGGCTGCACCATATAAATGGTCTCCTAACGATTACCATTCAGAAAAGCAGTCTTGACATCCATTTACCATATCTCATAGTCATAATATGAGGCAATGTATAGGAGGATGCGGATAGACATCAACATGCCAATAGGTGACCCTTCACATGGGTATAACCCTTTGCCACAAGTCTAGCCTTTAAGGTTGCACCTTCCCATCGGTACCCATTTCCTCTTGTAGATCCATTTACAACCTATAGGTTTAACCCCATCAGGTTGATCTACAAGATCCCATACTGAGTGAAGTACATTGACTCCATCTCGAGATCCATGGCTTTGACCCATTCATCCCGGTCAACATCCTCCATTGCCTTTTTATAAGACAACGGATCCTCAACCTCGCCATTGGCCACCATAGCTAGGATTTCAGTGAAACCCATATAGCGAAAAGTTGCAACCCTCTCACTATGTCGAGGTTCCCTCAACTCTTGATCTGGATTTGACCTATAAGATAAACTTCCAATAACAACTCTTGTCGATGTAGCAGGCCCTTTAACAACTCTTATGAAGTTTCAGTAGTTTTGTTAGAAATTTCACGCAACACGATTTTACTTCGTGGACTATGCTCCCTCATATGATTCTCTTTAAGGAAGGTAGCATTTGTCAACACAAACACCTTGGTTTCCTTAGGATCATAAAAGTAACCCTCTCACATACCTTTAGGATAGCTTACAAATAGGCACAACCTCGAACGTGATTCCAGTTTCTTAGGATTAGCCTCAAGCACATGTGCTGAGCAACCCCAGATGCGGAAGTGACGCAAACTAGCTTTCGCCCGTTCTACAAATTTAAAGGTATTCTGGTAACACTCTTGGAAGGAACATCGTTGAGGCTATAAGCTGCAGTCTCCCTCTAAAACCCTAAAACGAGTCCGGTAAAGAAGCATAACTCATCATCGACCGAACCATGTTCAACAGAGTTCGGTTTCTCCTCTACGATTCACCATTCTATTGAGGTGTACGAGGTGTTAAGAGTTGGGAAAAAATTCCATGTTTTATCATATAGTCCTGGAACTTAGAATCCAAAAAGTCTCCACCCCGATCGGATCGAAGTGTTTTAATTCGTTTATCCAATGCGTTTTTAACTTCATCCTTGAACACTTTGAATTTTTCAAAAGATTCTGACTTTCGTTGCATTAAATAAACATACCCATGCCATGAGTAATCATTAGTAAAAGTGATGAAATACTTGTAGCCTCCCCTGGCTCGCACATTCATCAGACCATAAAGGTCTGAATACACAAAATCTAGAGGTATAACGTTTTCCAGTAAAAGGGATTTTGGTCATCTTGCCTTCAAGGCATGACTCCCAAATAGGTAAAGAATTTTTCTTTAACTCGTTTAGAAGTCCATTCTTCATAAATCTCTTAATCCTATTGAGATTATTGTGCCCTAATCGAAGATGCCAAAGTTGGGCATTTTCCTTAGGAGAAACCTTAAGTCATTTATTTTGAGTTATAGTAGTTTTAAACATCTCTATGCTATGGAGGAAATTTTTTGCTAACAGCCTTAGCACATACAAATTATTTTTCAGTTTTACTGAACAAATCTCAACACCATATTTCAGAATAAACACTTTATTCACCGAAAAGTTGAGAGTATATTTACATTCAATCAGACACTTTACAGAAATTAAGTGCTGTTTTAACTTGGGAACAACATATACATCATTCAAAATGATAAATTTATTCTGTAAAGTCAACCGGAGCCCTCCCACTGCCACAGTTGAGACGACGTGCCCAGTGCCTACTCGCATCCTAATCTCACCAGCCTCAAGCTGTTGCCAGGATCTAATCACCTAAAAAGAAGAACAAATAAGATTAGTGGCTCCAGAGTCTATAATGTAGGTAGAATCATCATTCTCCATTAAATAAGTTTCCAAAATGAGTAAATCATATTTACCTTTTTTCACCTCAGCCTTAGCCTTCTTCTTCTTCTTTAACCAGCAAGGACAATTCCGCTTCCAGTGCCCATCCTGGTTGCAACGGAAACATTTTCCTTTTTCAACCAGCGTTGATCGCCTACTTCGCTGTGCGGTAGGTTGTGGGTTAGCAGGTGTCTTCCTTTTTCCCTTACCACCCCTCTTTTTCTTCCACTTGGTAGTGTTAGAAGTAGAAGGTGCAAACTTAGTTCCTGAGGTCGAACCCTGATGGTTGCCTACTCCATCATGTTCATAACGTGTTCTCGAAAAGATGTACGCTCCTCCATTTTGGAGTTGAAGATGTTTTTCAGAGCTTCGTGCTTAAGCTGTATAGACAGTTGTCTAAACAATCCCCGTAGAGACTCCATGATCTTATGCACATAGACCATAGGCTCATGCTTCTTGGCCAAAACGTCGTTCAGACTGGCCAAGATGTAAGCTCGAGCCTTCTCATTTGCTCGTGTCCATTTCTCAAATGCCTCTTGAAAATTTTAAGCGACAGTTTGAGTTAGAATAGGAGGACACTTCTCTATAAGGACGAACTTTAGGTCATCAATGATAAAAATGGTATTAATCGTGTTTTTCCAACTAGCATATTTTTTACTAGTCAATTTTTTGGCACTTAATAGAGCTAACGTGGCTGTTGCCATTTTAAAATTGCTGAAAAACATGAACAAATTTAATAAATCTATGCATTACACATTTAACACCAATTTTAGTTTTAGCAAAATAGTTCTAATGTACCCTGAGTGAAAAGACATCTATTTTGCAATGATGCCCCAGTGAGGTAGGACAAGAGTCACCGATGGGGTGATCAAGTGCCCCTTCACTGGGTTGAAATATTCTCAACCATTAGACAAAAACAACTCTTTTAACTGACTCTAACAGTCACCATTTTTCGGTCCATAATTGTTAACCTTTAACAATTCCGCCTATGTGTAACCCCTTATTTTATGCCCTCGAGTCCCGCCCTAATGCGCCCACCATAGGGAAAAAGAAGATTAGGACAAAAGAATAAAGCGACCTTATCTTATATAGGAGACCAGATAAAGAGTCGTGCAAAACTGCCATCCTTTAGGGGGAACTCCCAGGGTGCCTCGAGGCGATGCACAAAATGTTATCCAACCTAATGAGAGAGACGTTGGGATATGTTGTCACACGTCCTGCTCCCATTTACTATGAACATTCTCTCCATTCACCTTGGTATTGACCTACCCAAACACCATCCTTTAGGGGGACATTTCGAGGGTGCCTCAAGCTCGAGGATAGATCTCACGGTGTGAACATTAGAGAGAAACGTGAAGAGGTTTAAGTGAAGTATCATATACCCCAAGTACCTCCTACTGAATGTTCTACCTAGGGATTCATTAACTTAGACAATCCGGCTACTGATTTTATCTAAGTGGGAGTTTATTTTCTGAAAAACAACTCTTGCTTTTGATAATTAAACAAGTTCGAATTCTATTAAACACTTTAACAGACTATCATCAAATTTGCATGCATGCATCAAATCTATCTAATTTACCTTTCCAGATAGGTTCCTAGGGGTGTTCTGTTTCCGCCAGCTTAAGTACCCTAGCCTAGACAGAACCTGCCTTAGACAAAAGGTCCCTTATAGATAGATTTGGTACATATTTAATATTTTATTAGTTAATTTAATACTATTAAACTGATTAAAAGATTAACTTAGGTTTCTAATCTCATAGAACCGTGATCTTAGGTCTATCTCATCAAATTTTAAAACTCTTTTAGAACATGATTCAATCTAAGTTTGCATGCATGTCTTTCTTATTGATTTTAGTTATAATTTCCAATATAACTCTTATAAAAGAAACAAAAAAAATCATCCACATTGCTAAGCTAGACTAGGTATTTATAGCTCTTATAAATTTAACCTATGTGTCATGCTTCATGCAATGTCCAATCATTACTATATATAACTCTTATACAAAGAAGTAATGAACTAAGCGTACATGTTTCCATACACCTTTATACTATAACATTTATAAAATAAATATGATGCATGAATATGCTTAATGCATGCATAAATATAACTTTTATATTATATGATGCATGAGCATGCTTTCAAATTATTAATCATGCAAGCTACTATATCATAATTCTTACAATATAGAGATGATGCATGATGAATGCATAACCTATGGTGGGATTTAAAACTATATGGTATACTATATGACATATAATTTAAACATACATCTCATGTACTGTTCGTTGCTATTGTGAGATGCTCTAGGAGTGTATTGTATAAAATAAATTGGAGAAATAAGTTCTAAGTATAAGTGATGCGTTTATGCCTTAATGCGTTTAAGTAATTGTAACGCGTTGTGGCGTTAGTTATATGCACAGAAACGCACACAACTCCTAATAATGACGTTCAAGTTTTCCTAAGCCAGACCCAAGTATAAATCTAGTTTAGGTTCCTGGCAAGTCCAGGGTCGATTCAGGGATTCAGTTAACCAAACAATATTTAGTAATAAATTTTCTTTTGCATGAATTTGCTGATATTTGAATAAATCCATGTGTTTCTACTAAAAATGAGGAGAGTTTATCATTAAAAACCTTAATTATTCCAACTTAAGAGCAAAAATAACTTGTATTTCTACAAGTTATCAACCACCCCCAAATCCGAACAATTCTTGTCCTCAAGCATTCCAAAATAAATATTTGTTATCTTCTCTGCCTTAAGTGTGCAAAGTTCACCTCTCATCATATTCAGTCAGAAAGCTGAGATAAGAATTTGGAAAATATAACTCAGATTGACTCTTTTCTTAAAAGGACTAATGTTTAATTTCTGGTGTAGCAAGCTTTTATCACAACTCCTTTCATTTCTCAAAATATTCTCATCTTTTCTAAACCAGTAATGCGTTAGATGCTCTTTGTAAAATAAATTCAGGATAAAAAGAAAAAAAAAAGTGTGCACTTACTTACCCATGCGTTGTTCCAGGTATCCCACTTTCGTTTTGGTTTGCCCCCACGGGTGTCATGCGAGCATCCAACTACGAGTGAAAACCCTTCATAACTAAACTCATATCTAATATCCGTGCATTTTCAAGATATAATTTCTTTCTTCAGACTAGATAGAGGAGTTATATGGGACGCATTGGTCTAGGAGACTTAACTTCGTTTTGGTTTTCCCCCACGGGTGTCATGCGAGCATCCAACTACGGCTAAGTGCCTGTCCAACTAAACTCATCCATTTAAGGTTTTTTTTTTTTTCTTTTGAAGTATGACAGAGGAGTTGCTTATTTTGTTCCCTTTTTTCTTTATGATGTATTCGTTGATGCGTCTTAACTCGGATTTCCCTCATCCTCAAATTTGGAGATGAGCTATACTCATCCCAAATTTGGAGACGAGCTAAATTCTCATTGCTAAAAGAGAAACAAAATTTCAAAAGGCTTTGAGAATCTGAAAGGAGTTTAAGACTTAAAGCTTGCACGCATTAGAAGGTAAACTTAATCTTTTTTTAGAGAAGTTAAAGCCTTGTCAATTTTCCTAACGTCTATTCTATGATTTTAGATTTCATATAGTTAATATCATTGAGGTTAGGCCAAGCACAAGACTTAGAAAATATCCAAAGAACAAAAATCAAGCATACCAAGGTCAAACGCAAGGATCAAAATGATAAGGAATTTCCATTCATTTTATAATTTCACATGAATTGAACAAATAAGGCAAGTAGATGCAAAAGAACAATTAAATCAAAATACACAAAAAAAAACCCAACACCCCAAAACTCTACTGTGCTGGTGCATCGTCTCTGCATTCTTCCTCAGGGTTTTCATCCATGAAGCGTAAGGGGTTCCTAAGATGAGCAGGTAGTGGAGGTAAAGCAAACATTCCAACTAAGACCTGATTGATGTATTGCGTTGTGTAAACAAACTAGTCTTGCATCCGTCTTGTTTGTTGCCTTAAATAATCCCTCAGTACCCGATTCTACTGCTGAAGACCTTCTATAGACGCGGCCAATGGTCTGAGTTGATCACTGATAAATGTTTTCAATCTTCCAAATATGTACTGTGTTGAGGTGTTGGTTCATCTCTTCCAACTGGGTCTTCAAAAGTTGCTGCGTTGCTAGACCCCAGCCCAGTTGGTTCAAAAATTATTGGAGGAGGCACGAAGTTAGGAATTGGACTTGGTTGGGGCGAAGGAAAAGAATAAGGGATGTCCTGATCCATAAGAGTTGGTTCTTGGTGCGTCTGATTAGGACTCCCTTTTGGCGGGGTTAATGGTGAGTCATGGGAAGTAAAATCAAGGGCTGGTTGCGCTTCTTCAGCCAAAAGTTCAGGCTCGGCTTCATGTTCTTCATGCTCTGAAGCTTCATTGCTATGTTCAACAAGTAGGACAAGTCTTCTTTTGGGGCGCGTTTTGATGGTCAAGGCTGGGTGCCACTTCTTTGGCAGGCAAGGCAGGTTAGTGGTGAACCACAAAGTAAACGCCTATTAACTTTATGTCTATTAAGCCATCGACATCTTCATAGTCATCCCCAAAGGGATGCCCCCGCATTCACACAGTGCACAGATCAACCATGGAAAATAGAGTTGCCCTCGTGCCTTGTCTTGATGGCTTTGATCTGATCCCTTATGATTCTTCCAATGTCTTAGAGGGATGCACTGCATAATGCAATAAGTAGCTAGACGCATTCATTTGATAATGTCTCATCAGCGTTGTAGGCTGATGCTACGTTTGATAAGGTAAATACCACAAATTCGCGTCTGGAGTTAAATTCCTGGAAGCCAACATTTTTTACCCATTCTCGATATTTCCATTTTCTTCCAGGCTTGACTACGTCCTTAATGCATCTTCTAACTGACTTGACGTAGGCTGCTTTAAGATGCGATTCCCTTCCGCATCTGGGTTACTGTCGATGTTGAATACTTCGTTTATTTTATCAGCTGAGAAGTGCACTAACACCCTTTCACAAAAGCAGTGGTCTTTCTCCATATCGAACTCACTATTAAGAAATGGCGGGCGAGGTTGGGCCAGATACAGGTATGCCCAACGCAGAACTGGTTCATCCCAATGCATTTATATGTTCTCAGTGATGTAAATCGGCAGGGTGGCGTTCGGGGAAGAAGCCCTTTCTACTAATATATCATTAAACTGGCGCTTTTTTCCTGAAGTCTTCCTAGGTAACGCGTCGGTTACTTTGCGTTTACCCGCTACATACTCTTTTGCTTCCCTTGCCAGTTCTCTTAGTTCATTCTCCAATTCCCTTTGGAGATCAGTCTTCCTTCGTCTTTGCCTTGCGGGCGCGTAATTTTCCAATTCTTGCTCTAATGCGTTGTGCCTTGAGTTGTTTTCATGCGTTGCACCTCAGGTTCGGATGCAACTTGCTCATCTTCTTCTTCTCTAATATCAATCTTCTTTTTTGTCGATACTCTTTTGGATTTTAAAGGCCCTTCATTCACGTCGGATGAGCGTGGTTGAGACGCGTCGGGGCCAACTCTGCCTTCTCTATTTTCTCCTCCCTTTCTTCTTCTTATAGTTCTTCTTCAAGCATCATCGCATACTGCTCCACTTCGTCTAACTCAAGTGATGCATTAGGTGGTCTGAACGCATCACTTGTTTTTCATCTTGGCCTTGATTGAAGGATGCCAAGATTGCACCAAAGACCTCTTGCTCATCGAGTCGAGCCAGCTCTGCCAACTCTTCAAGATTTCGCTCTGATGTAGGACTGTCAGAGGGTGGTATGGGTGGAGTGAATGGAGGGTGCCCATTGGGGTGTGAGGCGTCATAGGGGAAGATATGAGGATGGGTGAAGGAGATGGTTGGCTTCAACGCATCCGATTCCACGGGATAGATAGTGGCCAAGGGTTCAATAGAAAGTGGAGATGGTGGATGCACTGCTGTGGACAATGTGTTATGGACATAGGCTGAGAGTGGTTATGCGTTGCTCCCCACCATAGTGATGTTAGGATAATTGGTGTTTTGGGGCAGGCTTGGTGTAGGGTTTGGATCGGGCAGTAGATGACGGACGCGTCCTTGATTTGTAGGTGTCTTAGCCCTAGGCTTGGGGCAATTTTGGTTTTTGTTGAGGGGTTTTAGGTTTAGGTTTAGGGATTTTTGGCCGAAGGGCTAACGGTAGTTTTGGAAGTTTTGCAGGGAGTTTCGTAGAGGCTGAGGAAGGTTTAGAAACGGCCGGCCGTTGTGAAAAGTAGCGCCACCGTGTTGGGTTTCGTTTGGGCAAGGGTTGTGGTGGTTTTCCTATGGCTTGAAGGGGGTGAAAATCGACATAGAGGCAGAGAAGTAAGAGCTTACTGAGAGTTGTTTGCCAAAGCTAATGCTCTGATTCTGGCTATTTGAAGCAGACGACATTGGTGGTCAGAGAAGCTCGAGCGTTGGAAGCGAGGGAGACAGAGGGTTTGGTTTTCCTTTTTTCTTTTTGTTTCAGAGGGTTCAAAGGCAAAATAAAGAAGAAAAAGAAAGAAGAAAACTCGGAACGTGGGCCTTTTTATAGGCAGAGGGTGATCGTGGCTGACGTCAGGCAGTGCCTGACGTCTGTAATAAATGTGAACTTGAGGGGTCGTCTTGGTTATCTTAAATACTCGAGTGTTTTTTGTTCTCAAAGACGCGTCCCTTCAACTTAAACCATGCATTAGACTTGCGTCTAACGTGTCCGTTGTTTCAAATTCGATCATACACAACTTTTTAAAGAAAAACAAACAAGTTTTCCAATTTTTGTAAAAGCAAAGACAATCAATCTAAAACATCCAAACAACTAAATCAACAAATTCAAACACATTCATAGATACAAAATTGCAAAAAGACGAAGGTTAGAAGAAGCGTCCTTGGAATATATGGCATTGCAAACGCAGGGATGCCTCGACGAGGGCCTCAAATGGCTTCGCATAGCGCGAGAGATGACTTCTGGCGTTCCAATCCGTCTTCAAAGTAAGGCTTAACTCTTTGACCGTTTACCTTGAACGCGTTGGTGCCATCTTCTCGTGTTATTTCCACAATTCCATATGGGAAGATTTCTTTAATGATGAAAGGTCCGGACCACCTGGATTTCAGCTTTCCTGGAAACAAACGCTGACATGAGTTAAACAATAAACTTTTTGACCAAAAAGTTCTTTCTTACTGATGCGTTGATCATGCCAACGCTTTGTCTTTTCCTTGTACAGCTTGTTGTTTTCATACGCGTGCAATCGCCACCCTCGAGCTCGTTGAGCTGAAGCTTGCGTTGAACGCCCGCAGCATCCAAGTTTAGGTTCAACTTCTTCGTTGCCCAAAACGCCTTGTGCTTCAACTCTACAGGTAAATGACAGGCTTTTCCAAATATGAGAGAGTAAGGAGACATACCTATAGGAGTTTTGTATGCAGTCTTGTAGGCCCAGAGCGCCTCATCCAGCCTCTGTGCCCAATCTTTCCACGTTGCATTAACGACCTTTTCCAAGATGGACTTGATTTCCTGATTCGATACTTCCACTTGACCATTTTTTAGGGTGGTAGGCAGTGGCAATCTTGTGCCTAACATTATATTTTGCAAGTAATTTGGAAATGATGCGATTAATAAAGTGCGTACCTTTGTCACTTATCAAGGCTCTTGGCGTTCCATAGAGTGTAAAGATATTCCTGGTAAGAAACTTAGATACAATCGATGCATCATTCCTGGCACAGGCCACCGCTTCTACCCACTTAGATACATAATCTACTGCTAACAGGATGTACTGTTGGCCACAAGACAGGGGAAAAGGTCCCATAAAATCTATGCCCCAAACATCAAACAACTCAACTTCGAGAATATTATTCAAGGGCATTGTGTCCCTAGAGGAAATATTCCCAGTGCATTGGCAGGGGTCACATTTTCGAAAAAACTCCCTTGCGTCTTTAAAGAGGGTGGCCCAAACGTATCCGCTTTGAAGGACTTTCTTTGTGGTTCTTTGCCTATCGAAATGCCCTCCATAAGAAGAGTTATGACACTTGGCTAAGATGCGTTGTGTCTTCTTCTCTGGAATGCATCGACGCAATATGGAGTCAGGGCCTTGTTTATATAGAAACGGTTCATCCCAAAAATAAAACTTGTTGTCATGAATTAATCGTTTCTTCTGTTGGGAGTTGAAGTTCCCAGGGAATTGCTTGGTGGTTAAATACTTGACTATGTCCGCATACCAAGGTTCCTTGCCTTCAACTCTAAACAGGCTTTCATCAGGAAATGCGTCTTTGATTTCACTTTCTTAGACTTGCATTTCTTGATTTTCTAGCCTGGACAGGTGGTCAGCCACCTGATTTTCAGTTCCCTTTCTGTCCTGGATATCAATGTCAAACTCCTGTAGTAGTAGCACCCATCTTATCAATCTTGGCTTTGCGTCCTTTTTACTCATCAAGAATTTAATGGCTGAGTGGTCAGTATATGGTGGCTGGCGCACCAACTAAGTAAGATTGAAATTTTTCAATACCAAACACCACAGCCAACATCTCTTTTTCAGTAGTGGTATAATGTTCCTGAGAGTCATTTAGTGTTTTGGATGCGTAGGAGATGGGATGTATCAAGTTACCCTTCTTCTGCCCTAACATAGTTCCCATTGCCACATCACTCACGTCGCACAAAAAAATAAAGCGCTACGTCCAGTCTGGTGCTATCAGTACTGGAGCTGTCATCAATGCATACTTCAACGTCTCAAACGCGTCAGTGAAGTCTTCGTTAAAGTCATAGGGCCGGTTCGCCTCTAGTAGTGCACTCAAAGGTCGCGCAATCTGAGAGAATCCTTTAACGAACCGTCTATAGAAGTCAGCATGCCCTAGAAAACTTCGTAAAGTTTTAACATTTGCTGGTGGTGGAAGTTTTGCTATGATATCAATTTTGGCTTCATCTACTTCCAAGCCAGCCTTAGATACTTTGTGATCCAAGATAATTCCTTCAGTCACCATGAAGTGACATTTCTCCCAATTCAGCACCAAGTTTTTCTCCTTGCATCGAGCGAGAACAGCTTCCAAATTTTCTAGACATGACTGGAATGAGTCTCCAAAGACTGAAAAATCATCCATGAAGACTCCAACGGTCTTTTCTAGGAAGTCAGAGAAGATGGCCATCATACATCGTTGAAATGTCCCTAGTGTGTTGCATAGCTCAAAGGGCATGCGTCTGAATGCAAATGTGCCAAAGGGACAAGGAAACGTGGTCTTCTCCTGATCTTCCAGATCTATCAAGATCTGGTTGTAACCAGAATAACCATCGAGAAAGCAATAAAATTCTTTACCTGCAAGTCTGTCAAGCATTTGATCAATGAAAGGAAGGGGGACATGGTCTTTCTTAGTTGCTGCGTTGAGCTTCCGGTAATCCATACAGATGCGCCAGCCCATGATAGTTCTCGAGGGTATGAGTTCATTATTACTGTTGACTATCACGGTCGTTCCCCCTTTCTTGGGAACGCATTGAACTGGACTTACCCAACTACTGTCAGATATCGGATAAATAACTTCCGCGTCCAACCATTTCAAAATCTTCTTCTTGACCACTTCTTTCATTATGGGGTTCAGCCTTTTTTGAGGCTCGATTGACCCCGAATTCCGTTCTTCCAGCCTAATCTTATGCATACAATAAGATGGACTTATCCCACGGATATCTGCAAGCATCCATCCTGTTGCACACTTGTGCTTTTTCAGCATCTGCAAAAGGGATTTCACATTAGGCTTGTGAGATTAGCGGAAATGATTACAGGTAACGTGTTTTTGGTTCCAAGGAATGCATATTTCAAGTGTCCAGGTAATTGTTTCAACTTAAGTTCTGGTGGTTCTTCATGTGATGGATGCGTTGGTTTTGTCCGCCGCTCACTCAGACTTGGTGGCTCTGATTCCTTCATGGTCTCATCCAATGCGAGGACCTCATATACATGAGTCTCTTCTTCAGGCAACTCAATATCGTTTAGTTGTCAATCCTCACTGTTTGGGAATCTTAATGCGTTGAGCACATTAAACTTCACCTCTTTATTGTCCACGCGCATAGTTAATTCACCTTTATGCACGTCAATTAAAACTTTCCCAGTAGCTAAGAAGGGGCGTCCAAGGATAATTGGTACCTCCCTATCCACTTCATAGTCCAAGATAATAAAGTCAGCTGGGAATATGAGATTGTCAACCTTCACCAAAACGTCTTCAATCTTCCCTTCCGGGTACTTAATTGTCCTGTCAGCGAGCTAAAGGGTGACAAAAGTAGGTTGTGCTTTGCCAATCCCCAATTTCTTAAAAATTGAAAGTGGCATGAGATTAATGCTCGCTCCTAGATCGCACAACGCATGACCCACATCTAATCCTCCTATCGAACAAAGAACTATGAAGCTCCCGGGGTCCTTCTGCTTCTTTAGTAGATTGTTGCTTACTAACTCGTTACATTCCTGCGTTAGCGCTATCACTTTTTTCTCATTGACTCTTCTCTTCTTCATCAAAATGTCCTTAAAAAACTTTACATATGTTGGCATCTACTTTAAAGCCTCTATAAGTGGAATATTGATGTGCAGCTGCTTTAGGAGCTCAAGAAAGCGCTTGAATTGATGTTCATCATTCTTCTTCATCAGACACCTAGGGAATGGTGCGTTCAGCGGCACCTTATGCTTTCCCGTGTTAGACGTACTGATTTCTGAATGGCTTGTAGTCTCGGGCATTCTTTCTTCCTGATCCATTGAACGTGTAATGCATTCTTTCAAAGGACTACTGTTTTTTGGATTCATTCTTCTATCTTTAACAGCTCTTCCACTCTGCAACATCACCGTGTGACGTTGCTCTTTCCCATTATTATTCCCAGGTGTCTCGGTATTGCAAGGTAGAACTCCAGGTTGCCTGTTTTTCAATTCACTTGCTATCTGCCTACCCGGATCTCCAGGTTTCTGATTGATGATGCCTGGCTTTTTAACATTGCGTAGTTCTGGGCTATGTATTCCTTCAAGACGTTCTCAAGAGGAGATCCTGAGCTCAACGTCTGTCCTCCTCTATTGAAGGGCTGTTGATGCTGCTGATGCGTTTATTGAAATGCAGGCGGCGGTCCATTCCTTTGCTGATAGTTTGCCCTTGGGTAGTGCTCCTGCTGGTTTCCTCCTGTCCAAGAAAAATTTGGATGGTTTCTCCATCCAGGGTTATATGTATTATAGAATGGGTTATTTTTTATGAAGTATACTGATTGAGAGTTTTGTGGACACTCAGCATATGAGTGAAGATCTCCGCAACCCACACAGCTAACCATGGGCTGCCCAAACGCCTCTACCTAATTCATCTTCTGCTGGTTTGATGCGTTACCCAGCGTTATGTTCTGCAGAAGGCTGGTCATCGTAGCCACTTGAGCAGAAAGTGTGGCTATTGTGTTGGCATCAACAGAATTAACGTTCTGAGATCTTCTTTTCCTGTCATTTCTTCCATTATATGTATCATCCACCCATTCCATATTGTGTTTAGCAATGCGGTCTAGTATTTCTTTAGCTTCAGTATAGGATTTGTCCATAAGTCCACTAACCGTTGCTGCATCTGCTGCCATCTGTGATGCTCTATTCAGTCCTCCATAAAACGTCTCCATTTGAATAGTAAGTGGTAGTCCGTGGTTCGGGCAATTCTTGACCAAGCCCTTAAAACCCTCCCATGCAGCGCTTAAGATCTCAGCTTCTTCCTGTTCAAAGTTCATAATTTCTCGACGCCTCCTCGCGTTGGTTGTAGGTGGGAAGTATTTTTGCATAAATGTTTCCACCAACTTCTCCCAAGTGGTGATTTCACCAGGCTCCAGTGAACTCACCCATTGTTTTGCGTCATCACGCAAAGAATAGGGAAAGAAGGATAGCCTGATCGCCTCTAGGGTGATTCCAGGAATCACAAATGAATTACACGTTTCCAAGAAACGCTTCATATAGGCGTGAGGGTCTTCACCATGACCACCCCCAAATTGTCCAGCAGTTTGGAGCATTTGGAGCATAACAGATTTCATTTTGAATCGGGTTCCATCCGGCGTTGGGTATATGATTCCTTGAGAGAAATCATATAGTACAGGGGACGCGTGCTGTTATTTGTCATCAGGATTGGATTCTATGCAGCATAAACTAGTTGTTGAGCTATTTGCTGATTTGGTTGTTCTTCCGCCATTGCTCGTTGCCTGTTCTGTTGTCTGAGTAATTGCTGCCTCAACCTTCGACGACGGTTGGAACGGTTCCTACGTTGGAAGGTTCTTTCAATATCGGGGTCGTATCTGAATTCAGAAGTGCTCTCCCTGTTCATAAACGTTCACAAGCCTAGGCGTAGCTTGTAATACTCCCTTGGCTGAAGTGTTCCTACAATAGATACAAACGAAATTTCTGGTTAGTTCTTGTTACTGAATCCCCGGCAACGGCACCAAAAACTTGTTCGTTGCTATCATGAGATGCTCTAGGAGTGTATTGTATAAAATAAATTGGAGAAATAAGTTCTTTAAGTATAAGTGATGCGTTTAAGTAATTGTAAGGCGTCGAGGCATTAGTTATATGCACAGAAACGCACACAGCTCCTAATAATGACGTTCAAGTTTTCCTAAGCCAGACCTAAGTATAAATCTAGTTTAGGTTCCTGGCAAGTCTAGGGTCAATCTCAGGGATTCAGTTAACCAAACGCAGACCTTGCGTTGTATCTACTATAGGGGTTTTCCTAAATGAATATAAGAAATGTAGTATTTACACTAACTTGTTGTGCCTATGGAAGAAGATACAAAAGAGTTGAGTGGTGAATGATGGTTCATGTGAAAATGGAATTTAAGGTAGGTGGACGCATCAGTCTAAGATGAATGTACACAACTAAGATGTGATGCGGATGAGATGGGATGATTTGCTTATCTTTTTTTTTTTTATTCGTTAGACCTTATTCAACACTTCTCAATACGAATAACATACAAAACCTATCTCTAGGGTGCATGCGTCTAACATAGAATGCAAGAAACTCCGGTAAGTCTATCTCTAGCTGTACTAGGTGTTCTACTTGATGCAACTTAGTTATTCTTTCGAACAATCTAAGTGAAAGATGCTTTTACCAAGTTGTCAAGTTGGATTGAGCGTTAGAATAAAATTATGCATAAAGTATTAATGCGTTCAATATAAATAAGAGATAAACAATAGTAAGTATGAGGGATCAAATATATGAATTTTATAAAGAAACACAGAGTCTTTACAAAAATAATATTCAATCAAATGGAATGAAAGCGTTAAATAAGAAGGAAACTGAGTCAAGCGAAAGAATACAATCTCTTTTAGTTCTTTGGCTCAATCTTGTTGTGTACAATCACTTGTATAAGCAGTGGACAGAGTATCTTTCTCAAGAGTAGCTTCCTCCGCTCCCTGACCGGCAGTGGTGGTGGTTCTCAACCCTTTCGATTGTCTCACACCACGACACAACTTCTATAGAACTAAGACTATAACTATAATTTACAGAGAGTAAGAATCTTGATAATTTTATGAACTTTTTAACTCTGGAGGGACTTCATCTATTTATAGGCATTGGTCATGTCCACTTGGTGAATGGGCAGCATTAAAGTCCATGCGCTGGTTAGCCGCCTGACTCTTGGAAGCTTTTCAGACACTGTTTGCTGCAGGTGCCCATACTTGCAAGTGGTGATGTGACACAATCAGCTTGAAGCAATGAATCTTCTCTGCGTTGAACTCCCTCTGACGCATGGCCCATGCGTTAGAGTGTTTCCTGCGGCACTTGTCTCATGCGTTAATGTTAATCCTTGTGTTGAAATCCTGCAATACAGTGCGTTGTGCCGCGATATTTAGTAATAAAATTTTTTTTGCATGAATTTGCTGATGTTTGAATAAATCCATGTGTTTCTACTAAAAATGAGGAGAGTTTATCATTAAAAACCTTAATTGTTCCAACTTAAGAGCAAAAATAACTTGTATTTCTAAAAGTTATCATGTACATTCACTAAAATTAATGGACATGGATGATTAGCCTAAAAAACTAGAAACAAAAGCTATCTATTACATAAACCATGAGTAAACTAGTTCAAATAGGCAAACCGGGTCTTGAACTGCCCGGACAAAGCTTTGCTCCTTGATCGTATAGATTTTTCTGTTGATCATCTAGTAAAGTTGGTCGAGTAACCACGATCGTGTAGCAACGATCAAGTGCCTTTGACTATGTGATGAAGCATGAGGGCCACTCGATCATGCAGTGCACCAAGTATTAACACTTGCCTAAACGATTGAGTAAACGATAACTATGTGATGAAGCAGGGTCGTCTAGACGACCGAGGTTCAAGCGCCAAGTGGCACTTACCGAGTGATTGAGTAGCTAGTGACTATGTGATAAAGCTTGCTGACCTACACGATCGTTTAGTGCATGCTCCTACCATGCAACGAGTATCCCATACTCAACAATCATTTACCCCCATCATTTACATGATCGAGTAGCCAATGCAAATCGATTTAGTAAACACTTTACTCGTTCGTTTAGCATTAGCCATTTGATCGTTTAGTAAATGCTATACGATCGAGTTAGAACTTGGCTCTGATACCAATTGAAGGATCTCTTATTCAAGAGAACTAGTAAGCAGAAGCAAGATCTTTCCAAGCATATTGTGAAAGAATAAATGCATCCACAGACATACAAGAAGAGTTATGCATTATAGAAAAAATTACAGCATGCTTTCTTACTAAAACAAAGGGAATTGAGAGACATACTTTTGAAGAACTCTTCTTCACATATTCCCTCGATCTACACTAGTCGGGCATCCCGACAAAGTCTCAACAATCACGAATGCAATGAACACCCAGTGTAATCACGAATTGTCTGATCTTCGAACGACAACCCTCGACACTACCACTCGGTAACCTTGGTATTCTCGGAGTGAGAATCCAAGAGGTGTGGGCTCTGTGTAAATTTAGTAGAGGGAAAGAAGAAGTATACGATCGAGTTGAACGATCGAGTAAGTGGGAGAAAGGTTTAGTCTATCATATAGACACTAGGTACTCAATCGACTAGCAATCTCTCGCTCTCATGAGCAATCATCTAACAATCTCTCTCTCAATCGTTTAGTCTCTTGAAAGGGCTATCATATAGCTTTCTTTCACTCAATCGATTAGTAATGTGATAATGAAGCAATTTTTCAAAAAAAATAAAAACTCTTTTCATTTTATTCTTCAGTTATTAAAAACTGAAATTCACCCCACTTGCACGGTTAATGGAGAAAAGAAATAACCAATTAAAACAATTATCTCATAATTGTTTTTATTATAAATAAATATAATAACTAACTTATCATATTATATTTATAATCTATAGTTTTAATATCACATCATATGTAATACTTAAACTATAGTTCTTTTCTTCTTTATATAATATAAATCATATTTATATCAATTTCTCCTATTAATGTATCTAATACATCAAATCAATTATATCACATATAATTGACCAAATTTAATTATATCATATATAATCAAATTCCCTTTTGTTAATTTGAACACTTCAAACTAACCCAAAAATTGATTCTCAACTTGAATCTATTGAGCTACCAAGGGGACCTTATTGACCTGTAGCTTTAAGCTCCAACGGTACATGAATAACTGACTAAACTCTTTAATCACGATATTCACCATCCGTTAACTGTCGGGCACTCCACTAAAGACCAACAGCTGCACTCTTCGCACTACAAATATATTTCTGTGTCCATTGGATATAACTAATCAACAGTACGATAACCCTTCATAGATCGCTCGTAAGTATAGATAGGCTAATTTACTGTTTTGCCCCCGTAGTTACATCTAACTTCATAAGTACAACTGATTCTTCTAATGAACAATACATCATAGTCCTACTATGAGTGAATACTTCTCGAGCCATAGAAAGTTTGTGGCGCCACATTGTTCAAGCCCCGGAATCATCCCTTAAGGGAGCAATCTATCTACGGACCCCTACTTCGTGGAAAGAGTGAATACCATCTTGTGTAGCTAAGTTCCCAGCTCCCCAATCAAACGAATCCCGAAAGTGGTAGGTTTGAGTCGGCATTCTGGCCACTCACACCCATGCAAATCAAACGACCGTCCTCATAGGCAAGAGTTCCCAACTCACTCAGGATTAAGGTCATGTTACCTATGGTCATCCTAGTGAAATGAAATTCCCTGTCATGAACGACATTATATAACGAGACTAAATATTTCATGGTCCGGTCTTATATAAACTCCTTTAAGATACCTTCGCTCGCATGGCTCCACATGAATGATCCGGATCAAACCATCTGTTGCACTTTACAACACTTGTAACATCTACAAAGCGGGTCGTATCCGTAATGTCACAAGGATAAAGTTTCCCTCATTTATCCATATACTACAAACCATTTAGATTATCACTTAAGGCATGATCCACTTGTATGTCTCTACATACATGCTTAAGTTACAACGATAACCAGGGATATTAGTTTATTTATTTGTGGTTAATGCAATTAAAATATCACATATTTCATAGATAACAATGAAGAAAATATCACATATTATTACATCACAAATATTTGTTCATACACGTGTTTACAAACTACATGACCCTACGAGATTTAAGACATCAATCCCAACAGAAAGCTAGTTGAGCTGTAACGGGCTTGGTTAGATAATATTCCAAGATTGTTCATGACCTAGGGCTCACCTTGGGTTAGGAGAGTAATGACCAGTTGTTGGGTCTATCCTTGGGGTGGGTCTGACAGGACTTGGTGCATAATTTCACCATGAGGTATAGAAATGCGTTGGAAAATCGGTTGGACCTCAAAAAGGTTTGGCTCAATAGGTGCAACATCCCTAAAGTCTGAGATAATTTCACCATAAGGGAGAGAAGCATGAGCGAGATTTTCTTTGGGGATTCTTCACCTCCACAAGCCATTCCGAGTGACGACCGGAGTTTTCGCCAGAGATAGAGCTCGAGAGAGACGTCTCCACCATCCATCCATGGCGCCACCAACAGCCTTGACGCATTTCGGATGAAAAGAAAGAGATTGTTTTCATCTAGCCTTCCATTTCTCCTTCTGTCTCTGTAGTACATTACATTTTGGCTTAAGACATTAATACATTTTTTAATCAATGCATATCTTAATTCCTACAACGCCATCTTCTTCATCTTTATCATCGTTTACCTTCATCGTTTAGTTATCAAAGGCGATCGCATACTCAATCATGTAGCCTAGAGATAGGACGCATGTAGCAACCCACCGAGAGGTGTGCATTGTGCGAGTATAGTGAGTTAATCCTCTTCATTTGGTGTAAGGCTGTAGCAACGCTTGTCTAGGGGCTGTTGCAATGCTCATCTATGAGTTGTTTAGCCGTAACTAACAACCTGAGAGGGTGAGTAGTGGAACATTGAAAAACACTATGGAAAGCCATGGACTTTCAATAACATGGGTTACGCCAGCATTTCGGAAATGCTATGGAAAGTCTACGATAGCATTTTTTAATGCTATTGTATGTGATATTTCTTGTAATGTGAGGATAATATTTTTTGTTGGGAACCTTGTTAATATTTCTCACTTTTGTTATATCCCTACAGAGGAGAACGAATTTGCTCATATTATTGCAGCTTTGGCATCCTCTCTTGATTGTTCTCTGATTTAGAAAGAAGTCTTTCTCGATAGTATTCACCCCTCATTGGTGATGAAGAGGTGAGGAGGTAGTTGTTTGAATCGTTGTTTGGCTAAAAAAAAAAAAAGTAAACAAATTTTGAAGTTAATTCAAAAGTAAAAATGAAACTTTTGAAATTATAAGAGTATAACATAAACATATCCTAAAGTTCATGGGTTTTTGTATAGTTTGACCCTGAATAAAAATATGGCAATTCTTTTGAGTATAGAAAATAACGGTTACAATAATTAAGAGATCCGAGTTATAACAGTAAACATAAGAGAGAAAAAAAGAGATCGAAGCCCACGACTTCGTTTAGTTTTCTCAAATTTAGATTATGAGACAGTATGGTTTAACCAAATCAAGCATAGCTTAACTGACATAAAATTTATACTATCAACCTTGATGTTAGAAATTCGATTCCTTCTCTCCACATATTGTCATTAAAAAATATATGGTTCTTCACAAATTCACTCAAACTTATTATATATGTATATACCCAAAATAAAACTAACTTGTGCAAGAAATATCTCCTTTTGAAATGTTGCAATATTTAATAGTCTCTTTTGTGTATATTGGACTACACATCATTCTCTCTAATTTTGTTAGGCCTCTTTGGATCAAGTAGATAAAAAAAATATTTTTCAAAAAGTCGTTTTTATTTAAACTCTTTTGATTAAAAAAATTGTTTAAAATACTTTGAAAGTGTTTCCAAACCTATTTTGGGTGGTTGCAAAATACTACAATTTATTTTCTAAAATAACTTCCGTTGAAAATTAAGCATTTGAAAAGTTAAACCAAACATATCCTGTCTTTAGTTTTTTTTCCCAATGAAATCCACCCATGATTGTACCCTTTTTCTCACAATCAATACTCACTCTCATCAAAAGAACTCTTTAGTACTATTTTTGCTATTACAATAACAATATTATTGCATATATATATGTTGTTGTGAATGCTTTAAAACTTGTAGGGAAGGCATAGAAGAAGAGGGCTCTTGAGAAAAAAAAAATGCCCCACAAATATGGAAAATTAATACTCACTCTCAAATATGCCTTGATTTTTCTTCACTATATATTGTAATAGCTAGTTAGATAACTTTGCAAACAGGCAACTGAGAAGAATGAGATGGAAAATTATATACTGTATTCTGCCCCAAATTTTGTCTAGCATTCTTTGTTTTTCCTTACCAACAAGAAGCTGGAAAACCATTGGCCATGGCTACTTGAAAACTATATAATAATTTTTATTCAGAAGTCTAAATTATTCAACACATTTTAGAATGCATTAAAAGATCAATATGGAAGATAACTCCAAATAGATTCAAGTTGGCCACTAGTTACATAAAAGGGGAAAAAATAGTACTGCTAGACCAACTTTTATAAATATAGAAATTTCATTAAAATGAGTTTCAAATAAGGAATGTCCTCTTTGTTATCACACCCTTAATTTTGGGTAGGTTTCAATTATATTTTAGAGTTGAAAAAATTTCATAATTTCAGCTTCAAAATTATGGAAAAAAAAAAGAAAAACTTTTAAAGAGTTTTTCAATTAAAACGATTTATAGGTAACAATGATATGATCAATATTTTTTACTTGAAATAAATAGTAATAACAAAGATCTTAATTTTTTTGTGCGTTAATATAATATAATATAATATTCATATTTTCCTTTGAATGAAATAGATTCCATCTATTTTTCAACATGCCTTGAGTTATCTATTTTTTACCTATTTATTACATTATAATATCCCTAAGTTTTTTTTAATCAATTTTGTAAGTGTAAAAGATGGTAGATGCACCTTCTAATTTTTATAAATAAATAAGAGAAAATTTATTTTAAATGGCAAACCTGCTAAAAATATTTACAAATAATAACAAAATATAACAGTCTATTTGTGATAGACTGCAATAGGCCACGTTAGACTACTCTGTTTTATCATGATATAAATAGACACATATATTCATCTATTGCGGTCTATCATAGATATACGGTGAAATTTTGTTATATTTATAAATATATTGGTTCATTTTCGTATATCTAAAAATAGCCCTAAATAAGATACCATTGTATATTAACTTTAAACTCCTAAGGTAACTTATAAAATTCCCAAATGGTTCTAACCATGCAAATAGCACACATAAAATAACAACATCTATTAATGTTTACTTTTTCTTTTTGAACAAAATAGTAGACCAAGTAATAATAGATTAAAAAAACAAAGAAGAAGACAATGTTGGAAGAGACAAGATAATTGCTTATGGTTTTGCAAGCAACTAGGGAAGAATACAAGTCCAAAGAGACAAGGATGTAATCATTCATGGTTGTAAGCAAATAAAAGAAGAAGACAAGGTAATTCCATTATTGCACCAAATATAATGCACAAAGAGCCACATATTCATAAATTGTTTTTGCACAAACCACCCTCAACAAAAATATATATCACCCATAGATAAATAGATATGTACTTTTAGGTCAAAAAATTGGAAATTAGACAGCATCCAAAGAAATGAAAACAGGCAATGGGTTAGGATAAAAGTTTGGCCTAACTCCATAAGAAGAATTATGATAGGTGGAGAGAGATTTTATTAGGGGCTGATAAAAGAACATACTAGTGGAAATATTATCTTCTTCAATAGTTGGCAAATGGGTATTTTTGTGAAGAATGCAATAAATTTTATAGGGAGAGATAATGATAATTCAAGAAACAGGTGAATCGTATGTTCTGATTTTCGAACATGAAAATGATACTAATGATAAGTTTTAGAGTGATTTTGAAATTGTTTAAAACTCAGTTTTGTAACATTTTAAAAATCATTCCAAAGATGTTTTTATTGATCATTCAAAATTACTTTTGAATTTATGAATAATTAACGTTTAAAATTGTAAAATAAAACATTAAATTGATTTCCAATGAATAACATGGATATATTTGAGAATAAAAAAAATCTGAAAGTTTTTGTTTTTCCACAAAAATGGACTTTTTTGTCTTTTTAAATGTAACAACTGTTATTTACTGTCATAAATTGGCGACATTAAGAAACTGTCATAAATTTTAGAAAATCTAAAAACTTCCATTTATTTTGCAAAAAAACGTGGGAATTTGATTTTCACCATTAGATTTATGATTTAATTCACTGAATGCAACAATAACCATTCAATATTCCATAACCGAAGAACTTAATCATAAGGTGTTAGCTATTACTTCGATAAATATGAGATTCAATCATAAAATCAATTGATAATGTGGATTCCTTAACATGTTTTTTCAAGAGAGTGCTTTTTTGGGTTCACTCCTTCTTAGGTCAAATCTCAATTTAGAAAGAAAAATGGATTGAATACATGTCTTACCTTCATGCGTCCAATATATGATATTACATAAAATGAGATTGCATCTAAAACCAATTGATAATAAGAGGAGTAACTCATGTATCTTATATAAAGATGGAGAGATTTCTTCGTTTTTCTAATGTGAAATCTTCAACATATCCTTCAAGATAGTGTTTTTTAGGACCACTATTGTTGGGTTGGATCCCAATTTTAGATTGAATACTCGTTTGGTTTCATGATTTATTATACTATATTACATAAACATTTAAGATTCTATCTCAAAACTAATTAACAATAAGAGAAATTACCCATTAAATTTACACACAAATACAACCGAGATTTGTGTCTCATATTCAAGAAACTACCTACTAAGAAGAGTATGTACATATGTATATATATATATATTTATCATTGCTTCCATTTAGACTCAAAAGCATAATAAGAAATTTCTTACAGAAAACTCCTAGGCTCCGTTTGATAATATTAGTATTTCATGTTTCTTTGTTTCTTATTTATTGTTTTCTGTTTAACTAGAAATGAGAATATGTTTGGTAACTATTTCGTTAAAGATGAAATAAAAATATAAACATGTTTGATAATTATTTATTTTTTATTGATTTTTGTACTTTTATTTTCTTTTTTTCCATTTTCCCCTTTTTTTTAAAGTATAAATATAATTTAAATATATAACATGCATTAAAATATATTAAAAAAATAACCAAAATTTTACCTTATACCAATAAATCTTCATGTAAAATTGAAGACAATAATACAATTATTTTTATATGTCGTTCAAATGTTGTCCAATTTGATTTGCAATTTTATATCTTATTCAACTAATTTACCTTAAGTCGGACTCCCACATACTGCAAAATTCTAATTGATCTCGGGGATTGAAACGTTCATTTATGTTCACGCACAAGTCAACACAATCGAATGTCAAATTTTCACGCACAAGTCAACACAACCAAATGTCAAATTTTTTCTTAGATTGGACAGTTAAATATACATACAAAATAGATATGGAATAGTAATAGTTTCTCAAATTTGGTATCTTTTCAAGAAATATAAATATTTTTTAAAATAGAAAATAAGAGTAATTAATCTAACAGATTCTTGAAGTATCTACAATATGATATAAATATGTAAATTAAAATTTTTCTAGAATTAATTAGGTTGAAACTTTATATAAATATCTAAAAGAAGAAAGACCTAAAAACAATTTAGTCTTCTTTAGGATATAAGGAGAATTGCCTTAGATTAACAGGATAATATTGTAAAAATATCTAGAATGGTTTAGATCAAAAGAAAGAAAGAAAAAAAGCTAATAAAAATTTTACTCCTTCGAGCCCAAAAATCTCACACCTATAAATAAGAGTTGTAGGATTGATCCAATTTTCGACATGAATGTTTCTATTTAGTCCTCAAGTTTTATAATGTAACATTTTTAGCCATGAATTTTTAGTTTAGTTTCTATCTTTTCTTTAGATTTCAAAACGTTATATTTGTATGTCTGAGTTTTTTTTTTTTTTTTTTTTTTTTTTTTTTTTAATTTCTACTTGATTTTTGGGTTCAAAATTTTATATTTTTATCTCTAAATTTTCACAAATGCACCCTTTTGGTTCTTAAGATTAACTTTCCTTAAAGTAATTTAAATAATTATGATGTAGAATTATTAAATTAATGTTAGTACTGACAGAAAATTAATGAAAAAATTATTATAATTTATTTATTTTTTAAAAGTAATTAATAGAAAAATGATACAGATGATTAAGTTTGAGCTTTTACTCATTTGAAAGATTTCTTGGGCTCTTTTACTATTGATTTGTGTAGGCTGAGCCTCTTTTTTGTTATAGTGCTGTCCTTTTACCGTTGGGTTCACTTATTGGGCTAAATAACTACTTGATTATGGTGAAGTTAAAGTTATTATTATTATATTTTTATGAGATATAAGGGATTGCTTTATTATTATTATATCTCTATGCATCCTCCTCTCATTACTCACACCAGAAAAATAATTAAAATATTTCAAAAAAATAAAAAAATTTGTCACATGACAAATCATGATTAGAAAAGTTCATAGGATACACAAAAATAGGTATTGTTTGAATGCGTCTAAATAATTTTCTTCATTGTAGGTGTTAGGGGCGTTCAAATAACCCGACAACCTGAATAACCCGGACTACCTAACCCAAAATGTAAGGGTTTGGTAGGATTAGTTCTTGGATTGGGTTAGGTTGAATTTTTCTATTTTTATTGGGTTGGGTTGGGTTGTGGGTTGACTAAAAAAAATTTGGGTAGACCCAACCCAACCCGAATTTTATATACATTTCTCTTTGTTTAAAGTTTGATTTCTTTATATTGATTAATCTTTAATTTTTAATATTTTTTTAAAGAAAATTGTTATGATATTTGTTTGTGTTTAAAGTTTACAATAGATATCATAGATATTTGGTATTTAGCATCTTAATTTTATGAGATTTTAGTTATTAGTCATGTGTTATATATAAATTTATATATTTTTCATCAAGAATAAAAAAATAAGTTATAACCCGACAATCTAACCCAACCCAACCCGAATTTTAAGGGTTGTGTTGGGATAGGTTAGAAACTTTATTTGGATAATTTGGATTGCCAATCAAACAATACTCTCAATCCAATCCAACCCAATTCAACCTATGTAACATCCCTAATAAGTATCGAGGGGTTTTGATATATGTTGCTATATTTATGAGTTTAGGCATAAGGGTGGGTGTTGGATGGTTTGGTTTTGTTCATTACTTTCTTCGAATGATCCTAAGATTGATATAAGTTTTAGATAATCGTTAAATTTATCAGTGATAAGTTTGGATAAGTTTAGTGGTGTTAAAAATTAGTTTAAGGGGTGGAGTGGACGAGAGAATTGTTTGTTCTGTTTAATGAAATATAGGATTTTAATCTCAAACTTAAATTTAGAAACTACAATCTATAAATACGTCAAAATTAAATTTTAAAAGTTAAAAATCATTTCAAATATATACATATTTATATATTTACCTTTATACAAATCTCAAATTCAATATAAAACTCTAATTTAATTAAAGAGATTAATTAATTAATCAAGTATCATTGGAGCTCTAATCTACAGGTCCATAAAGTTCCCTTGTTAGCTCATTAAGGATTAATGAGAATCATATTAGTTTTAGATTAATTTGAAATGTTCAAATTAATTAGAGGGAATTAATTGTTTATGAGACAATTAATATAATGTATATGATGCATTATAATATAAAGTTTTAATGATAGAAATAAATATTTGAATATGATTCAAATATTAATTACATAAATGTGATTCATATAAAAACTATAGAGTAAAATTAATTGAATTTGCTTCATATTAATACTATAGGTTATATGAGAGAATATAGACTATAAACTATATTATATGTGATATAATATAAACTATAGGTTATAGGTTGTATGTGATAAAACCTATGGTTTAATATTAATATTGAAAGAGTAGGTGAATACTTGCAGTGGAAAAGATCGTGTCCCAATTTTAAAATTACAAAACAATAATTAAAGGATGGAAACACAAGATAAACAAAACCTATTAAGCATGCTATTGTTGGGGTATATGCTCTAAAAACTCGCAGTTTGTAATGTTAAATATATTCTATAAAGATGTTATTGACGTTTATTCAATAAAATTGTTGTTGAATATGTAAATTACACATGTAAAGACTAAATCCAATAAACTAAGATCCATGATTATTACATGAGTATTTGGACTTTATGTGGAAACATGAAATAGATCAAGCTCAAGTAGATAGTCAAAATTACGGTCTATAATATATGAATAAGGTTGGGTACCTTATTCTGATAACATTATCGGATGCGGCTCACTTTGTATTTAGTACAAACGACGTTTGTATAACACCAGGACAAAGAAATAGTTACTCTTACTTTATAACGTTGTTTACTGTTTAAGACTGACTATTTTAAATAGATGACCTACGCAACTCGACCTTAATCCTGAACTAACTATGAACTCCTGTTTATTCGAGATTATCCTTAGATTTGCATAGGTGAGGATTGGCTCAACAACGCCGACTCGATAAGTCTCCCATTTCAAAGGTAAGACTAGGTAGTTAGCTGGGGACATAGGGACCAAGATGGAATTCGCTCCTACCCGCTTTTAGGGTTAGTAGAAAGGTTGTTCTCTTGAGTACTAATTCTAAGTCTTGAACAAGGGGTCCCGCCTTCTCATTGGCCCGAAAGAGACTCGGTTTGGTGATTGGATCACAAACTAATTGTTCATTAGAGGAACAACGGGACTTAAGGAGTAAGGTGTAATTTCAGGGTAAAAGAACATTTGACTCAGCCGTTATTACGAACAACCTCTGAAGGGTCGACTAACTGATTACAGTTATATCAAGTGGACAGAAATATATCTACAGTGAGGGGAGTGCAACTACTGGGCTTTAGTGGAATGACTTGGTAGTTAACGAATGTTGATTAATTCGGTTTAAAGAGTTTAGCCAAATAATCTTAGATCGTTGGAGCCCATGATCTGTAGGTCCATTTGGTCCCCCTATTAGCTAACAAACGGATTAAACTTGAGAATAGCGTTAAATTCGAAATGTTTGAAATCAAATTAAGGAAATTATTAATTATATACGATATAATTACATGTTTAATTAATGAATTAAAAAAATTGGAGAATATAATAATATTTAAACTCGATTTAAATATTAAATTACATGAACAGGGATACGTGATTATGGAATTAATATTTAAATTATTTAATATTAGATATTAAATTATTTTAGTTAATTAAATTGTTTAATTTATTAAATCAATTAATTTTGTTTTACAATTGAAAATTTGAATTTTATGAAAATTCAAATTTTAGAAATCAATTTTTGTTTTAATTTCATTTTTTGGAAAATTAAATTAAAATTTAATTTCAATAAATTGATTATTAAATCGATTTTTAAATACAAATAACTTTAAAATTTGAAAATTGGAAATTTCAAATTGAGTAGGTTTTTCCACATTTTGGAGTCGCAATTCCACTTTCTTCCTTAAGTAAGTGCTATCAAAAGTTTGTGCAATTAAGATTGCATGAAGAAACTTGAATAAAAGACTGAGGTTTCAGATAAGAAATGGCCATTCAAAGAATTGGATGCTGCTGAGTTTTTTTTTTTTTTTTTTTTTTTTTTTAAAAAAGTGTTCTTCATCAAAATTAAAACCAATGTTCTCATCTTCAAAATTCTCTTAAAATTCAAACTCATTTTGGATTCCACAATCCAATCTAAGGTCCAAGAGAATCGTAGAGAAGATCTAGTAGTGATCTACAACGTTTTGCTGAGGAGATTCAAGCTCAATTTGAAGATTAAAAGAGTTCTTCAGACGTATGTATTCTGAAACCCTACTTTAATTGATGAACATGCTTATTTAGATGCTAAAATTTATGAATAAGAGTGCTTATTGATCCTGATTTGTTCCGATAATTGCATGTTAACTCCATCAGTTATCTACCATGCAATTAGAGAAAAAGAGATTAAGAAATCACATACCTGTTGAAGACCAATTCTTCACATTCCTCTCCAATTCAAGTCGTCTTCTTCCGATCTCATGAATTTGGCATTGACAAACTCAACGAACAGGAACAAACACTACCAAGGGGTCTTCCCCATTATTCTTAAGGACGAGAACCATGATGAGGTGTGGGCTTGCACTCAATCTTGGCGTAGGGAGGAGTATAAGAGATTTTTTTTTCTTATCCGTAAACTCATTTACATTATCCAGAGAGCAAGAGATGATAGAGACAGAACGAGAGAGAGCAAGATTCTCTCCTCCATTTTTTTTTCAGTTTTTGTTACATGAGATCCATTGAGAAAATAATGGGTGAGAGAGTTATAACTCTCTCTCCTTTACTTTTAATTAAATTAAATTCAAAATCAAAAGTTTGACTTTAATATATATATATATATAAACTATATGTTATATCACGTATAACATAGACCATAGTTTATTATTCTCAAGTAACCTAAGGTATTAATATGAATCACATTCATATAAATAATAATTGAATTATATTCAAATTATAATATCTCTCAATAAAATATATAGATTTAATATGAATCATAATCATATTAATTTTAACATATAGTTCCTATATGAATCATATTCATACAATTAATATTTGAATCATATTCAAATATTTATTTCTCTCATAAAACTATATAAATTTAATATGAATCAAATTCATGTTAAATTTTGATATAGAGATTTTATATGAATCGTATTTATATAATTAATATTTGAATCATGTTCAAATATTTATTTTCTCATACAATTATATAATGTATCAACATACATTATATTATATAATATATCAATATACATTATTTAATTGTATCTTATGCTATTAATTTTCTTTAATTAATTTGACCAATTTAAATTAAACCAAAATTAAGTTGAATCCCATCAGTCCTCATTGAGTTAACAAGGGGACCTTATGGACTTATAGATTGAAGGTCCAATGATACAATATTAATTGATTAAACTCTTTTAATCAAGTTAATCAACATTCATTAACTGTCGGTCACTTCACTAAACACCAACAGCTCAACTCCCTATAGATATATTTATGTATCCATTGAATATAACCAATCAATAGTGCGTTCGGCCTTCACAAATTGCTCGTAAGTACAGCTGGATCAAATTACCGTTTCAGTTACATCTAACTCCTTAAGTACCACTGATCCCTCTAATGAACAATTAGTCATAGTCTAACTATGACCGAACCCCTCTCAGGCAAAGAGAGGGTGAGGCGTCTCATTGTTCAAGCTCTGGAATCAACACTTAAGGGAGTAATTTATCTTCATACCCTAACTATAAGGAATGAGTGAATTCCTTTATGTGTAGCTGTATTCCCAGCTCCCCAATCAGACGAATCCTCAAAATGATAGACTTATTGAGTCGGCGAATTGGGTCACTTTCACCCATACAAATCAAAGGTTGCCATCATACGTAGGAGCTCACAACTCACTCAGGATTAAAGTCAACTCACCTATGGTCTTCTTGGTGAAATTATGTCTCTTCAAGCAACAACGTTATAAAGAGGGACTTAATGTTTCGTGGTCTGGTCTTTATACAAACTCTTTTGTATAAGATACCCTTGCTCACATATCTTCACAAGAATGATTAAGATGAGATTATTTGTAGTACTTTACAATAATTGTAACAACTACAAAGTGGGTCGTATTAGTAGTGTTACCAAGATAAGGCACCCAACCTTATCCATACACCACAAATCAATTAGGTTATCACTTAAACATGATCCACCTGTATGTCTCCACATACATGTTTGAGTTACATCAGATAACCTTGGATTTTAGATTAATGGATTATTGCACAATTAATATAAAATTAATCAACCATTAATTCAACTAATATAAAACTAAGAGGCTTTAGGGTATACACCCCAACAATCTTCTACTGACTAAAGATAGGGAAATATGGGCCAGTGAAACATGTATCCTAGGGCACACATTATACCCTACATGATCTCCCACTTGTCCTAGCACACTAGAGACATGTCTCATAGTCCTAGACAGTCTAGAAGATCCTCTCACAATTTAGCCTAGAGAATCCTTTTATATAATACAAATAGTTATGTTAATAAGAACCATCTATTCACCAACGAGATGTACCCACATTCCATGTTATTCCTTCCACTAGGTGCTTACATATGGTCTCAAACCTAATCCTTGAATCATGTTAAGTCATATATGAAATACTTTTCAAATATCTTGAGACACACTATAGACAAATTATTACTTTATAAGCAAAATATTACCTCTCAGTCCAATAGACAACATCTAGGATAAAACATGGATTTCTCTAAATCCAATATAAAACAGTGTAACTCGTAAAAAATCAAATTTTAAACTATATACACTAAAGTTTCATTATTTGTAAGTTTTAATTTTCAACATTCAATTGTCATACCATCGAACTCCCAATTAACCAATTATATATTAAACGTTAATGAAGTCCCATGTGAAATTGATATCCCCTCAACATTTGAGGTGTCTTAGGAAATATTTTCTTTGACATATCAATGTCATTTTAGGTTGGTACATTACCATTCCATCTTTAGCAATCACATCAAACATTAAATAACTACTTTATAAACGTAAGATGCATAAGACAAATCAAATAACATGTCATAAACATCTGTATGTGGACTTTTAATATACAAAATCATTTCAAATCAACTATTTGAAACTGGTTATGCTGGGAATGTTCTAAAATTCATAGTTTGTAAATATTGGAAACATATTCTATTTATCAATAAAAGTGTTATTGAGTTGTTCATTCAATAAAATGTTATTGTTATTGCATATTGTTATTAAAATCCAATAAAAAAAATTCATGGCTATAGAATGGAATACTTTAACTTTATGTGGAAGTGGATCGAGTTTTAGTATATAGTCAAAATGGTCTATAAGTATATGGATGAGATTGGGTACCTCATCCTAGAGACACTATTGGATGCGGCCTACCTTGTATACTGATAAAAATGATGTGATCCCAAAGTCATTCATGTGAAGATATGCAAATGGGAGCATCCTATGTAAAGGATGTTTGCATAACACCGGACCACAAAATAGTCACTTTTTCTTTATAACGACCATTTACTGTTAAAAACTGACTATTTCAAATTCATTGTTCTAGGATAACTCGATCTTAATCCTGAGCTAACTATGAACTCTTATTTATTCGAGATTATCCTTTGATTTGCATAGGTGAGAGTAGTTCAACATCACTGCTTAATAAGGCTCCGATTTTGGGGATAAGACCGGATAGATAGCTGGGGACATAGTCTTGCAAGATGGAATTCACTCCTACCCAATTTAGGATTAGCAGATAAGTTGTTCCCTTAAGTACTGATTCATGGTTTTGAGTAAAGGGGGCCCCGCCCTCTCATGGTCAGGAGGGATATGGTTTATTAGTTGGATTATAAACCAATTGTTCAATAGAGGATCAATGGTAGCTTAAGAAGCTAGATGTATTTACAGGGCTAAAATAGTAATTTTGACCTAGTTGTAAATACGAACGACCTATGAAGGATCGACTTACTGGTTATGGTTAAAGTAGACAAAAATATATCTACAGTGAGGAGAGTGCAACTATCGAGCTGTAGTGTTGTGTCTCAGTAGTTAACGAATATTGATTAATTCAATCTAAAGAGTTTAGCTAATTAAATCTCAAATCGTTGGAGCTCATGATCTGTAGGTCCATGAGGTCCCTCTACTAGCTCGTAAAATTATACCTTGAATTAGAGAACTAGGCGGATGTTCAAAATCGAAATTAGCGTTTTTTGAATTTGAAGTATTTAAATTCAATTTAGTGTTTCATTAATTATATGTGATATAATTAAACGTTTAAATTTATCGAAATTATACATAAATTGGAGAGTTTATAATTTTTTAATATGGATGTAAATATTTATTAACATAAATAGGATTCATGTATGAATTAGGTATCTAATTAATTTAATATTTGATATTAAATTACTATTTAATTAATTATATAAATAAATCATTTTCAATTTTGTAAATTCAAAATTCAAATTTGAATTTTGTTTAAATTTAATTTTGATAGAAAATTAAATTAAATAAAATTAGAATTTTCAAAATAGTAGAAATTCAGTTGAGTTAGTGGAAAAATCCAAATTTTGTTGGATTAATCCAATAACCAACACTTAGCCCACTAATTTAATGTTGATTGAAGTGTCAATCAGTTGATTAAGTGAGTGTTGCATGTTTAGACACCTTAAATACTCCAATTTTTCAGATTGGGAGAACTTGATGCAATCAGAATTTCATAAATTCTGTACTCTCTCTCAAACCCTCTTCTCCCTTTCACCAAATTGAGTTCAATTCAGTGTTTCCACCACACAATCCAAGTTGAAGAATAGTGGAGAAGATCATTGTGGTGGTCTACTGGTATTTTGAAGATCCAATTCATGGAGAGGAAAAGGTATTGAAGAGTTCCATCGAAGGTATAACATTCTGAAACCATCTTCTATGAAAATGTTTTCTCACATGCTTTTAAACTCAAATTAAGTGTAATTAGAGAGCTTATTGATTATGATTTCTTCCGCTGCATGTATGGTTACTCTATCAGATTGAATAGACAAAACTTGTGTATTCATTTTTACTTCATTCATAATGAGCAAATATCAATATAGAATAGATAAATATCCACGTTTCATTTTCTTGTCTATACAATAATACCATCATCGCTTAAAGTCATTTGATTACTATATTAAAAAATTTCTTGAGTTTGTATAGGTGCTTTGAACTCCTTTTCATAAAAGAAAGTATTCATTTTTATATATCTCATATGCAACAATGAATCCACAAAGACTCTACTATAAAACTAGGTAGAAAATTGACTTATAGTTCATTTTTACCCAATAGCTCTAGTGTGGGTTTTCACTTGACGCCAAGAGTCTTACTTTGAAGATCTCTATCTCCATATACTACACTTCCAAACTTTCTTTTCGTAGACACATGCATATCCTTTGAGGTTGCCCCATCAATGAAAGTCTACAAAAGGTTGATTGAGATTAGGTATAATACTTCAGCTCATATTTATGACTTTAATAACGTTTCTCTTCTTGTCAATTTCCTTCAATACTTGTCATCTAGTATGACAGCTTTGACTTCCAATAAGTCATAGCGTAGGTTGAGTCACCACACGACTCTTCCACTACTGAAAGATTCATAAATTATCATTTTGTCATCTTATATGACAATAAAGACTTCAAGTAAGTCTTTGCAAAGGTTGAGTTATCTAATAACTTTCCCATTATGATGAAAACTTATATGTTTGACAATTAGAAATTGACGTTCAAATAAAACAAATGGTTAACAACACTTGTTAACTATTACGTGGTGTTACTTGAAATAAATTCATCAGCATAGGCTACACCCTTTAAACTTTTGAAATGAATCAGTATTTGTCATACAAACACATAATTTTACTTTGGAATGTTTAAAGAACTACTGAGGCATATTTTGAACATTTCTTTCAGTAAAGGTTTGTTTTGATACAAGTGTCTCAACTTACCTAAAACTTGAAATGTTATCAACAAGTTTTATAACACTTCCATGATACAACAGTGTTTCGCAAACATGTTAGAACAAATAACGTTCAAAATAATACGATCTATATCGCATTACCTTGATGAAGTCAGACATCAGTGTAATTTAAAAATAGTAAGACGCAGTTCAACAAAGAACGTAAAATGTACTGAGTTAAACAAGACCATATTTCTTTAGCCGTAGCATAATTTCACCCAAATTGTACTGAATGCTCCATGTCAAGATCTCATCTCATCTTTGTCAATTAGGCTTAGTACATCAAATATCCGTTACTAATTATGATCACATAATAATGTCACAATACGTTTGCCTAAGTGATTTAAACTTTAGTCTAATTTCTTATGGACATTTCAAAGAAAATAAAACCTGAATTGCATTAAAACAAGATACATTTATTTATAAATACTCATTTATGCATGTTTGGTTGACTGTTATGGTTAAAATTCAATTTTCGCATTAGATTTCTCTTTGATTATGTTGTTAAATTTGTAATTGGTTCTTGATTGATGAGCTTATATGTGTGCTATAGAGTCTGTATTTTTATTAGAGTCAATAAAGTTGAAACTAGGTTGTATTCAAAGATGGAAGCAAGCAAGGTCAGCACATAAACTAGACTGGAGCTACTGTCTTGCAGCGTTACAACACTGTTCATAGAGTGTCACAACGCTATTCATCTTGGAGCCCGAGGCATTGCAACACTGGGATGAAGCGACGTGAGGATGTTCATCCCAGCCTAGAAAGGCGCGCCTGACGGAGCTGGTTCGCAGGTAGAAACTGATTTGATCGATTCAGTGGCCTAGTTACTAGTTCAGCCCAAAAATGGTTTGGTTTAGCCTCTTGTGGAGCCTTAGAGAGTCGATTCGGGCAGTTCGGTCTAGTTTGGGTCAGGTCGAGCGGTCCAAATTCAAATTGGAGTTTTAATTATTAAATGTAATAATTAGTTAAATTTTCTTGCTTAGGATGCCAAAGATGAGCCATATCGATGTTGTTTAAATATTTTATGCATGGGATGTAAGTTATATTTTAATTAAACATGTACGTGCATATAGTATGCCATGTAGATTTAAATTCCCACCATAGGAAAGCCTGTTACATACATTGAAAATATATTATAAAGAGTTATAATATATAGTATGCATGTTTAGGGTTTCTAAAGTTTAATATAAGAGTTATATTAAAGTTTGAATACCTTTGATGATTGTTATGGATGCAAAGTCTGTCTATTGTTTTATAAGCTATTATAAAATTGGATTAGACATTAAAATCCATAACAAAGATAAGTTGCATGTTCATTTGGGTTAATAACTTATTTTAATAGTTAAAACAGGTCGTTATATTATAAAATATGGTTATAAACTCAATCGGTATATAATCTTATTTAAGGCTGGAGGTATTTAAGTTGACGGTCTATGGAACGAACACCTCCTACTTGGGGATTATGGTCGAATAATTGAGCATTGTTAACCGGTTTTATGAGCTTGCGTGAGTGGTGTGAGATAATAAAATGGTTTTATCACCTAGACATCGTAGGTTAAATTCAAATATAAGAGTTATGTTTGGAAAATCACACAGACTTGGGACTTTTTTAGCTGAAATATACCTAAGTAAAAGTATATCCAATATGTTAGAGCACTTCAATGGGATGGAGATTAATAATATATACGATATATTATTCTTAGCTCTCGCCTCCTTAAGAGTTCATACCGTGAGATCCATGCTCGGCTTCGTGTCAATTTTACCTCGACTACTCCATTCAGAAAGTGTCTGCATGGGTCAATATCAAGGTAAATAGGGGAATTGGTTCATAGTAAGTGGGTGAAAGAAATGTGTCAACGTATCCTATGGTCTCTTCCATTAGTTTGAATTGTGAAATTCTTATGTTGTGCCTGCTGTCGTTTTTAGGCGGCACTAGCTAGTCGTTAACTACTGCGATCCCCTTAGAGGATTGTAACATAGGATTCGAAACAACCCAAGCTTCAGAAATGAATAAGGTTTCATAGTTTTATGTTAAACATTGTCTTCCAATTTGGAGGCATATTCATACCGTTCCATAAAATCTGAAAATGGAGGGTCACACTTACAAGAGTTACTAACTATTAGTAAGTTCTTGACCGAAAATGATAACTAAAAGACTATAGGAATAAGAGTTATTATAGCGATAGTATTTGGTCAAGATTGTCTTGCTTAGTGAAGGAATATTTGACTGCCCCTCGGTAGCATCTATCTTGACTCACTAATGTATCGTTGCAAATAAATAAAGAAATATGGGTACTTTATTACTTTTGTTAAAATTGGATTTAGATGTGTAAGTCTAATAGAATTTGTTTATTTTTTAGCATTGTCGAACTCGATTATACAACTATTAGCTTCCGATAAATTTAATGGCGAAAGTTGTTTAAACTCGAAATCAAACATAAATATGATACTAGTGGTTGACGATTTGAGGTTTGTTTTAACAGAGGAATGTCCTCCTCTGTCCAGTTCAAATGCTAATCAAAATGTTCGGGAAGCCTATGACAGATGGGTTCGGGCTAAAGATAAAGCGAGAGCCTATATCTTAGCAAGCATATCTGATATGCTTACTAAGAAGAATGAAGCCATGGTCACTGCACGTGAGATCATCGCATCATTGCACGAGATGTTTGGGCAACCGTCTTCTTCGGTACGACATGATGCATTAAGTACGTCTATAACTCTCGCATGAAAGAGGGGACCTCTATGAAAGAACATGTTCTGGACATGATGGTCCATTTCAACATTGTGGAAGCTCATGGCACTATCATAGATGAAAGAAGTCAAGTTAGTATGATAATGGAATCTCTTTGGAAGAGCTTTCTAACATTTTGTACCAATGTTGTAATGAATGAGATTGATTACAATTTGACCACTCTTCTGAATGAACTACAGACTTACCAATCCTTGATGAAGAATAAGGAAAGTGAAGTAGATGTTGTTTCACAGAAGAAATCTCTTAAAGGATCTTTGTTTGGAACGAAACCCTCAGAGAAAAAGAAGTTTATCTCATCTTCAAAGGATAATAGTATCTAGATGAAGAAGAAAGGAAAAGGAAAGAAGAAATCCCCTACTAAGAAAAGCAAGAATAAAGCACCAAAAGGAAAATGTTTCCATTGCAATGAACACAGACATTGGAAATGCAATTGCCCACAATATCTTACTGAAAAGATAGCTGAAAAAGCAAACCAAAGTAAATCTGATTTACTTGTTATAAAAACATGTTTAGTGGAAAGTTGTCAATTAACCTGGATACTAGATTCAGGCGGCGCTAATCATATTTGCACTTTTCTTCAGGAAACTAGTTCCTGGACATAACTATCAGAAAATGAAACGACTTTTAAGGTGGGAATAGGTGAAATCATTTCAGTAGAAGCTGTGTGAGATGTCAAGTTATATTTCGGAGATGCTTACATTTTACTTGAAAATGTATATTATGTATCCAAAATGAAAATGAACTTAATCTCTATATCTTGTTTACTGAAACATATGTACAAAGTAATTTTTGATATTAATGAAGTGTTCATTGGTTCAAGAGGTGTTCATATTTGTTATGCTAAACTTGAAAATAATTTATATGTGTTAAGACCAACTAAAGCAAAACCAATTTTAAATGTAGAGATGTTTAAAACGGCAGAAACTGAAAATAAAAGACGAAAGATTTCTCCCAACGCCTATCTTTGGCACTTAAGACTTTGTCACATAAATCTCAACAGGGCTGAGAGACTGGTAAAAAACGGTCATCTAAATAAGTTAGAAGACAGTTCATTGCGTCCGTGTGAATCATGTCTTGAGGTTAAATGACCAAAAGATCTTTTACAGAAAAAGGTCTTAGAGCCAAATAACCCCTAAAACTTATACATTTACCTTTGTGGTCCAATGAATGTTAAAGCTCGAGGAGGATATGAATATTTCGACAACTTTGTTGATGATTATTCAAGGTATGACTATATTTACCTAATGAGTCACAAGTCTGAAGCTCTTGAAAAGTTCAAAGAATTTAAGACAGAGATTGAAAACTTATTAGGTAAAAGAATCAAAACACTTCGATCAACTCAAGTTGATGAGTATATGGATTTACAATTGTAGAACTATCTATTAGATCATAGAATACAGTTCCAACTCACAGCACCTGGAACACCACAAGAAAATGGTGTTGCATAAAGAAGAAATTGAACCTTGTTAGACATAGTTCGTTCGCTGATGAGTTACGCTCAGTTACCTCAAACCTTTTGGGGCTTTACAGTACAGACTATTGTATATATTTTGAACATGATTCCCTATAAAAGTGTTTCAGAAACATCGTATGAGTTATGGAGAGGAGTAAAGGTAGTTTGCATCACATCGGAATCTGGGGATGGCCGACACATGTGTTGGTGCAAAACCATAAGAAATTGGAACGATGTTCAAAATTATGCCTATTTGTAGCATACCCTAAAGAAACAAAAGGTGGATTTTTTTATGATCCTCAAGAAGATAAAATATTTGTATCGACAAATGCTACATTCTTAGAAGAAGATCATATTAGGAATCATCAACCTAGCAGTAAACTATTATTCAATGAAATGTCCAGAGAAATTACAAATTAAATAAGAATTACTGATCAAGTTGGTCCATCAACAACAGTTGTTGCTCCATCACATCCTTCTCAAGAGTTAAGAATGCCTCGACATAGTGGGAAGGTTGTACGACAACTTGATCAATACATGGATTTCACGGAAACTCTTGTCATCATACCTAATGATGGCTTAGAGGATTCATTAACCTTTAAACAGGCAATGGAAGATGTAGATAGAGATCGATGGACTGAAGCCATGAATCTAAAAATGGAGTCAATGTACTTCAATTCTGTCTGGGAACCTATAGATTCACTACATGGGGTCAAACCCATTGGTTTCAAGTAGATCTACAAGAGAAAGCGAGACCAAACTAGTAAGGTGCAGACCTATAGAGCCAGACTCGTGGCAAAATATTTTACCCAAAGAGAGGTGGTAGACTATGAAGAAACTTCTCTCATGTTGTCATGATAAAATCTATAAGAATACTTTTATCCATTGCTGCATTTTATGACTATGAAATATGATAAATGGATGTTAAGACAACATTTTTTAATGGCCATCTTGATGAAAGTATTTACATGTTTGAACCAAAAGGGTTTATTGAACAGTCAAGAGAAAAATGTTTACAAGCTTAAAAGATCCATTTATGGGTTAAAACAAGCATCTAGATCCTTGAATATAAGATTTGACACTACGATCAAATCTTATGGCTTTGAGCAAAATGTTGACGAACCTTGTGTTGACAAGAAGATAGTCAACAAAACTATAGCTTTCTTGGTCCTTTATATTGATAATATCTTGCTAATTGGGAATGAGACAAGTTTTCTTTCTGACATAAAAAGATGGCTAGCATCACAATTCCAAATGAAAGATTTGGGCAATGCACAGTACGTTCTTCGAATCCCATTGTTCGAAATCGCAAGAATAGAACGCTATCACTATCTCAAGTATCTTATATTGATAAGATATTGTCAAAGTATAATATGCAGAATTCCAAAAAGGGTATGTTACCTTTTAGACATGGAATTCATTTGTCAACGGAATGGTGTCCTAAGACGCCTCAAAAAGTTGAGGAAATGAAAATAATTCCATATGCATCAGTAGTTGAGAGCTTGATGTACGAAATGTTGTGTACCCGACCTGACATATGCTTTGCAGTTGGAATTGTCAGTAGATTCCAATCTAACCCTGGACATAGTCATTGGACTGCTGTTAAGAATATCCTCAAGTATCTCTGGAGAACGATGGACTATATGCTCGTGTATGAGCCTAAGGATTTGATCCTTACGGGATACACTGATTCTTATTTAAACTATGACAGAATACTATAGATTAAATTTGACCACTCTTCTGAATGAACTACAGACATACTATAGATTATATGACAGAATATAAACTATGGGTTATATTATATGTGATATAATATAAATTATAGGTTACGAGTTATATTATGATTTAATATTAATATTTATTAAGTGGTTAATATATATTTAACCAAATTTTTAATTTTTTTGAAAATTCAAAAGGGGAGGGAGTTATTTTATACCTCTCTCAACTCCTTCTCATATATGTGCAGGACAGAAATAAGGGATGTCGAAAAATCAGTTTTTTATAAATTCCCTTCTGTTCTTTATCCTTCTCCCTATCTCTTTATGTTACTCTCTCAAACAAAAAACTCCTCCCTTCACCAAAATTAAGAATTTAGTACTTCAATGGTGAGTTTACTTTTTCCTTTTTCTCTCCATATTAATTCAGTAAAAGCATGCTTAAGAATCAATTGTTTAATCTTGTTAGTTTATGTCCTCTACATTTAATGTTCTGTAAAATGAAATTAAAGACATAATAAATTTAATTGCATCTGCTTCAAGGAATTGAAATCTCCACGTAGGTGACTTGACCTTAATCCTTAGTGAGTTGTGAACTCCTACCTATGAGGGCATTCCTTTGATTTGCATGAGTGAGAGTGGCCAGATTCGATGGTTCAATATGCTTACCATTTTGGGGATTCATCTAATTGAGGAGCTGGGAACACAGCTACACAAGAAGAAATTCACTCATTCCCATTGTTAGGGTAAGTAGATAAATTTCTCTCTTAAATGTTGATTCCGGGTCTTTAACAATGAGGCATCTTACCCTCTCCTGGCACAAGATAAATTCAGTTATAATTGGACTATGACTAATTGTTCATTAGAGGGATCAATGGTACTTAAGGAGTTAGATATAAGTATAGGGGTAAAATGACAATTTTGACCCAATTGTACTTACGAGCAATTTGTAAAAGGTTAACGCACTGTTGATTGGTTATATCCAGTGGATACAGAAATATATCTCCAGTGCGAAGAGTGCGACTATCAGTCTTGAATGGAGTGATCGATAGTTAATGAAGTTTGATTAATTTAATTAAAGAATTTAATTGATTAATCTCGTATCATTGAAGCTTCAATCTGTACGTCCATAAGGTCCCCTTATTAGCTGAATAAGGATTAATAAGAATTAAAGTAATTTTGGATGAATTTGAATTGTTCAAATTAATTAATGAAATTAATTATTTGAGATACAAATAATATAATGCATGTGATACATTATAATGCAAAGTTTAATAAGAGAAATGAATATTTTAATATAATTCAAATATTAATTATATGAATATGATTCATATATATGTTTTAGGTTAAAATTAATATGAATATGATTCATATTAATACTATAGGTCATATGAGAGAATATAAACTATAGATTATATTATATCTGATATAATATAAACTATAGGTTATATGTTATATGTGATATAACATATGGTTTAATTTGATATACATTAAATTAGTTAATATATATTGAAATCTGAAATTTGAAAATTAAATCTTAAAGGAGTTAATTTCAAGTTATGGAGGGAGTTATTTTGATAACTCTCTCACGCATTTCTCAAATGCCCTAACACAGAGGAAGTTGTGAGAACTACATATTTCACGTGAAATTTTTTGCATAACATCTCTCCGCCTCATCTCCTTTCCTCTGCCAAACTCTTTCAAGAACTCTCCTCCCCCTTTCACCAAAATAATCCAAGGAAGCGCACAAAACTCTCAATGATTCTCACCTTGAGAATAATAAGGTAACACTTATGGTAGTGTTAAGTTTTAGAGTCGTTATTGTCCTAGAGTTTCTATGTTTCTGAGTTTAAGAGAAGCGGAGAAGATCTCTTATTCGTATTCACTGGAAAGGAAGCAAGAAGAACGGTTCTTCAAGGGTATGTACATTCCATTTCCCTTTCCTCTCTGTAAAATTCTATAGAAGCATGCTTAATATTTATATATTTTATCCTTGTTTTTGTCCTCTGTTTTTCTTAAGTACTGTAAAATGAAAAACTAAGACACGGATTCCTTCAATTGGTATTAGAGTCAGGTCGTGTCACTAATTTTTGTTGTGTAACTTGAAATCAGAGTTTTGGTGGGTTCTGCATTTTTAATGTTTGGTTTGCACTTAGATTTTTCAAAAATTGGCATTACATTTGCTGCTTTAAAAAGTTTAAAGTTGTAAGGGACCGGTGTTTTGGACATTTAAATTTTTCTATCGAGTCTATAAGTTCGTGTCGCTCGATATGCAAGTGTTACTGATCAATTTGGTGACTTCTAGAGCAAGAACGAAGCAAGATAGACAAAGAAATTGAAGTAGATGTTGCATTCTACTTTAAAGCGTACGCTACATGTTACACTGTAAGAAAAAATGCCCAACATAGCTACGGTCAGTTTCAGTGTTACAACGCTGAGGTGGAACGTAATTACGCTGCATGGATCGTAGCGTTATGCTACGGAAAGCTCTAAACTAGCATTACTACACTCCTTCTGAGCGTTATTACGCTCTAAACATGACTTGCATGTGTGCCAGTTGCCTCCAGATCGTGGGTTCCAACGTTTTGGAGCAATTTTGTTTCTATTTTCCATTAATATAATCGTTATGTTAATTTAATTAATTGCTTAGGATGTCAATTTTTGGTCTAAAATTGCTATTTATTAATTTATACATGTGATGTATGATCTAATTTAATTATATTATATATTGTATGTCATATAGTTCAAAATTCCACCATGGGACAAACATAAATGCATGTATCATTTTTTAATATAAGTGTTATATTATATGGTCGCATGATAAATTAAGCATGCTCATGCATCATATTTAATATAAATGTTATATCATATGATTGCATGCATTAATAACATGTCCATATATCATACTATAGTATAATTGTTATATTATATAGTTTGAACGATGGATGTGTTTATTTTCATTACTTCATAAAAAATGTTTTGTTATGTAATGCAAATAGAAATGCATGAAGCATGACATTTTTTATAAAATATAAAAGTTATATTTCATATATGTCATTAGATGCATGTTCATAGGTTTTAATTGTCTCATTAAGTTTTATAAATGTTATACGTTTAATGAAATTAGAACTAAAATTTATAATCAAGAGTTATATGCAAACATAGGTTAACATTAATTTTAAATGGTTTCAAATTGATTTCACATAGACCAATGTTGAAATATTTCTAATGAGATTAGAAATAGGTTAATCTTTTATTTTTCTATTTAATAGGATTAAATTGGATTAATAAAAGATTAAATTTATAAAATAATTGTCTACAAAGGATTTTTGTCTAAGGAAGGTTCTATCTAGGCTGGGGTATTTAAGCTGACGGAAACAGAACATCTCTACCCGGGAACCGACCTGGAAGGTAAATTTAAGCATGCAATTAATGATTAGGTTTATTAAAATGTTTAATAAACAAGAATCATTATTGTTAAACTATCCAATATAAGAGTTATATTAGCCAAATTTAACAATCACTGAGTTAAATTGTTAGTCAGATTTACCTAAGTTAATAATCATGTATATGATACGTTAATTTCCTTTCACGTTCTCCCTAGATAGTTCACACTTTGAGATCTATGCTTGGCCTCGAGGAACCTTTTCTTGTGTCCCTTTACATAGGTCAATATCAAGATGAATGGAGAAATTTTTTATAGTAATTGGAAGAGGGGCGTGTGTCAAAACACTCCACAGTCTCCTTTATTGGTTTGCAATAAAGTTTCATGCTTGGCTTGAGGAACTTTTGCTTCTGTCCCCCTACAGAAGGCATTTGCATGAAATTTTATACAAACTCCAGAAATGGATAGGATTACTTTAGATTTTGTCCCAATCGATTTTTTCCTATGGTTAGTCAATTGGGACAAAACTCTAAAATCTAAAATGAAGGGTTACACTTACAAGAAAATGTTAAGTAAGTTAATGGTTTCTTGACTGAACAATGGTGACTAATTATTATAGGAACAATGGTGACTAATTATTATAGGAACAATGGTGCCTCAATTGTTGGGATTAGTGTCCTAATTCTCCCGAAGTCTCGTTGTTTGTAATATACACATAGTTTATGAATAAAATAAGTGTTATTTTATTATGCATTTACTCATATCCAATAAACAAAGCTCCATGGTTATCGTATGTAAACTTAAGCATGTATATGAGATATACAAGTTGATCATACCTTAAATGATAACCTAAATAGGTCTGTAGTATAAGGATTAAGGTGGGATACCTGATTTTGGTGACATTACGGATACGACCCACTTTGTAGAGGTTTGTAAGTATTGTAAACCACTACAGATGGTAGATCTTGACGATTTATGTAGAGATATACGAGCAGGGGTGTCCTATACAAAGAGTTTATATAAGATCGAACCACGAGATGATTCGTCTCTGTATATAACACGGTTGATACTGAAGCATCTCACCTAAACGACCATAGGTGACATGAACTTAATATTGAGTGTTTTGAGAACTTCTTCCTTTGAAGGTGGTCCTTTGATTAGTATGGGTGAGTGTGGCCAGATTGCCAACTCAACATGCCCCCCTTTTTTAAGACTTGTCTGATTTGGGAGCTGGGAACTCAATTAGACAAGATGGAATTCACTCCTTCCCTAAAGTAGGGGTAAGTAGATAGATTGCTCCCTTAAGGGCTGATTCCGGGGCTTGAACATAGTAATTACAACTTTTCTTTAGAAGAGAGGACTCAGTCATCGTAGGACTATGACTTATGTTCATTAGAGGGATTAGTGGTACTTAAGGATTAGATGTAACTACAAGAGCATAACAATTTTTGGCCGAGCTGTACTTACGAGCGATCTGTGAAGGGTTATTGTGCTGTTGATTGGTTAAGATGGACACATAATATATATGTAGTAAGGAGAGTTCAACTGTCGATCTTTAGTGGAGTGCCTGGCAGTTAACAGATGGTGGATCCCGTGACTAAAGAGTTTAGTCAGTTATTCACGTACTGTTGGAGCTTCGAGCTATAGGTCCATAAGGTCTTGTTCGTAGCTCAATGGATTCAAGTTAAAGATCAGTTCTTGGTGTTGATTTGAAATGTTCAAATTAACAAGAGGTATTTCGATTATATATGATATGATCGGTATGGTGTATGAGATACATCTAGTGGAGGATTAATATAAATTAGATTTACATTAAGGACCATGAAATAGAAAAAAGAGCTATGGTTTATATGAACATTAAAACTATAGGTTATAAATATAGTATGGTAAGTTGGTTATCATTTATATTTATAATAATATTAATTATTGGATAATTATCTCTTTTTCTCTAATAACCAATTAAGTGGGAGGTTATTGGTATTTTCATAGTAACCATGAAATAAAAGAAAATATGTTTTCCTAATTTTTAGGAATGTTGATTATGAGATTTCAACTCTTGAAAAGTTCTCACGGAAGGTTGTCAAGTAAATAAGATTTACTAAACGACAACTTGGACAGACTAGACGATCGTGGAGTGTTTCTACATGATAGACACTCAGCTGACCAATGAGCTAAATGATCACATAGCTTTCACTAGGCGATCACATAGCTTTTGTTAAACGATTGGGCATCGTCCTATACGATAGGCTTTGACATCTCCCACTTGCTCAATCGTTTACACGATTGTTCTTCCTCCGGTCTGATCCTCTAACCAAGTTCACACAGAGCCCACACTCTAGATTCTGACACCAAGAATACCAAGGTAACCTTTTTGGTGGTGTCATACTCAACTCGACATAGTCGAAGTTCTATAGAGGCCGTTCGGGGTGATCGTGACTTNGTTCATATTTGTTATGCTAAACTTGAAAATAATTTATATGTGTTAAGACCAACTAAAGCAAAACCAATTTTAAATGTAGAGATGTTTAAAACGGCAGAAACTGAAAATAAAAGACGAAAGATTTCTCCCAACGCCTATCTTTGGCACTTAAGACTTTGTCACATAAATCTCAACAGGGCTGAGAGACTGGTAAAAAACGGTCATCTAAATAAGTTAGAAGACAGTTCATTGCGTCCGTGTGAATCATGTCTTGAGGTTAAATGACCAAAAGATCTTTTACAGAAAAAGGTCTTAGAGCCAAATAACCCCTAAAACTTATACATTTACCTTTGTGGTCCAATGAATGTTAAAGCTCGAGGAGGATATGAATATTTCGACAACTTTGTTGATGATTATTCAAGGTATGACTATATTTACCTAATGAGTCACAAGTCTGAAGCTCTTGAAAAGTTCAAAGAATTTAAGACAGAGATTGAAAACTTATTAGGTAAAAGAATCAAAACACTTCGATCAACTCAAGTTGATGAGTATATGGATTTACAATTGTAGAACTATCTATTAGATCATAGAATACAGTTCCAACTCACAGCACCTGGAACACCACAAGAAAATGGTGTTGCATAAAGAAGAAATTGAACCTTGTTAGACATAGTTCGTTCGCTGATGAGTTACGCTCAGTTACCTCAAACCTTTTGGGGCTTTACAGTACAGACTATTGTATATATTTTGAACATGATTCCCTATAAAAGTGTTTCAGAAACATCGTATGAGTTATGGAGAGGAGTAAAGGTAGTTTGCATCACATCGGAATCTGGGGATGGCCGACACATGTGTTGGTGCAAAACCATAAGAAATTGGAACGATGTTCAAAATTATGCCTATTTGTAGCATACCCTAAAGAAACAAAAGGTGGATTTTTTTATGATCCTCAAGAAGATAAAATATTTGTATCGACAAATGCTACATTCTTAGAAGAAGATCATATTAGGAATCATCAACCTAGCAGTAAACTATTATTCAATGAAATGTCCAGAGAAATTACAAATTAAATAAGAATTACTGATCAAGTTGGTCCATCAACAACAGTTGTTGCTCCATCACATCCTTCTCAAGAGTTAAGAATGCCTCGACATAGTGGGAAGGTTGTACGACAACTTGATCAATACATGGATTTCACGGAAACTCTTGTCATCATACCTAATGATGGCTTAGAGGATTCATTAACCTTTAAACAGGCAATGGAAGATGTAGATAGAGATCGATGGACTGAAGCCATGAATCTAAAAATGGAGTCAATGTACTTCAATTCTGTCTGGGAACCTATAGATTCACTACATGGGGTCAAACCCATTGGTTTCAAGTAGATCTACAAGAGAAAGCGAGACCAAACTAGTAAGGTGCAGACCTATAGAGCCAGACTCGTGGCAAAATATTTTACCCAAAGAGAGGTGGTAGACTATGAAGAAACTTCTCTCATGTTGTCATGATAAAATCTATAAGAATACTTTTATCCATTGCTGCATTTTATGACTATGAAATATGATAAATGGATGTTAAGACAACATTTTTTAATGGCCATCTTGATGAAAGTATTTACATGTTTGAACCAAAAGGGTTTATTGAACAGTCAAGAGAAAAATGTTTACAAGCTTAAAAGATCCATTTATGGGTTAAAACAAGCATCTAGATCCTTGAATATAAGATTTGACACTACGATCAAATCTTATGGCTTTGAGCAAAATGTTGACGAACCTTGTGTTGACAAGAAGATAGTCAACAAAACTATAGCTTTCTTGGTCCTTTATATTGATAATATCTTGCTAATTGGGAATGAGACAAGTTTTCTTTCTGACATAAAAAGATGGCTAGCATCACAATTCCAAATGAAAGATTTGGGCAATGCACAGTACGTTCTTCGAATCCCATTGTTCGAAATCGCAAGAATAGAACGCTATCACTATCTCAAGTATCTTATATTGATAAGATATTGTCAAAGTATAATATGCAGAATTCCAAAAAGGGTATGTTACCTTTTAGACATGGAATTCATTTGTCAACGGAATGGTGTCCTAAGACGCCTCAAAAAGTTGAGGAAATGAAAATAATTCCATATGCATCAGTAGTTGAGAGCTTGATGTACGAAATGTTGTGTACCCGACCTGACATATGCTTTGCAGTTGGAATTGTCAGTAGATTCCAATCTAACCCTGGACATAGTCATTGGACTGCTGTTAAGAATATCCTCAAGTATCTCTGGAGAACGATGGACTATATGCTCGTGTATGAGCCTAAGGATTTGATCCTTACGGGATACACTGATTCTTATTTAAACTATGACAGAATACTATAGATTAAATTTGACCACTCTTCTGAATGAACTACAGACATACTATAGATTATATGACAGAATATAAACTATGGGTTATATTATATGTGATATAATATAAATTATAGGTTACGAGTTATATTATGATTTAATATTAATATTTATTAAGTGGTTAATATATATTTAACCAAATTTTTAATTTTTTTGAAAATTCAAAAGGGGAGGGAGTTATTTTATACCTCTCTCAACTCCTTCTCATATATGTGCAGGACAGAAATAAGGGATGTCGAAAAATCAGTTTTTTATAAATTCCCTTCTGTTCTTTATCCTTCTCCCTATCTCTTTATGTTACTCTCTCAAACAAAAAACTCCTCCCTTCACCAAAATTAAGAATTTAGTACTTCAATGGTGAGTTTACTTTTTCCTTTTTCTCTCCATATTAATTCAGTAAAAGCATGCTTAAGAATCAATTGTTTAATCTTGTTAGTTTATGTCCTCTACATTTAATGTTCTGTAAAATGAAATTAAAGACATAATAAATTTAATTGCATCTGCTTCAAGGAATTGAAATCTCCACGTAGGTGACTTGACCTTAATCCTTAGTGAGTTGTGAACTCCTACCTATGAGGGCATTCCTTTGATTTGCATGAGTGAGAGTGGCCAGATTCGATGGTTCAATATGCTTACCATTTTGGGGATTCATCTAATTGAGGAGCTGGGAACACAGCTACACAAGAAGAAATTCACTCATTCCCATTGTTAGGGTAAGTAGATAAATTTCTCTCTTAAATGTTGATTCCGGGTCTTTAACAATGAGGCATCTTACCCTCTCCTGGCACAAGATAAATTCAGTTATAATTGGACTATGACTAATTGTTCATTAGAGGGATCAATGGTACTTAAGGAGTTAGATATAAGTATAGGGGTAAAATGACAATTTTGACCCAATTGTACTTACGAGCAATTTGTAAAAGGTTAACGCACTGTTGATTGGTTATATCCAGTGGATACAGAAATATATCTCCAGTGCGAAGAGTGCGACTATCAGTCTTGAATGGAGTGATCGATAGTTAATGAAGTTTGATTAATTTAATTAAAGAATTTAATTGATTAATCTCGTATCATTGAAGCTTCAATCTGTACGTCCATAAGGTCCCCTTATTAGCTGAATAAGGATTAATAAGAATTAAAGTAATTTTGGATGAATTTGAATTGTTCAAATTAATTAATGAAATTAATTATTTGAGATACAAATAATATAATGCATGTGATACATTATAATGCAAAGTTTAATAAGAGAAATGAATATTTTAATATAATTCAAATATTAATTATATGAATATGATTCATATATATGTTTTAGGTTAAAATTAATATGAATATGATTCATATTAATACTATAGGTCATATGAGAGAATATAAACTATAGATTATATTATATCTGATATAATATAAACTATAGGTTATATGTTATATGTGATATAACATATGGTTTAATTTGATATACATTAAATTAGTTAATATATATTGAAATCTGAAATTTGAAAATTAAATCTTAAAGGAGTTAATTTCAAGTTATGGAGGGAGTTATTTTGATAACTCTCTCACGCATTTCTCAAATGCCCTAACACAGAGGAAGTTGTGAGAACTACATATTTCACGTGAAATTTTTTGCATAACATCTCTCCGCCTCATCTCCTTTCCTCTGCCAAACTCTTTCAAGAACTCTCCTCCCCCTTTCACCAAAATAATCCAAGGAAGCGCACAAAACTCTCAATGATTCTCACCTTGAGAATAATAAGGTAACACTTATGGTAGTGTTAAGTTTTAGAGTCGTTATTGTCCTAGAGTTTCTATGTTTCTGAGTTTAAGAGAAGCGGAGAAGATCTCTTATTCGTATTCACTGGAAAGGAAGCAAGAAGAACGGTTCTTCAAGGGTATGTACATTCCATTTCCCTTTCCTCTCTGTAAAATTCTATAGAAGCATGCTTAATATTTATATATTTTATCCTTGTTTTTGTCCTCTGTTTTTCTTAAGTACTGTAAAATGAAAAACTAAGACACGGATTCCTTCAATTGGTATTAGAGTCAGGTCGTGTCACTAATTTTTGTTGTGTAACTTGAAATCAGAGTTTTGGTGGGTTCTGCATTTTTAATGTTTGGTTTGCACTTAGATTTTTCAAAAATTGGCATTACATTTGCTGCTTTAAAAAGTTTAAAGTTGTAAGGGACCGGTGTTTTGGACATTTAAATTTTTCTATCGAGTCTATAAGTTCGTGTCGCTCGATATGCAAGTGTTACTGATCAATTTGGTGACTTCTAGAGCAAGAACGAAGCAAGATAGACAAAGAAATTGAAGTAGATGTTGCATTCTACTTTAAAGCGTACGCTACATGTTACACTGTAAGAAAAAATGCCCAACATAGCTACGGTCAGTTTCAGTGTTACAACGCTGAGGTGGAACGTAATTACGCTGCATGGATCGTAGCGTTATGCTACGGAAAGCTCTAAACTAGCATTACTACACTCCTTCTGAGCGTTATTACGCTCTAAACATGACTTGCATGTGTGCCAGTTGCCTCCAGATCGTGGGTTCCAACGTTTTGGAGCAATTTTGTTTCTATTTTCCATTAATATAATCGTTATGTTAATTTAATTAATTGCTTAGGATGTCAATTTTTGGTCTAAAATTGCTATTTATTAATTTATACATGTGATGTATGATCTAATTTAATTATATTATATATTGTATGTCATATAGTTCAAAATTCCACCATGGGACAAACATAAATGCATGTATCATTTTTTAATATAAGTGTTATATTATATGGTCGCATGATAAATTAAGCATGCTCATGCATCATATTTAATATAAATGTTATATCATATGATTGCATGCATTAATAACATGTCCATATATCATACTATAGTATAATTGTTATATTATATAGTTTGAACGATGGATGTGTTTATTTTCATTACTTCATAAAAAATGTTTTGTTATGTAATGCAAATAGAAATGCATGAAGCATGACATTTTTTATAAAATATAAAAGTTATATTTCATATATGTCATTAGATGCATGTTCATAGGTTTTAATTGTCTCATTAAGTTTTATAAATGTTATACGTTTAATGAAATTAGAACTAAAATTTATAATCAAGAGTTATATGCAAACATAGGTTAACATTAATTTTAAATGGTTTCAAATTGATTTCACATAGACCAATGTTGAAATATTTCTAATGAGATTAGAAATAGGTTAATCTTTTATTTTTCTATTTAATAGGATTAAATTGGATTAATAAAAGATTAAATTTATAAAATAATTGTCTACAAAGGATTTTTGTCTAAGGAAGGTTCTATCTAGGCTGGGGTATTTAAGCTGACGGAAACAGAACATCTCTACCCGGGAACCGACCTGGAAGGTAAATTTAAGCATGCAATTAATGATTAGGTTTATTAAAATGTTTAATAAACAAGAATCATTATTGTTAAACTATCCAATATAAGAGTTATATTAGCCAAATTTAACAATCACTGAGTTAAATTGTTAGTCAGATTTACCTAAGTTAATAATCATGTATATGATACGTTAATTTCCTTTCACGTTCTCCCTAGATAGTTCACACTTTGAGATCTATGCTTGGCCTCGAGGAACCTTTTCTTGTGTCCCTTTACATAGGTCAATATCAAGATGAATGGAGAAATTTTTTATAGTAATTGGAAGAGGGGCGTGTGTCAAAACACTCCACAGTCTCCTTTATTGGTTTGCAATAAAGTTTCATGCTTGGCTTGAGGAACTTTTGCTTCTGTCCCCCTACAGAAGGCATTTGCATGAAATTTTATACAAACTCCAGAAATGGATAGGATTACTTTAGATTTTGTCCCAATCGATTTTTTCCTATGGTTAGTCAATTGGGACAAAACTCTAAAATCTAAAATGAAGGGTTACACTTACAAGAAAATGTTAAGTAAGTTAATGGTTTCTTGACTGAACAATGGTGACTAATTATTATAGGAACAATGGTGACTAATTATTATAGGAACAATGGTGCCTCAATTGTTGGGATTAGTGTCCTAATTCTCCCGAAGTCTCGTTGTTTGTAATATACACATAGTTTATGAATAAAATAAGTGTTATTTTATTATGCATTTACTCATATCCAATAAACAAAGCTCCATGGTTATCGTATGTAAACTTAAGCATGTATATGAGATATACAAGTTGATCATACCTTAAATGATAACCTAAATAGGTCTGTAGTATAAGGATTAAGGTGGGATACCTGATTTTGGTGACATTACGGATACGACCCACTTTGTAGAGGTTTGTAAGTATTGTAAACCACTACAGATGGTAGATCTTGACGATTTATGTAGAGATATACGAGCAGGGGTGTCCTATACAAAGAGTTTATATAAGATCGAACCACGAGATGATTCGTCTCTGTATATAACACGGTTGATACTGAAGCATCTCACCTAAACGACCATAGGTGACATGAACTTAATATTGAGTGTTTTGAGAACTTCTTCCTTTGAAGGTGGTCCTTTGATTAGTATGGGTGAGTGTGGCCAGATTGCCAACTCAACATGCCCCCCTTTTTTAAGACTTGTCTGATTTGGGAGCTGGGAACTCAATTAGACAAGATGGAATTCACTCCTTCCCTAAAGTAGGGGTAAGTAGATAGATTGCTCCCTTAAGGGCTGATTCCGGGGCTTGAACATAGTAATTACAACTTTTCTTTAGAAGAGAGGACTCAGTCATCGTAGGACTATGACTTATGTTCATTAGAGGGATTAGTGGTACTTAAGGATTAGATGTAACTACAAGAGCATAACAATTTTTGGCCGAGCTGTACTTACGAGCGATCTGTGAAGGGTTATTGTGCTGTTGATTGGTTAAGATGGACACATAATATATATGTAGTAAGGAGAGTTCAACTGTCGATCTTTAGTGGAGTGCCTGGCAGTTAACAGATGGTGGATCCCGTGACTAAAGAGTTTAGTCAGTTATTCACGTACTGTTGGAGCTTCGAGCTATAGGTCCATAAGGTCTTGTTCGTAGCTCAATGGATTCAAGTTAAAGATCAGTTCTTGGTGTTGATTTGAAATGTTCAAATTAACAAGAGGTATTTCGATTATATATGATATGATCGGTATGGTGTATGAGATACATCTAGTGGAGGATTAATATAAATTAGATTTACATTAAGGACCATGAAATAGAAAAAAGAGCTATGGTTTATATGAACATTAAAACTATAGGTTATAAATATAGTATGGTAAGTTGGTTATCATTTATATTTATAATAATATTAATTATTGGATAATTATCTCTTTTTCTCTAATAACCAATTAAGTGGGAGGTTATTGGTATTTTCATAGTAACCATGAAATAAAAGAAAATATGTTTTCCTAATTTTTAGGAATGTTGATTATGAGATTTCAACTCTTGAAAAGTTCTCACGGAAGGTTGTCAAGTAAATAAGATTTACTAAACGACAACTTGGACAGACTAGACGATCGTGGAGTGTTTCTACATGATAGACACTCAGCTGACCAATGAGCTAAATGATCACATAGCTTTCACTAGGCGATCACATAGCTTTTGTTAAACGATTGGGCATCGTCCTATACGATAGGCTTTGACATCTCCCACTTGCTCAATCGTTTACACGATTGTTCTTCTATAGAGGCCGTTCGGGGTGATCGTGACTTGGAGATCACTGTGTTCGAGTCCTTAGTTGATCGTGTTGTGTTGCAGTCGTGGTGGATGAGTGTTCTGTGTTGCAGTGTTGCAGTGTTGCTGTGAACGAGTGTTCATGATCAAGGGAGTTGAAGATGAGTCTTCAAAGGTACGTGAATTCTTTCCTTGATCGTGTTAGTAAAGCATGCTATAATTTCAATTTATGCATGACCGTATGTTTTTATTTCTTGACTGTAATTGTATTGTTCATATACGAATGAAATTTGGAACGATCCTTCCACTGCTCATGGAAATCCTCTTGTCTGATTTCCTTCAATTGGTATCAAAGACAGGTTGTTCTGATATTCCAAATTTCACTTCTATTTTGATCTTCTTTTCAGTCGTGGTGGGTTTTCTGCATTGTGTTTAATGGTTAATGCATTTGTGGATGGCGTTGATGGATGTTTTCAGGTTTAATTGCCTCTGTTTAAAGGTTTCTTTAAATTACAAAGTGTTAATTTATAAGGGCCCTTGTGTTTTTGGGCATAATTAACATGCTATCGAGTCTGTAATTCAAAGAGTTTGAGTTAATCGAGTCATTCGTGATGAAGTTTCGAAGCATAGAGATGCGGTTCTCAACGAAGAAGAAGACCAAGAGTTGGTCGTGTCGTGTAGCCTCAGGTAAACGATCGTTGGGATTTAACTAAACGATCGTGTAGATTTTTCTATACAATCATGTAGTATTTACTAAACGATCATTTAGCTAATGCTAAATGATTGGGTAAATCATTTACTCTATCGCATGCATTGGTTGCCCGATTGCATAGACACTGAAGGTAGACGATCGTAGTGGGAGCATTTGATGCTTATCGTTTAGAAGAAGGTGTGAGCTAGACAATCTTGTAGTTAGCATGCTCATCGCATAGTTACTACCTACACGATCACGCAATATACGATACGAAGGCACTCGCTCAGCGATCGTTTAGACGATGGTGCTTTGCCGCATCGTAGTCTTTTAGACGATTCTATAGAGTTTGTGTTGTAAAGCGTGCTGCAAGATCGCATACCTCGTGCTTCATTGCATAGTAAAAGGTACACAATTATTTAGCTCGGGAAGCGTAGGTAAACGATTGAGCAAAGCGTTTGTTCTTTCGTGTAGACGATCACGGGGTGTTTGGTACACAATCAGTGGAGATGTGTTGCTTCGCCCGGACGGTTGAAGACCCAGTTCGCCTATTTGAACTAGAGACTCCTTGTATTTGTAATAGTTAGCTTATATTTTTTAGGATTTAAGGCAATTTTTCCCAGTTCGTCAACATTTGTTTATTATTCATGTGATGTATGGTGTTCATATGGCAAAATGTTTGACATATAGTTTTGAAACCTACCTTAAGTTATGCAATTATTCATGCATCATGTATTATAAATGTTATGATATTGCATGAAGAAATTACTTGAAAGCATGCACATGAATCATCAAAATATAAGAGTTATATTTGTGCATGCAGTAAGCATTATCATGCATCATCTTTATATTATAAACGTTATAGTATAAGGGTGTATGGAAGCATGTTTTGTTTGGTTCATTGTTGTTTTGTATAAGTGTTATATAAAAAGGTAGCAATGAATGAACAATGCATTGAGCATGACACTTAGGCTGTTTGTAAACATTATGAGTGCCTTTCATGTGTCTACTTTGCGTTGTGGTTTTGGTTGTTTCCATTTAAAAGCATTATAAAGGAAATTAGAACTAAAATCGATAAGAAAGAGTTTCATGCAGACTTAGGATGAACTCATGTTTTTAAAAGGGTTTTAATATTGGATTGAGATAGACATAAGTTCAAAGGTTCTACTGGGATTAGTAACCTAAGGTTTAATCTTTTAAAATAGGTTTAATAGGATTAAATTGATTGACATATAAGATTAAAATTGTATTAAATCTATCTATAAGGGACCTTTTGTCTAAGACGAGTTCTGTCTAAGCTGGGATTCTTAAGCTAACGGAAACGGAACACCCCTACCTGGGAACCTACCTGGAAAGGTGAATTAGATAGATTTTTTACAAGCATGCGACAATTGGTCAAAGACTCTATTAAAGAGTTTAATGGATGATGATAAAAATTTGTTTAACTATCCAAGGTAAACATTGTTCTTGAGCAAACATAAAAAGTCACTTAGTTAAAATTCTTAGCTGTGTTTTTTCTAAGTAAACTAAACCCTAGGTTATAAAATACTCAGTGGGAGGAAGAGATGTATCTGATATGTCAATCATTCCACTCATGTTTCTCCCTGAATGTTCACACCTGAGATTCATGCTTGGCTTCGTGGTGCCATGGGAGCATCCCCCTTCGGATGGTGTTTTCATGAGTCAATATCAAAGTGGACAGAGAGAGTATTTATAGTAAGTGGGTGAAGGGTGTGTGTCAACACGTCCTATGGTCTTTATCATCGGTTCACACCGTGAGATCATTCTGTACTCCCTCGTGGCGCCGTAGGTGCGTCCCCCTTCAGATGGATTTTGTCCAGTTGGTCAAGATCAAGGTGAACTCTAGAAATGGATAGAGTTGCTTTAGGTTTTGCCCCAATCGGATTTTTTCCCTTCAGATTGGCTACTTGGGGCGAATCTCTAGGGCCTAAAATGGAGGATCACACTTACGAAAAATTATTAAGTAAGTTAATGATCTCTTGACCAAATCAATGATGGCTAGTCGTTATAGGAGCAAGAGTTGTTCTGGTATTAATGACTGGTTGAGAACTTCTCAATTCAGATGAGGGATAATTGACCTCCATTCGGTGGCTTTTGTCCTAAACCTTTGAAGCGTCATTGTGAAACTAGATGTCACACGAGGTTCATGTTAGTTTTCCTAAACCTTATTGGATGTTATATGTGTTTTTTCAACGGGTATTTGCTTAAAACCTAATGTAGGTCAATGTGTTTTTGTTTTCAACAACTCGTTAGTATTTCCATTTAAAGCCCTTAATTTGACCAATTACATACAGTGGAAAGAGTCATGTAAAATGTATTTAGTGGTAAACGACCTCGAATTTCTCATGGTTGAGGAATGTCCTCAAGTCCTGACCCTTGATGCACCGCGAAATGTTCGCAACATATATGAGGTGTGAATGAAAGCTAATTCTTTGGCCTGACTTCACATTTTGGCTAGCATACCTGATGTTTTGGCCAAAAGGGTTGAGAACATGGTCATTGCCCGTAAGATCATGGACTCGTTGTAAGATTTTTTTGAACGTCAGTTCTTACTTTTCGAGCACAAAGGGATGGATGACAAAACCAATAATATCAGTTACAAAGTTAAACTCCAAGAAGGGGAAGCATTTGTTGCTGACTCTATTAAGGTTCAAGGAAGAGAAGTGTTCTCTAACATGCAACTTGGAGCTTATTCAGGTTCTGATACAGATCCCACTACTCTCTAAAAGAGTAGAAAAGACAATAAATGTGATTTATTGGTCTTGGAGACATGTTTGGTAGAAAATGATGATTCTGTCTGGATTCTAGATTCAGGTGCTACCAACCATGTCAGTTCCTCTTACCAAGGATTCAGTTCCTGGCAAACGTTGCCATGACTCTATGAGTTGGCACTAGTGAGGTTGTTTCAGCTGTTGCTGTAGGCAGACTGAAGTTATTTTTGGACAAGAAACGTTATCTGTTATTGGATAATGTTTTCGTAGTTCCTCATATTAAGAGGGACTTAATCTTGTTTTCTTGTCTCATTGAACAAGAGTATACAGCCTTCTTTTTTTAGAATAAAGTATTTATTTTCAAGAATGGAATGGAGATTGGTTTTGGTTTGATGGAAAGTAACTTATATGTACTAGGACCATGAAATAGAAAAAGAGCTATGGTTTATATGTTTCATGAGATGAAATATTAAAACTATAGGTTATAAATATAGTATGATAAGTTGGTTATCATTTATATTTATAATAATATTAATTATTGGATAATTATCTCTTTTTCTCTAATAACCAATTGAGTGGGAGGTTATTGGTGGTTTCATGGTAACCGTGAGATAAAAGAAAAAAATGTTTTCCTAATTTTTAGGAATGTTGATTATGAGATTTCTACTCTCAAAAAGTCTCACAGAAGGTTGTCAAGTAAATAAGATTTACTAAACGACAGCTTGGAGAGACTAGATGATCGTGGAATGTTTCTACACGATAGACACTCAACTGACCGATGAGCTAAATGATCGCATAGCTTTAGCTAGACGATCGCATAACTTTTGTTAATCAATTGGGCATTGTTCTATACGATAGACTTTGACATCTTCCACTTGCTCAATCATTTACACGATTGTTCTTCCTCCGATCTTATCCTCTAATAAAGTCCATACAGAGCCCACACTCTGGATGAGTAGTTCCCTTTCCAGTCAGTGAGAGGGTGGGACCCCATTGTTCAAGTCTCGGAGCCAGCATTGAAGGGAACTACTCATCTACTTACCTTAATCGGGAATAAGTGAATTTCATTTTATGAAGTTGTGTTCCCATCTCCACACTCAGTCAAGTCCACAAGATGATAGGCATATTGAGTCGGCTGCTTAGGCCGCTCTCACCTACACAAATCAAATGACGAGTCTTCATAGGCAGGAGTTCATAACTCATACAAGATTAAGTTCGAGTTACTTATGATCTTCCTATGAAATATTAATCTCTTCAATCAACGATGTTACAAAGAGAGATTAATAATTTCTCGGTCCAATCTTAAACAAACTCATTGTATAGGATACCTCCATTTACATGTCTCCATATGAACGATTTGGATTACATCTTTTGTAGCCTTTACAAAGTGGGTTGTATCCATAGTGTTACCAGGATAAGGTACTCAACCTTATCCATATACTATAGACTCTTTAGGTTATTACTTGAACGGAATCCATTGTATGTCAATTACATACCATTCAAGTGTCATTGAAATAACCTTGGGTTTTTTTTATTGGATTGAATTATGCAAACTTAAGATATAAAATAAAATATCAATTATTTTATTGATCATTAATAATTTGTTTATACATTTATAAACTATGAGTTTAGGGCACAAACCCCAACACATCTACCGCTCATGACTGGATCTACCGTGTTGGACATCCACCCACCAGATCAGCCATCGTCAGAGTTGTCCATGACTGGATCTATCATCATTGGGACCATCCACCACATATCTGCCATTTGTTATCTGCCATTGTTGGAGCCCTCCATCACCAGATCTACCGCCAAATCTACCACGGTTGGAGCCAAATAGTTGCCTTCTCGTAATTGGTTTTGTCTTAGTTCCGTCCTTTTTTTTCAAATTTAATTATATTTTTATTAGATTTATATTCTATTTGTATTAGATTTAAATGCATTTTTATTAAACTTATTTTGTACCGCATAGTTTCTTAACCTTATGACCCAACTCAGACCAACCTGAAAATATATGGGTTGAGTTGGGTTGGATTACTCTCAAGAATAGAATCAATTGGGTTAGATAATTCACTAACCCAAAAATTTGGGTTGGTCCAAAAAACTTCCCTAACCCGGCCAATGGAACCCATGTACAACCTTTTAACTATAAGATGGAGATATTCCATTTGTGATTAGATGTCATTTTTCTCTATCTATTGGCTCTCAAATTATATTGATATATTTTTTTACATGGGAATGTTGTTAGTAGTCACAAGTTATTAACATTAAATTTTGCCACTTTCTAGGAATCAAGATATGCCTTCTACATACTTGGTTGATAATCTATCTTTAAGTTTAATCAACTCTTTGTCCATTCGTTATATACTATTTTAATCCAGCTTGATAATGATATATTACAAGTTAAATATTGTATGGTTTATACAATAAGTTGGAATAGTTGTTATCAACAAAGTGTTAAAGGGAGAGATTTTGATAATTCTCATATGTCAAGAGCAGTCTCTTGTACGTAAGGTAGGTTTAGGCATAGGTTCTTAATTTGAATCCTCTCTTCAACCTTATAATACATATGAGTAATGAAACCTTTTTAGTAAAATTAAGTGAGAAATATTAACTTGGCTTTTGATGAGTAACTTCTACACATCAAGTTGTTAACCCTTCAAGAAAAGAGTAAAAACCTAACTAGATAATATTAGCTTGGTTTTTTATGAGTGAATTCTCATTTTGGATTAATAAAGTTTGGGTCTCTATTGCGTTTTGGTGAGTAATTTTCATAACATGAAAAGGAGAGAGAAGAATGGGAATGCTCTCCTAATTATACAAATCAGGAACAATTTCTTAGTTTAATTTAGGGACAGTTGCAAATATAGATATTAGACCTAAAGTATTAGCAGATATAACATAATGTAAAAAAATTGTAAATATGACCAAATTTAAATAGTCTATCAGTGATAAATTATATTATTGGTAGGAGCCTATCAGTGATAGACCATATCACTAGTAAGAGTCTATCAGTGATATCAATGATGGAAGTCTATCACTGATAGACTTGGGGGTCTATCAAAGATAGAAGTCTATCGCTGATAGATTTGTTTATATTTGTAATTTTTTTTAAATGATGTTATACACTTGGTTATTATTTCTAAAAATACTACCAATTGCAATGATCCTTTAATTTATGGTTAAACAAATTAATAAATTTTAGGTAATGTGTTGTTTTGTCAAGTTTTCGCTTCCAAATTAGAAGTGTGTTTTTAGGTTATTCATTCAAATCTATTACTCCACCACTTCTCCACTTCCAAATATAAATATAATTCAACCATAAGTTAACTTCAAATTATCTCACCAACACTTTTCACCAAAAAATAACTCCAACATGCACAAGAATAATATTGACCAACAACATAACCAATGTTTTTTTATAACCACACGTAAAACATAAATTGACCATAAAAATATGAACAATAATCACCAACAAAATAACCGCAATAAGATCAACAATAATCACAAAAAGATCAACAATAATATTGACCAACTACGAATTAACCATAAAAATATCAACAATAATCACCAACAATACATAATAGAAATTTGGGTACATTACCATAATTTTGACGCAGAATCTATTTTTATTTGAAACATTAAGGGTGACGCCACATCGAAATGGGGATAAAAAATGAACATTTCATTCAACATCCATTACCACTACTCATGAGGACAAGGAAAATCAACATTAAAATTAAAAAAAAAAAAAACACACACACCTCTACGGAGGCGGCGGCGAAACTGCAAATCGATGGCTGAAAAATAGAACGAACGACTGGAAATAAGGGAGATGGTGCACGAAATGGGCGGCGGTGGTGGAAATAAAAGGAGGTGACGGTTGGAAGAGACTGAGGGTGGTGGAAATGGAAGGAGAAAGGGGAAAGGGAGAGGGGCTTGGGCGAAAAAGAGGAAGGAAATGGGTGGTTCAACGATGGGGGAAGGGGAAGGAGAGGGGCTAGGAGTTGGAAATGGGTGGTTCAACGTCGTCGGAAAAGCCTTTTATCAGCTCATGCCGCATGCCAACGGCTTATCGGGCATCGGGTTAACCTACCTATCCCAATGTTGTTCAACTTGGCGTCGGAATAGGTCCCTAAAAATTTCTTTAGGTTCTTTATTCTCAATATCTAAAAAACTTGCATCGAGAATAAGTATTTCTCTTGAAGATTTTCGAAAATGTCATTGAGGGATTCTTTATCTCAAAGATTTATAAACGGTTGGGAAATGTGGTCTTTCCCAACACTTTTAAAAGCATTGGAAAAATTTTCCTTAGAAAAGAAAAAAATTCGTAGTAAATTTTTCATTGATAAGTTTAATCAATTATGATTTTGAATGTTGGGTTGAGTTTGCCTCCTTTATCCCTTACAAAGTTGTTGATAAGTTTAATTTTGATAGATAACTTTAATTATTGCGTTGGTATTCAACCTAATTGTTTTGGGATTAATGTAGGAGCAAAAGATTATTATGCCAACGAATGAGTAACTAAAATACATGTGACGACGTTGTTTTTGTACTTTTATTTGTATCTCCCCCTTTATTATACGTAAACACTAATGTCGTAAACTAATTTGGTTGCTTTGAATGAAATTTGTACCATATTACAAGTATTATGGTTGTATTTGAATGAGATTTAGGTACAACAAGACTCAACTATTACTTTTACTTACGTACAAAAACTGATTTTCTTTATAATTTTAACGAGGTATTTGCCAATGCACAATAGGTGTTAACAAATAAGCTTTCTCCTGATGGTATTTAGACATCGTGGGGAGATCCAACAACCTTTCCATCTAATAAGGATTTTATGGTCACACGTACAATCGGTTGGAAAAAAATAAATACATGTAAAATGTTGGTTTTTTCTTTTTTCAAAAAAAGTGGATCTTTAATGTCAGTTTTAAATCGATATTAAAAATATGTTTAAAGAGGCTAAACTGACATTGTAGCTAAACACATTTATTTTTTTCCTTTAAGAAAAAAACACTCTCTTTCATTTATCAAGATTTCTTCTCTCTCCCTTCTCACAAATTTCTTCTCCCTAAAAACCCTATCATGGTCGTGCCTTCACCATCTCTGTTAGTCTGCCTGTAACGACTCGAGTTCAGAAGAGGTACATGAATGAACTTGTATCACATCCGAATGAGAGAGATCCTGGAGACATGAAAGATGGTTAAGAAAGGCTTAAAAGAATTGAAAGTTACTACCTATACTAACAAGGTGCGCCTTCCTTTTTGATGACTCAATCATAGGAACTCCAAAGTCAAGCGTGCTTAGCTTGGAGCAGTCCTATGTTGGGTGACCTCCTGGGAATTTTCCTCAAATGCATGTGAGTGAGGACAAAGCATGCTAAAATGACCCGTGTTGGTTTGTGGGGATAAGTTTCACTTCTAAAAAACATTCAAGACAAGGGAGGATGACCTAGCCAGGTCGAAGGGGATGCAAGGGAATGTCGGGGCTATCAGGGACCGAATCTAGATTCTGAATCCTGGGCCTGAGGCGTTACACTGTCGCTCTCATCACTAGCTCCATCATCGCCGTCATGCGTTGTTCGTCTATCGTTCGTGCATCGTTGTCTGTCGTGCATTCATCTATTAGTTAGATTCATTAATTTGTTCAAGATCTTCAAGGTTTGATCTATTCCAACAGCTTGTGAATTGAGTGGAGCTGTTCACAATTTTCATGTGGGTTGTTTGAGTTGTTTTCTTGCTCCAAAGGTGAAATTTTTATTTGATATTTATTTTCAATTTAGTAATTTAAATTTATTTCATTCTTTTTATTTTTATTTCAATAATTAAGGTTCATAAGATTTTGAAATGCTGAAATAAAAATTAGTTCAAGTGTTTGAGCTTGTTTAATAGTCTTGCTTTGATCGTTTTGCTTAGTGGTTCATTTGTACATAGAAATTTTCTTAGATTATATTTTGATCTTGAACCTTTTATTTGTGTTCTTCTTTTGAGTTCATCTCAAATTTTGATATAAAAAAGTTTAGGTATTTTTGTTGATTATAGTTCATAAGATTTTGAAGTGTTGAAATGAAAATTAGTTCAAGAATATGGGCTTGTTTGGTAGTCTTGATTTGTTCTTTTTGCTCATGGTTCATGTATATATAGAACTTTTTCTTGGATTATATTGTAGTATTGAACCTTTTATTTGTGTTCTTTTGAGTTTGTCTCAAAATTTGATACAAACAATTTTAGATCTCGTTGTTCATTACATTTCATAAGATTTTAAAGTATTGAAATGGAAATTAGTTCAAGAATATGGGCTTGTTTCACAATCCTGCTTTGTTATTTTTGCTTGGTGGTTCATATGTATATAAAAGCTTTTCTTGAATCATATTTTAGCCTTGAACCTTTTTATTTATGTTCTTCTTTTGAGTTTTTCTCAAAATTTGATATAAATAAGTTTAGGTCTTGTTGTTGATTATGATTCATAGACATTTTTTCTCTTTTTCTTTATGAAGTGATTCTTTAGCTTATTCCTCCAACAATGACCTATGAAGTTCTTAAGCTTAAGGTTTCTAAATTTTTCTTTGCTATTGTTTGTCTCTTTTGTAGATTAAGTCACATATTACAATTATGGCTAAGTCATGGATGAAAAATATAGAATGTCAACTGAGTATAGTTTAGGGGTTAAGATGTTTATTAAAAATGGACTACAACATTCAATAATGTCGAATGTCATGGGTTGTCATTGTTTCAAGTATGTGAATGCAAAGACTCTAAATGTGAATACAGTAAGAGATCAATTATTTTTTTAATGGTATCGATCAAAGTTAACAGACATAGATTTTTCACCGTGAATCACTACTAATTAGAGAAATAATGAAAATGTGTAATAGTGTAAGAGAAGAAGTTGATGAGGATGGGGATGATGTTGATGATACAATTGGAATGTTTGAGGCTCACAATTATTTTAATGAAAAATCCAAAAGCCTTGAGGAAATACTAGATGATGCCAAGAAATTATTCTACCCAAATTGTAAAAATTTTACAAAAATATCTACATTGGTAAAGTTATATAATTTGAAAGCTAAATGTGGATGGGACGATAAGAGTTCACTTAGTTGTTGGATTAATTCATGACATCTTACCATGTCTTAATGAAATTCTTACTTCTTCTTATCAAGTAAGAAAGATTTTGTATACTCTTGGAACAAAGCATGAGAAGATTGATGCATGTAATAATGGTTGTTGCTTGTTTAGGAAAGAACTCTCTGATGCAAATGTACGTTCCCTTTGTGGCATGTTAAGATGGAAGCTTCGTAAAAATTTAAAGGAAGAGGGTAAGAATGTTCCAGCAAAAGTCACGTGGTATTTCTCCACAATTCTATGATTTGAAAGAATGTTTCAAAGCAAATAAGCAACAAGTTTATTGATGTGGCATGCCAAACAAAGAGAAATGGATGGTTTAAAGATGCACTATCGTGGAAAAAAGTAGACAATTTGCGGCTAGACTTTGGGTTAGAATCTAGAAATCTTCGTCTTACTCTTTCCACAGATGGAGTCAATCCATTGTTAGGATGTATGCCATAAAGCCTTTTAGTTAATAAGTTATTTGAAATAATGGTTGACATATATGCAATTATCTATTAAAGAAAGATCCAAGGTTATTTTATGAAATTTGAACATTATGTGGTAGACATATAGGTGGATCATGTTTAAGTAATAACCTAAATGGTCTATAATATATGGATATGGTTTGGTGCCTTATCCTGGTGACACTACGAATATGACCTACTTTGTAATTGTTACAAGAGTTGTAAAGTATTACAAATGATTTGATCCTAACTCGTTCAATGGAGACATGTGAGTGAGGGTATCCTATACAAAAAGTTTGTATCAGACCTAACTCCGAAATGATTAATCTCTCTTTATAACACCATTGACTGAAAAGATTAACATATCATAGGATGATCATAGGTAACTTGACCTCAATCCTGAGTGAGTTATGAACTCCTGTACATGAGGGTAGTCCTTTGATATGTATGGGTGAGAGTGTCCCGACTTGTCGACTCAATAAGCCTACCATTTTGAGGATTTATCCGAACAGAAAGATAGGAATATAGCTACATAAGATGAAACTCACTCTTCCCATTTTTAAGGTAAGTAGATGAATTGCTCTCTTAAGTATTGACTTCAGATCTTGAATAATGAGGCCCATCCCTCTCATTGGCCCGAAAGGGTTTTATTTATAGTAAGACCATAAATAGGTTGTTCATAAAGGATCAATAGAACTTAAGAAGTTAGATGTAATTACAGGGGTAAAACGATAATTTGACCCAGTTGTAATCATAAGCGATTTGTGAAGGGTCAACTTACTGCTGATTGGTTATATCTGTAGATACAGAAATATATCTACAGTATAAAGAGTGCATTTGTGGGTCTTTAGTTGAGTGACATGTAACGACCCGACCCCCTAGGACTTAAGTTAGGCCGTTACTGAAATACATGCATGCATAGAACTTAAAACGACACCCTTTTATGGTGAAATAAATGCTAAATAAATAAAGTCAAATAAAATATTTTCATTAAAACTAAATAAAATTCAAATAATAAGGTACCCATAAATCATAATTAGAAATATAATGAATCTAGAAAACTGTAAAAGTTTGGAAACGAATACTAATCAGTATGTTTCAAACATGAAGACTAGAAGTGGAAAAACATTAAAGGAATCTAAAAATCCTGAGCGGAAGCATAAAACTGGTCCCAGTGGCTCGATCACGGATTCTGCTTATCACTCGCCAGTGTGTCCCTACTCTTACCTGAAACATAAACATGAGAAAGGGTGAGTATAAAAATACTCAGTAAGTAACCCCACTACTGGGGTTAGGCTAGGCATCTATATCCTCTAGATGCCTACCTCTAGTGGAACATATAAACTGCTCTAGTCCTAATGGGACTCATACATGCATGAAAAACTTATTTTTATCCTACTGTAGTTAAGTATGTCCATTACCTCTAGTAAATCCCCTAGGACCCGCAACCTCTAGTGAATCTAGAAGGAAACACAATCTCTTACATACGCATGGTTATGCATACACCTCCTTCGGATACACATAACCCACTTAATGTGTACCTCTTTTGTATACATGGTTATGTATACACCTCTTTCGTATACACATAACCCACTGAATATGTACCTCTTTCGTACATCTAGTTATGTATACACCTCTTTCGTATACACATANACCTCTTTCGTATACACATAACCCACTGAATATGTACCTCTTTCGTACATCTAGTTATGTATACACCTCTTTCGTATACACATAACCCACTGAATGTGTACCTCTTTTGTACACCTGGTTAAGTATACAACTCTTTCGTATACACCTAACCTACTGAGTATGTACCTCTTTCGTACATCTAGTTATGTATACACCTCTTTCGTATACACATAACCCACTGAGTATGTACCTCTTTCGTACACCTTAGATCCTCTCTATAAAGGTAGGGATGCGTACCTCTTTCGTACACACGGTTAGGCATACACCTCTTTCATATACACATAACCCACTGAGTATGTACCTCTTCCGTACACCCCAATACCCTCTGGGTATGTATCACTTTCATACACACCAGCCCTAGTACATCTCTTACATGTACTAGTGCCTTTGGACGTGCATCACTTTCACGCAGTCACATAGTCTGGAAAGGCAAAGAGATTGTATCTAACTTCATATTACATATAACATTCACCTAATCATGAATCCTCTAAAATCTCCTGATCAAGGTCAAGCTAGTTAACCTCAACATTCGTAATTAATCTAGTATTAATGGATCCACTCTAATACGTCACTTTCACGCACTAACTCATGTAACAATCAAACATTTGAAATTTCATAATACATCATATAACTTACGCACTTTCATAATAAATCACATCAATAAGCACATCAACAAAATGCTCCAACTTTCAACTAACTTTAAGATATTTTCGTAGTGGTGTCGCTTAACTCATAATTTAGGGTCATGCCCAATCATCCTTTTAATATATTTCATAAAATTCTAAATCATGCGCATACCTTAATGTGCTTTAGTCATATTATCACATGCTCATATATCTTTTCTAAACAATCTATTAAATCTCAGAATAGTCAAAATTATCCTTGTAACTATTCTTACAATCCTCAACATCAACAAATAAAATACAACCATATGGAATCATATACCATCTCATGCTAGCATTCAAGTGTCTATGTGCACAAATAAATCTTTCAGATCTCATACAAGTTCATACATTGGTCATACTATACTATCAGTCCATCATGTTGTCATTCTGCCATATCATTCATTTATCATGCTAGCATACATCTAATTCCTGGCCTGTGGGCAGTTCCAGTAGTAAGATTACTTACCTCTAATCGCAAACTCTAGAAACTAGAAGCTGAACCTCTTCCTTGTGCAATGGAACCTTGAATCAAACAAACATGCAAAAAAACTTTAATCCTTGTTGGTTGTTATTCGAAATTTGGAGCCATTAAGAAGTGGGTAACTCAAATCTAAGTCACAAGCATTGTGGCCGTTGAAGTTGTATGCCGCGGCGTTAGAGGACATTGGTTGGAGATCGTGGGCAATGCCAATGTTCATTGGAAGGAGAAAACGAACAGATGGGAGATGGAGTTTGACTTTTTATTAAAAAAACAATAATAATAATAATAAAACAAAAAAAGGAAATAAATATAATTACATTTAATTTCTTTCCGTTTTATACTATTAAATTCCATTACATTTAATTCCTTTCTTTTTTACTATTAAATTCCATTACATTTAATTCCTTTCCGTTTCAAAAGAAAATTAATTCCTGCCATTAATTTTTAAATTGAATTTCGAAATGAATAATTTCATGCCAACAATTAAATTCCCACACTTACACTTGAAGTCCAAAATTCTAAAAATACCCTCCAATTAATAACAATTACTGAAATTCCAAATAATAAAGTTACTAAAATTATATTAATACTAAAAAAATGTATGGGGTGTTAGATTCTTCCCTCCTCAAAGAACTTTCGTCCTTGAAACTTCATTCTTGAAAAAAAAAAAACAAAAATTCTGGGGGTGTTACATTCTTCCCTCCTCAAAGAACTTTAGTCCTCGAAAGTTCATTCTTGAAAAAGCTCTGGGTACTGGGCCTTCATCTTTAGACCCCGCGACAAACGAGTCCAGAATTCCCTCCGAAAATAAGGTTTTGAAGTCCCTGGATGCTAAAGCATAAGTCAAATGATAACACATTTTCATAACCTCGTAATAACCGTAATTGATCCTTGAAGTCATTCTTTTTTTTAACGATAAAACCTTCTTGATTCATAAGTCCTGGCTTGGATTACTCGTACTCCCTAAAGCTAGTTAACTCATTGCCCATGCAAGAGAATACATACTATCTTGTAATGTTCCAAACCCACTTTTAGTAACTTCTTACTATCAACTCAACTTTATTGCCAAGTCTATCCCTTATACCAATTGTTATATTGGAAGATCCAACTTACTTACTTTTGTGCATATACCATTATTGTCTACCTCGAGTTGGATTATTTTCTTTTCTCAATCAAATTGATGGTCTTGCTAGTTCATGTTTTCAATACTGGCACACAAAGTCAAAATCCTTAAATCTTACTAATGCCCTCAATGTTTTACGTCTTAACTAAAGAAGCCTCAACATACCATATCAATAGTTCTCGAACATCTACTGTTACTAGTAACTCCATTTTAACTTATCCCTTCTCAACCTTCTATTTCGGTAACAGATTCTTGTGTTAAAACAAAGTTCCATACCAATCATGTACATAAGCTATCTTTCCATCTAACATATATTGTCCTAAAGTTCCACATGATAATGAGGTATTCTTCTTTTACACCAAAATAAATACCTTGTAACCCCTCTTATCAAGCCTTCAAACCATACTTAACTAGGAGTTTCGAGCACATTAAATTTCTTTCTCTTTTCAAAAGAGTAAACTTTCTTGGATACTTTTCTCTCATTCACACTCATCTCTGATAAAACCACTAAATTCAATACACCTTTTTTTTTCCACTTTCCATGTGGAACATAATCTCTTTACTAAATTATATTTTACTTAACTCCTCCATAAATCTTATCTCTCACTAAGAATTTCCATCTTGTAGAATTCCTCTTTGCCAATTTGCATACGTTTAAACTCCAAAAGATTTTGTTTCTTCAAATTTGTCTAACTTGGATCTCCTTGACACAATAAGGCTCTGGGTTTAGTCTAGATATACTAAAATAATCCTTCAACCTAAACAAATAACACCTTGCTTTAACCCCTTTAAGTCCAATGTCGTCCAACGATTTTAGCTTCCTTTCATGACATCTACCTAGCTAGATATTCCAAAAGAATTCTTTATATCATTACACATACTTTACCTAGTTCATCAAGTCGTAGTATTATCCAAATGATTATGACTTATGAATACTTTCTAAAATTCTTCTCGAAATGTTGGGTTTTTAATATCTCAGAACCTTTAATAAATTCATAGTCTCTTCTTTTTCTCTTTCTTATCCATAAAATAACTTTTAACCTTATAATTGAGTATGTGGCTTATGAAGAAATTTATTTATACTGCCTCCAATTGCACCACAAAACATAACACTAGTCCTTAATGAATTATTGTCAAGACAATTTCATTCCTGGGCTTAAACATATACATAGCTTTATTTCTAAACTGTCATAACTCTACATAGTTTCATCAACCTTTAAGATCTCTAAACTGAAGTATATGTACTTTGTCATTTCTAACATAATTTCCATGAGATTAACTAGTGCCAAGTGACCTCATAATTTACTCTATTTTATTTTTCTCCTTTTGTAGTGTCGTACCTGATAATCCTCTTATAATAACTTCTAACGAGTCACTGACCTAGCATTAGAAAATAACTGGTGCATTTAAGCTAAACAAATATTTTAATGCACAACTATCATAAAATATGTACTTGATAACACGTACCTGGCAATGACGAGGAATCCGTTCATGGGCCATAGAGACAATCTAGACTTACATAGTAAGTCAGTCTACAGAACCCAAAACATGGGCTCTGATACCAACTGTAATGACCCGACTCCCTAGGACTTAAGTTAGGCCGTTACTGAAATATATGCATGCATGGAACTTAAAATGAAACTCTTTTATGGTGAAACAAATGCTAAGTAAATAAAGTCAAATAAAATATTTTCATTAAAACTAAATAAAAGTCAAATAACAGGGTACCTATAAATCATAATTAGAAATATAATGAGTCTAGAAAACTGTAAAAGTTTGGAAACGAATACTAATCAGTAAGTTTCAAACATGAAGACTGGAAGTGGAAAAACATTAAAGAAATCTAAACATCTTGAACGGAAGCATAAAACTGGTCCCAGTGGCTCGATCACGGATTCCGCTTGTCACTTGCCAGTGCGTCCCTACTCTTACCTGAAACATAAACATGAGAAAGGATGAGTATAAATATACTCAGTAAGTAACCTCACTACTGGGGTCAGGCTAGGCATCTATGTCCTCTAGATGTCTACCTCTAGTGGAACATATAAACTACTCTAGTCCTCATAGGACTCATACATGCATAAAAAACTTATTTCTATCCTACTGTAGTTAAGTATGTCCACTACCTCTAGTAAGTCCCGTATGACCCGCAACCTCTAGTGAATCCGGAAGGAAACACAATCTCTTACATACGCATGGTTATGCATATACCTCTTTTGTATACACATAACCCACTTAATGTGTACCTCTTTCGTACATATGGTTACGTATACACCTGTACCTCTTTCGTACATCTAGTTATGTATACACCTCTTTCGTATACACATAAACCATTGAATATGTAACTCTTTCATACACCTGGTTAAGTATACACCTCTTTCGTATGCATCTAACCTACTGAATATGTACTTTTTTTTTACATCTAGTTATGTATACACCTCTTTCGTATACATATAACCCACTGAGTATGTACCTCTTTCGTACACCCCAGATCCTCTCTATAAAGGTAGGGATGCGTACCTCTTTCGTACACACGATTAGGCATACACCTCTTTCGTATACACATAACCCACTAAGTATGTACCTCTTTCGTACACCCCAGTACCCTCTGGGTATGTATCACTTTCATACACACCGGCCCTAGTACATCTCTTTCATGTACTAGCACCTTTGGACGTGCATCACTTTCATGCAGTCACATAGTCTGGAAAGGCAAATAGATTGCATCTAACTTCATATTACATATAACATTCACCTAATCATGAATCCTCTAAAATCTCCTGATCAAGGTCAGGCTAGTTAACCTCAACATACGTAATTAATCTAGTATAAATGGATCCACTCTGGTACGTCACTTTCACGCACTGACTCATGTAACAATCAAACATTTGAAATTTCATAATACATCATATAACTTACGCACTTTCATAATAAATCACATCAATAAGCACATCAACAAAATGCTGCCAACTTTCACACTAACTTCTAAGACATTTCCGTAGTGTGTCGCTTAACTCATATATTAGGTCATGCCCAATCATTCTTTAATATTATTCATTAAAATTGTAAATCAGTGCTCATACATTAACTGTCTTTGAGTCATATTATACATGCTCAATATTTTTTTCTAAAACAGTCTATTAAATTTCAGAACAATCAACTTATCCCTGTAACTAGTCTTAACAATCCTCAACATCAACAGATCAAATACAACTATATGGAATTACATACCATCTCATTCTAGCATTCAAGTGTCTATGTGAACAAATAAATCTTCAGATCTCATACCAAAACATAACATTTGTCATATCTATACTATCAGTTCATCATGCTGTCATTCTCCATATACATTCATATCAGCTAGCATGACATCAATGCCTGCCCTGGACAGTTCCAGTAGAAAGATACTTACCTCTAATCGCAAACTCTAGAAACTAGAGCTCAACCTCTTCCTTGGCAATGGAACCTTGAATCACAAAAAAACATGCAAAACAACTTTAATCCTTGTTGGTTGTTGTTCGAAATTTGGAGCCAAGAAGAAGTGGGTAACTCAAATCTAAGTCCCCAAACATTATGGCCATTGAAGTGTATGTTGTTGCGTTAGAAGAACATTGTGGAGATCGGGGCATTGCCAATGTCATTGGAACGAGAAAAACGAACAGATGGGAGTGGGTTCGACCTTTTTATAAAAAAAAAAAAAAAAAAAACAATAATTAAATTAATAAGCAATAATTAAGTAATCAAATAATAGAGAGAAGAATATATATATATATTATATTATTAAATTTAATCCTTTCCGTTTTGTACTATTAAATTCCATTACATTTAATTTATTTCCGTTTTACTATTAAATTCCTTTACATTTAATTCCTTTCCGTTTTACTATTAAATTCCTTTCCGTTTCAAAAGAAAATTAATTCCTGCCATTAATTTTCAAATTGAATTTCGAATGGAATAATTTCACGCTAACAATTAAATTCCCGCACTTACACTTGAAGTCCAAAATTCCAAAAATGCCCTCCAACTAATAACAATTATTGAAATTCCAAATAATAAAGTTACTGAAATTACATTATTACTAAAAAAATATGTGGGATGTTAAATTCTTCCCTCCTCAAAGAACTTTCGTCCTCAAAAGTTCATTCTTGAAAAAAAACTCCGGGGGTGTTACATGACATGTAGTTAATGAATGTTGATTAATTTAATTAAAGAGTTCAATTAATTAATCTCGTATCATCATATAATACAACATTTATATTAGTCACTAATGAAAATCATATATATTCCATCATACAATAGAACATTTATATTAAGGTATGATGCATGGACATGCTTATTAATACATGTAACTATGTAATATAACATTTATATTAAATATGATGCATGTGCATGCTTAATATATCATGCAATCATATAATATAATATTATACTAAATATGATGCATGAATTTGTTTATCATAAGGTGAGGTTTAAAACTATATGGCATATTATGCAACATATAATTAATATAATTAAACATACATCTTAACCGGTAAACTAAGACAATTAAAGTCACATAGTTTCTCATTATCACAAAGTTTATTCTTATACTTGTGTTCATTTTTTCCTCAAACACCGCCTGGTCTCGTGAGTGTTTTAGAGAATTCGCCTTAAAATTTTCATAGAAACGTCCCTCCACACTCACATAGGTGATTTCTGAAAAAGGCAATAGGATGACTTGTCATTCGATATGCAGATGTTAAACAAAAAGCATTGACAACAACTGTAACAACAAAAATACCAATAACAAGTAAACAAGTAAAGGAGGCACACAACAATTGGTAACCCAATTCGGTGATAAGCACCTACGTCTGGGGGGCAGAGTGCCTAGGAAAGTTAATCCACTAATATTAAAGAGTTAAATAGTTTACAACGTAGTACTTATCTGTAATACACCAACTACTACAGTGGCTCACGTAGAGCTTAACTCACATGTCACCTAGGCTCCCCCTAGATGTGAGACTCCCTTTCAATTGAACTTAATCTCCCCCTAAATATGTTAATATTAACGTTTAACACTTCAACACCTGATAGTGTATGAGACTCCTCTCAACTTGATTATCTTCCTTTTGGATCAACGAACTCCCTTCACTGATAAATCTTAGATCCTTCTAAGATATAGAACATCTTCTCTAAATTTGACTCTTAGGCTCCCCCGAAGACTGAGAATCCATTCTCTGGCAGCAATGACTTAGGCTCCTTTTAAGACCGTGAAACTCTTCAAAGTGTTGCAGTCAATAGATGAAGAACATGCACAGTAGAATAGTGAACAAACAAGCAAGAACATGATGTAAAATAGTTTGGTCGAAGTATATAAAATGTCTTGCTCAATTAAACAAACGTGCCAGCCTTAAAAGGTATGCAAAACTCACTTTAAATAATTGAATTCAATCACGGAAACAAGTTCTTATTTGGAATAAAAAGTGGTGCTTCAGAAAGGAACAAATCAGACTAAATATCATAGACGAATATTTCTAGATAAGGAAAATATTTTGATGTCACAACTGGATGTTAAGACTTTATTTGAGATATTTGCAGAACCACTCCCTTAGAGAAAATTATAAAGCCAACTAACCAAATCTCCAACAATCTCCCTCTTCGGCTTATAAATTTTTTTTTTATAGAGGCAGAACACAAAACAAACTATTATTCAACAATAAGCACAGATGTCTGTAAGAAAGTCTAGACAAAAATACTAACAACAATAGTACAACACAAAACAAGCCAAAACATATCAAATCCAGAAAACCACCAATTTAGAACCATAAAATCCAGACAACAATCAATTTAGAACTATAGCCAACCACAAAAACGAACCACAAACCACTCCCCCCTTCTGGCTATAAAAAACACAAAAGCATCAACTCCGTGGTTGAGCACTCGCATCTCTAGGTAAAGTAGATCGTATGATCAGTAACACCTCATCCACTTTAGCCTTTCTCTGCTAAAGCTAGCATGCTAAAGACTCAAGATAACGAGATTCCATGGAAAACAATTGAAGAATACAACCATCAAATGAAGAAGCTATTAAATCTCCACTTGAGCCATGAAAATGATAAGTGGGCATGGTAGTATCCAAATCAGGAACATGGTGACCATGTAGAAGTTTAAGATTAATGGAGAAGAGACTTGAAGATAGGCCAACAACATCGAAAGTGGTGAGAAGATCAAGCTTCTGAGACAATGAGATACCACAGATAAGGCGAGGAAAACAAATAGACAATTTCAGAGCTATGGACCCTATGTGATGTTTAATCTGACTTATTACAAACATACCATAATTGAACTGTGATCTATTCCAAATCTGATACATCAAAGTAGCAAGAGCAATGGACAAACTAAATATATACGAAGAAGGACACGAATTATAAATTCTAATCCTATCCAAAAGGGAATATTTAACACTTATGGCGGTTGTAGACACCCTTACGTGGCCAAGTGGAATAAGCTCCTCCAGCCAACTCAAACACCAAATCTCTTAAAAAAGGACATTGTTCTCTCACATTTTTCAGGCACACTACAACAAAGAAATTGGTTGATCACAGCAACAGAGAAAACAAAAGCATGTCACCTAATGTGTACCCTCTGAAAATCTAGACTAGCTGATTCTACAAATTCTGAAGGAAGATTCTCAATGAATTCACGAACTAACTGAGGATAGTAGGGCCCCAAGTTCAAAACAGTTCTTTCAAGACCAGCAGTTTGAATCAATTCCATAAGTTCAACACATTGTTGAGTATGATCAAATAATTCTTTCTCATCTACAATATTTCATTTTACAACATACTTCCACAAGCTTGTACTCTCTTTAGTGTGAAAAGAGATGACATCTAAAGGCACAGAAGGGACACTAGACACAGATGGTTGTTTTCTTTTGGTCTGAGTTATGACCTTAGTGACCCGAATAGAACCTGTAGCTTCTTTGTTTGAGCTACCCTTGAAACCCCTATCTAAGGCTTCCTCAGAAGCAGATTGCTTAGAATCATGATCAGAGGACACAAAAGATGTATCAACATCATCATTACCATCTCTAGAAATACCAACACTATCAACAACCTTCTTAGATCGAAGAGCGACAATAGGGATATCATCTTCATCATTGGAATGAGTGGAGCAGGGAGAATACTCTAAACTTGGTCACTGAAATCAGTGTCAACTTCAAATTCACCAATATTTTTTACATTCTCAAGAGCCGCAAAGGTAAAAAATCAGCATTATTAGGATTTTGGTGAGGTATAGTGGAAAGACTCATATAAAGCCTTGACATTTTCTTTAACATTTTGAGCATCGTAACTAGGACCAGTGCCAATAATAGTTAAAACCAAAGGAATGCTTTGCGAATCAATAACATCGAGTAAAGAGGATGCAAAAACAATATTCTCAACTACAGACCTCAAAACAGTTTCATTAGAAGTATTTATACCTTCACCACTATAAGGGATTTTGTTTGGAATAATTTCAATACCAGCCACAATTAAATCAACCATTGTTAAGGACGATGAATTTACCTTTTTCTCTCTTTAGTTTTAGATGGCTAATTAGCTTCATAATGTTTTCTTTTTACTGAGGAAGGTGGAACTCCAACTTCCTTAATTTCAACTGGAAAACCCCATACACGAACACCATATTTGTTTGTAAATTGTGGTGGAACTTCATCAACAGCATACATCTTGCGCTTAGTTTTTTCTTTGTATCTTATCATTTCGCTGTCAGATGTGTGAGTCCCTTGGAGAGTACTCACCATTAGAGATGACTGAGTGAGATAATCAAGAACAAAAATGTTAAACAGAGGTAGTTGAGAGAGAAAGAAACCCACAATATAACAAGGAAACCTGTCATAATCTTACCTTCTGTAATTTGAATTCACACAAAAATCTGAAGTTAAAACCCAGTTAAACTTCCCTGAGTTGTCACCAACTATAATTAAGGAAGTTAATTGCATGATCTGCCTTATGGGCTTCCACAACTGATGGGCCAAGATTCTCACCTAAATGGCTCATGACTTTAATTTTTATGCCTTAAAAACACAAAGACCCAAGGCTGCCCTCAGAGCCTCAAAATAATCAGCATCAAGAACCATAGTAAAAATGTCATCAATTTAAGTTTTTATGTAAATGAGCTCTAACAAAATCTGTTTACTTTCAATAAGATCACGAATAAAATGGTGCCTGATGTCAATATGCTTAGTTGGACTATGTTGAACTGGGTTTTTGGATATATTAATCGCACTCATATTGTCATAGAAAAGAGTCATGACATCTTATGAGACATTATACTCCATCAACATCTACTTCATCTAAATCAATTGAGTACAACTACTCCCTGTTGCAATATATTCTGCTTTAACCGTAGACAAGAAAACATAATTTTGTTTCTTGTTAAACCATGAAATCAAGTTATTTCCTAAGAGAAGCAACCAAGATGTACTCTTTCTATCCTCTGAGCTATCTGCCCAATCACCATCACAGTAGCCAACTAGAGAGCTACTGGTAACAAGGGTATACAATAAGCCATAATCGCTAGTTCTATTTATGTATTTGATGATTATTTTTGCACTAAGTAAATGACCATTTTCAGGATATGATTAATATCTAGCACATACATCAATAGCGAAGGCAAAGTCATTGGCAGTCAAATAAAGCATCCCAATGATGCTCCTATAGAAAATCTCATCAACATTAGTTCCACCATAGTTTTTTGACATTTTTTATAGCAAAAAGGATGTTTGTGCCCCACCTTTCCACAACAATGACAACCCACCTTGGTCTAGTCAAGTGGTTATCTTTAAATACAATGTTGTTGGTAGATGTGCCTGTAAAGCCATAAGACTCTTGATCTTCAGATCTAACAAACTCAATCTTTTCCTTTTCTTTTAGTTTTGATGGATTATAATGTCGACTTCCTCTTTTAGAAAAGCCAAGCCTAGGTGTTATTATCAACAATTTTTTGTCCTGTCAGAATGTTTTTCAGAGACACAGTACCAGTGTTCAACGTTCTTACATTCTTGCAAACTGACTCCTTTTCAGCTTTAACTTGAGAGAGTTTACGCTTCAAATCTACAATAGTAGACACAAGTCTATTATTGTCAGGTATCAAATTTTCAATTCTTACCTTTCTACACATCAAGTGCTTTCTGATCATTTTACCATTTGAGAAAAAAAAAGTATGATAAGAATGATTTAAAGACTCAAGTTCTGCATTATCATGATCGGTTTTTGCATATACATCATATATAGAAATATCACATGATAAGGTGTCTGAAGAGATGTTACTAACAAGCGCTTTGGCATCATCCTTTGAGTCACTACTATCATCAGATTCAGTATCAGACAAAGTTAATACATAGCCTTTGGTCTATCTCTTCAGAAAAGTAGAACATTCAGCTTGTATATTATCGAATCTACCACACTCTCTACATTTGAAGTTATTTTCCATGTGAGAAAGTAGATTACTTGACTTGCCAGTTTCTTTTTTACCATTCTGAGATCTAAATTGATTGGGGGAAGTAGAGCCTTCAAAATTATTGTTACTGTAAGATCACCTCTTACCAAAATGTTTAAGCACATGATTAAATAGTTTTGAAAGCAATGCAACCAATTAAGCAAAAGAGTCTTCTGATTCTTTATCGTCATCAATCAACTCTTTTTTAACAGCTGATTGAAGAGAAATTCCCTTCTTTTTCTTTGCAATTTTTTCATCAAGGGACATTTCAAAAGTGAGTAAGAAGCCAAATAATTCATCTACTTTCAACTTTGTTATATCTTGAGCTTCCTCAATGGTAGTGACTGTCATGTCAAATCTCTTGGGTAGAGATCTAAGTACCTTCCGGACAAGTTTTTCTTCTGAAATCTTTTCTCTGAGAGCAAACAACTCATTTGCAATATCTAGCAAACGTTCATTGAATTCAACAACGGATTCTTTATTGTGAATTCTAAGATGCTTAAACTTCGATGTCACCAACTACAACCTGAACATCTTTACTTTAGACGTTCCCTTATGAGCAACAGATAAGATATCCCATGCCTCCTTAGTTGAGACATATGCATTAATTAATCTAAATATGTTGCAACCTACACCATTGAGTATGACATTCAAGGTACATAAATTTTTCAAAGAAGTTTCATCTTCATCTACAAGCCACTGAGCCTCTGGCTTCAAGATTTCCTTCCCATCATCAGTTTTGATGGTAGGATGTGTCAATCCGGATACAACAACCTTCCAAGTTTTGCTGTCAACTGACTTCAAAAGTTCAGTCATTCGAGCTTTGCAACATGAACAGTTTGTTCCATCAAGAATAGCTAGATGAGTGATAGAGACACCTTCCTTGATTCCATCCATGATCGAAGCACCTAAGATAAAGGTGACCTGCTTTGATACCAATTAAAAAAAGCAATAAGATGATTAATCACTCGATATGCAAATGTTAAACAACAACTGACAACAACTGTAACAACAAAAATACAAACAACAAGTAAACAAGTAAAGGCACACAACAGTTAGTAACCTAATTCGGTGATAAACACCTATGTCGGGCTTGGGGGTGTTGGGGTGAGGTGGGGGGGAGGGGAGGCAGAGTGCCCAGGGAAAGATAATCCCCTAATACTAAAGAGGTAAGTAGTTTACAACATAGTACTTATTTGTAATACACCAATTACTACAGTGGCTCATATAGAGCTTAACTCACACGTTACCTAGGCTCCCCCTAGATGTAAGACTCCCTCTTAACTAAACTTAAGCTCTCTCTAAGTATGTTAATATTAGCGTCTGACACTTGACACCCGACAGTGTGTGAGACTCCTCTCAACTTGATTGTCTTGCTATTGGATCAGAGAACTCCCTTCACTATCAAATCTTAGGTTCTTCCAAGATAGAGAACTTTTTCTCTAAAACTGAGTCTTAGGCTCCCTCTAATTCTGAGAATCCCTTCTCTGGAAGCAATGGGTTAGGCTCCCCCTAAGATCATGAAACTCTTTAATGTGTTGCACTCAATGGATAAATAATATGTACAGTGAAATAGTGAGCAAAGGAGCAAGAACACGATGCAGAATAGTTTTGCAGAAGTACAAAAAATGTCCTACTCAATTAAACAAATGCAGTATCCCTAAAAAGTATGCAAAACTCACTTTAAATAATCGAATCCAATCAAGGAAATAAGTTCTTATTTGGAATAAAAAGTTACACTTCAAAAAGGAACAAATCAGACTAAATATCACAAATGGATATTTCCATATAAGAAAAATATTCTGTAGGAAAATATTCTGATGTCACAACTGGATGTTAAGACTTTATTTGAGACATCTACAAAACCACTACCTTAGAGAAAATCATAAAACCAACAAACCAAATCTCCAACAATTCCTATAAAGGACATCGTAGATATAATTGTTGGCTAGTGATGTTAGTGACGTGTGATGGCTTAGTTGTTGTCCGAAACTTATAATATGTTCTGTAGGATGAGTTTGCTACAGTACATGATGGTCAAGATATTTTTCCTGGATTATTGGGTACCGAGGAACATAAGGGTTATGTAAGAGGCGTGGAACATGAGGGATGTGTGAGAAGAGTGGGTGATTTTATTTCCAAATCTTAATATTTCAAGGTTGCAAAAGGAAAGTCGAAAATGAGTCAAGAAACTCAAGGAGCATCTAAAGAAGAGAATGTTGAAAGTGTCAAAGTATCAAGAGATAAGACTCTGATAACTTGCAGAAATGCCAGTTATTATAAGCCTTTTATTTAGAATTATGAGAGCTAACAGATAGAAAACGCAGTGATAATACTTAGAATTTGTGAAAATTTGAGTTTTGCATCTATAAGCACCTAAAACCTCACTGACCCAATATTATGCGTTATTCCATGCCAAAGTGTCTATTTTTGTAGCTATCGAAGGAATCAAACGCATGCGTTTGTAATAAGCAATCACAGACAAACGCATGCGTTGAAGCCAGGCGACCGCAAAAGACGAACACAGACGGCAACCCTATGCGTCCAACGCATGGAAGCTGCAGTAATCGCATGCATCCAACGCATGGAGAATGCGGTGAATAAATAAAGATTGCGGCCACAGATTGACAGCCATAATAGAAGATCGTAAGATGGGTAGAACGCGTTGATAACTTCAGCTAAATTCAGCTCGGACGCATACCTTGGGAGTATTAATAAGATAAGGCGATGTGACAATGCCCATACTGCAACAAAGGCAGCAGTGAGCCAAACCTTCATCATTACAGCTGTCGGCATCAAAATTCTATAAATAGCCCTTGAAACCTTCATTTTGAGACATCCAAGCTTCTGCCTCAAGGCAGAAGTTTGCGATCATAGATGAGAGCTTGAAAAAGATTTCCAGTGAGAATTCTTCATCTCCACAACCCAGACCGAGTGATGATCGGAGCATTCGCTGGAGATAGAGCTCGAGAGAGACATCTCTACCATTCAACCATGGCACCACCGGCAACCTTGACGCAGAGTCCTTCATCTCCCTTCTAATCTCTGTATTATATNCATCTCTACCATTCAACCATGGCACCACCGGCAACCTTGACGCAGAGTCCTTCATCTCCCTTCTAATCTCTGTATTATATTACATTTTAGCTTGAGATGTTAAGATATTTTGTGATCAATGAAAATCTTAATTCCTTCATTACCGTCTTCTTCATCATCTTCATCTCTATCATAGTTTATCTTCAGCGTTTATTTATCAAAATCAATCGCATGCTTAATCGTGTAGCCTAGAGATAGGACGCATGTAGCAACCCGCCGAGAGGTGTGCGTTGTGCGAGTATAGTGAGTTAATCCTCTTTGCTTGGTGAAAGGCTGTGGCACGCCTGTCTATGGGATGCTGCATTGCTTATCTATAAGTTAAGTAGAGGCGGCTAACTGCCTGAGAAGGTAAGGGATGGAACGCACTAAGCAAGGTTTGATTGTTCCTAGAGATAGGCACAATCTTATGCTCAACGCAACCATGCACTATAAAGATATAATCAAGCGGCTGACCACCGAGAAGTGTGATGCTTTAGTACAACGAGCTGGGCTTAGTAGGGCAATTTAAGATAGTAAACATTACTATGCATTATTGGTTGTTGTGTCTCTACTTATTCTTATTGCAAGTCTTCTATTGCTCAATCTGTTTAGTTAGAAGAAGGAGTAGTGTGTAAAACATTTAAACATTCTTTACTTTATTTTTATTCTTATTCATCGCCTCAAACGTATCACTTCACAAATATTATTGAGTGACATGTCCCCGTGTTCGACCTCGGATTACCCAAGAAACTTGCGTTTATGTTATACTTGGCCAAGCGTAAGAAAACTTGTGATAGGAACGCGTGATCATTGCATGCTAAGATTAACGCATCATCATTGCGACACATAACCTCCGACGCATGGGAGCAAACGCATCAGTTATGTCTAATGCATGATTTCATGTTCAAACCCATCCGTCCTTAAATGATAAAAACAAAACAAAACAAAACTTGTCTCTAAATTATCCCAACAGACTCATAGCAAATAATCTCATTAACCTAGATTGTCTGTTAGAAGTGTCACACTATGTGTATCTGAAAAAGAAGATATTAGCAAAGTGGCTTAAAAAAATTGGAGGTAATTGTAGTTGTTGTGACCTTGAAATTTTAACCATAATGTGCTTAACTATGCATCACATTTATTCTTTTAAATTTGTTAAGGGAACACCATGCCACTTGGCTGTAGGATCTGTAGATAACATTGTTGCAATAGCCACAATATTTGATGATGACATTGAATGTCCAACTATTAAAGTATTGATAGACATTATCACGAGAGTAGATTTGACAATACCAATTATAATGAAGAGAAAAATAGAGACTTTAAATCAAGCCATGGGTGACTTTGTAACATGGCCTCAACAATTTGTAATTATGAATGAGGAGAAAAAAGTGTGTCTCGTTTTCACTCTATGAGTTTTTTAAATCAAGCAATGGGTGACTTTTGTTACTTTGAATATGTAACTTTTATTGTGGAAGGAGCATTTCATAGTTAAGAGTATTTATGTATTCCTCCAAATATACAGACACCAACGACCCCATAAAGCTTTTGAATAGATATGACATAAACAACAAAGACGTAGACATGATTCACATCAATTTAAATGAGCGCATATTTAGAAAGGATAAATTTGTTTATTTAGGTTGTGATGACCTAATGCATTATTTTGGGATGATTAAAATTGGTTACATGTGTGTACTCACATTCATCGTATAAGTATATAACATCTATTACTCATTTTGATTCATAATCTTTATGTATTTTTTTTTTATGTTTTAATAATAACTTTTGTTTTATTTAAGTATCTTTAGGATGAATGTGACCATGAGATAACCTTTATATATATATATATATATATATTTGACCAAACAAAAATATAATCTCATGTAAAGTCTCCAAATCCCGATCTAGAAATTTATCCAACCAATTAGAAATGGCTAATTTGGGACAATTAGTTCTCATTCCATATAACATAGGGTAAGTAAATTACAATTTCTTTAGTTATTTTTAATTTGCATTCAATGCATACTAATATTAGAATATTGCTTACTATTGTTATGTTTAGATATTGATTGTAATCAATCTTCGAGAAAACTGTGTTATGTTTTGAACTCTCTTCGAAGCAAGATCCGAGAAGACATGCATGAAGTTATAAATGTGTAAGTGTATTGAATTTTCTTAGTTATTAATTCAAGTATTTATGTTATTTTAATGTTTTAAACTATTTAGAGGATTGAAAACATGGCAAGCTAAATATGATCTCCAACACTATCAGTCTAATCCAAAATAGAAACCATAAAAGTAAATTGCATTGATACTTAACAAATTATTTTCATTGAAACATAATAATAACTTGTTTTCAATTTCTTTATATGCAGTGCGCCCATCAATTAGATTTTATAAAGTGCGGATACTATGTCCAAAAATTTATGTGCAAAATAGTGCATAAGTCTAGTATTCCCATTACTAGCCTTGTACATAAATTATTTACTTTTTATAATAAATTATCTAAACTTATGTTGTGTTTTTCTTTCTTTCTCTTCGTAGTTCAATAAAAAAAAATGCATATAAACAAGAAGAGGTCGATGAAATTAGAACACAATGGGCAAGTTTTATTGGACGATTTGTGTAAGGCTTAACTTATGGTTTTTTTTTTTTTTTATCTCAATAGAATGTAAATACTAGTTTATCAATATACTGGAAGTTAATTTATATATTGATTGTATTTTATGAAGGAAAAGTGGTTGTCCATACATATACGAGTGCTTGGTATTTTTGATTGTAGGTTTTTGGGGACGGGCGGTCCCATATATGATATAGAAGTGTTGGATGATGTGCTTGACATGTTTTGAGTAGAATAGGCAAGTTTTTTTGGAAGAACTATGTATGGTTTATTTGTTTATGTATATTTGGTAAGTATATATAGAATGTATCAGAAGTACTAATTGTTCTTTGTGGATGGACGAATTATTATCTATATCACAGAAGTGCTTGGTATTTCTTATTGTAGTTTTTGGAGGGGCGGACGGTCCTACATGTGATATAGAAGTGTTGGATGGTGTGTACTTGATTGTAGTTTTACACAAACCTTAGTTATTGCATAATGTATATAAGCAAGAATTTTGAGTAGAATAGGCAAGTTTTGTTGGAAGATTCGTGTACGGTTTCTTTGTTTATGGGTATTTGGTGTAAGTACTCATAGAATAGAAGTAATAATTATTGTTTGTGGATGGTCAAATGATTATCAATATTATAGAAGTGCTTGGTATTTTTTTATTGTAGTTTTTGGAGAGGTTAGGGGTCCTAGAAGTATTGGATATGATGTTTTTAATTGTAGTTCTATAGAAATGTGTTGTTATTGTATTTTAGGTCTTTGTATTTAGTTTTGTGTTAGGGTGTATAGTTGTATCTATTGTTATATTTTAGGTTGGGTTTTGTGCATTTATCGGTGGAAGAAAAATATTGTTGAATTAACATACATAACAACAAACATGCATTATAGTAGGCACGCATTACCGCAAATAAATTTTTTTATATCTATAATAAAATGTGATGACGGCCATTTTTTGACACCAAAATGGGACACTTACTGGCATTTTTTAAATTCTCTTACCAACATTAAAAATAAATTGGATATTTTAAAACATGGTGCATTAAAAAACATATGGGATGGATCACCTTTCATATCAGACAACTACTGACAAAAAGCAGGTCAAAATCTAATGTTGAAGATGATGTTCAATGTTGGTTAGAAACCAACATTGAAGACAATATTAAATATCAATTAGAAACTGATATTGAAGATAACTAGCATCGAAATCTCAGTCATCTATAATGTTGATTTAATACCGACATTGAAGACTTTTTATAGCATGATCTTCCATGTCAGTTTTTAACCAACATTTATACCCCTATAATATCAATTTTATACCGACATTATATCCCAGTTTTGTACTAGTGTAACAACAATAAGCAACGATCTTCTTAAGACTGATCTCTTGAAGTGGTTAATGAAGTATATATATTATATCAATTGAGAGTTTTATTATCTTTGAGGAGAGCAAAGTACATAATATGTACAAAGATAATGTAACTCATCGATATATTTTATTCTACTTGGAACTCATTTTATACCCTTTAAATATATAAATCCATTTCAAATTCTTTTTAGATTTAGGAATTTTTGTCTTTCATATTCCTTCTAGATGTGAGACAATAGATTTAAGACATCTAAATAATATATTTCTTATCTATCAATATCAAATATTTTGGTATTCTTTTTCAATGAGAAAAAAAGTTGATTCAAAATTAAAACGTAGATAAAATGGTATTGAAATTACCACTTTGAACAACACATTAAGTTAGAACTTTATCATTTCATTTTTGGTTGGTATGTAACTTTTAGGATGGTAAGCATTCAAATCATTTTACTTTCATCACACGACACTCCCACGTTTTAATGCTTCCTCTTAAAAGTGTTGTTTTATCTTTTGTAAATATTTATAATTTTTTCTGTTAAAATATTGTTTTTTTCTTTTAGAATCGTTTTGGTTTATGTAATTTCAAATCGTCCCTACTCTCAGTAACTCTTAAAAGTCTTTGCACATAGTTTGTTTTTAATATTTTTTAAATATTTAGTCTATGTTAACCTTCTCTTTATAAATTATGAAAATATATTCACGTAATACTTTTTCTATAGACTATAATTTGAACAAAAATTAATTTTTATATTTATTGAAAGTATAGTAATTAGTTTTAAGATTTTCCAAAATACAAGGATTAAAATTGAACAATTAAGAATATATAGGTTAAAATAGAATGGGACCAATATTTATGGCTAAAAATGATATTTTAATCATCATCCTTTATTTCAATATTTGCAGAGATAAAATTGGACCGTCAACATTTGAAATAATCATTTGTGTTTTTTTAGAACGGAAGCCTTGTTTGATAACATTGTTTTTTTAGTTTTCTGTTTGAATTTATATGCTAAATTTTGAAAAAAAAAAAAAAAAAAACTTTATGAAAAAGTAATTTCTTTTTATTTTCGAAACTTAATTTAATTTTTAAAAATATAAATAAAAAGTAAATTATCAAACATGAAAACTTTTCAAAAACAAAAATCTAAAAATCAAATAGTTACATAACATATGTAAATTATGTTCACATGGGCTTCCCAATGCTTTTAATCGTCTCTATATATGGTAATAATCATTGAGAGAGATTTTCTTTGGTCAAAGTTATTATGTGACCCTATATTTAACCCCATCATCTTCTTCTTTCTTTATTTTTCTCAAACATTTAATCTTCTTTTAACACAAATATATATATATATATATATATATATATATATATCTTTCAGTTTTTAGATATGAGAAAAAAGTGAAAAAAAATCAGAAACAAAAAAACAAAAAATAAAAAACAAAAGTCTCCCTGAATATATTTTATTAAGAAATATTTGGTTGCAGTTTCTTTTGTACAACTTATTCAAATGTTCAATCACAAGTTATCATGTGATAATTTTTTTTATTTTTTAAGAAAATATATTTAAAAAAATATTTTTTTTGTGATCAAAGGAAATATATAAAGTTGTAGGAAACTTTTCTTTTTCTAAAAAATATATTTTTTTTCGAAAGAAACCACTCTTCATGCAATATATCATGGAATTATAATTGCAAATTATTTTGCAAGCAATTTTGTAGGATTGATGGAATTGATCCAATTGAAAATTTGCTAACAAAATCTTTTTAATATAAAAATATTATACACTTTTTCTCAGAACATGAGATAATATTCTTCAAATAAATTTAACACAAACTTTAGATTAAAAAAAAAAAACAGAAACAAAATCAACAACAATACCCTAAAACAAAGCAACACAATCCAACATCAATTTATAATACACAAAAATAAAACCAATATCAAAGACAATAGATGAAACTTCTCCAAGAAAACAGCCAAGCAAATTAGGTCAAGAATTTATCCACACCAACATTATTCCGACGACCACCGCAGCTCTGGTGGAGAAGACCGACGACATCCCGGCGAGAGGCACAGCGGAGGAGTTGTCATCGGCTGAATTCTTGGGGCTCTCAGAAATGGCTTTGGCCTTCTTCTTGGACTTCTCCGGCGCAGGAGCTGGGGGTGGGGGGCGAGGCTGGAAGACGCCGATTGGCTTGAGGACGGAGTCGATCTGATAGACCGCGAGCTGGTTGTCGGTGTAGACAGTGCCGGAGATGGAAGTGTTGACGAGGCCCGAGGAGACGTTGACGGAGTTGCCGGAGGTGGTGACATTGAGAGGGAACTCATAGGCGTCGCCGGCCTGAGTTCTCACCGGATTGCTGATAGTTTGGAAGTTTGACAGAGACAAGAAAGTAGGGATCATGTGGAATTGGAGAAGCTCTACTTTTTCTTGGTCATTGAGGGAGTTGAGTGTGCCTGTTTTGTATTAATGGAACATACAAATATTTTTAAGCTTTACAAAACTCTAAATTCTCTAAATTAGTTCTTAACTACATTACATCAACTAATAATTATCTATAACAAATATCGATGAGAGTTAAATTTCGGTTAAAAAAAAACATGTTTGGTTGGTAGATCTTTTAGGGGTAATAATTAAGTGAATAACAACTTTTTTTACAGAATTGCAAATATAGCAAAAACTAATAATTTTAGACTCTATCACTGATAGACTTCTATTAGTGATCGACTATATCGCTGGGTAGACTTCTATTAGAAATATGGTTTATCGTCAATAGATTTTGCGAGTTGAAATTAAATTTCGTTGAACTTTAGTTGGTAATGATTTAGTTCATATAATTTGTAACATTTTAATCCCTGTAACTTAATAAATAATGATTTTAGTCCATATATAAATTGTTAAATTTCGTTGAACTTTAGTTGGTAATGATTAGTTCATATAATTTGTAACATTTTAATCCTGTAACTTAATAAATAATGATTTTAGTCCATATATAAATCTAACAATTTAGTCCTATAATAAAAAAATATTAGTATGATTTAATAAAATATCGTACAATGTGTAGTGAAACTAACTGAGCAATCAATCAAATTTATTTATAAACTATAAACACCAAATCGGTTAATTTTATATTAAAAATTAATACTTCATTTTGATGAAATTTTCACGATATGGGCTAAATCATTCCATTATAAAGTATCGCACGGGACTAATCATTATTCATTCAAATCAAGAGACTAAATTATTACCAAATTAAAAAATATTTTTCTAGATCTTTCTTACTCTATTTTTAATAAAATTTGACAAAAAATACGGCATAAATAGACATATTGTTGTGGTTGCCCTATAATTAATGGAGATCAATGTATCATGTTGTAATGTGCTTTTCAATAAGTTTAGAAATACTTTTGTAACATCTAAAAGACTCTCCTCTCAAAAGCAATATTTGAATAAGGATAAAAGATTTTTTTTTTTTTTTTTTTTTTTAGTGCCTTGACAAAAAGTAATTAAATATTTTTAAGTGTAAAATAATATTAAAAAAAATAATTAAAGTGTATTTTGGGTTGCACACCATTTTTTTTAATGACACACTCAAGTTTGCCACACCACCAACTATTCTTTTATTCTTTTCCAACATTTTTGAGTTTTTCCTATTGTATGGTTGAAGTGTGCTGTGCTACAAAACAACTCCTTAGAGTTTGTTCAATTTTAGTCCAATATATGAAAATATCTTCAAAATTTATAATGAAAATACCTGGTAGATTAAAAAAAGTTTTTGAAAAAAAATATAACAATAAACAATAAATATTAGACATTTAAGAATAAAGACAGTAAGATCGAACAAATTCGATATTAAAGAATGATAATGAAATGACGATAAATATTCTTAAATATTGGGAAAAAAATGAAATATATAAAAAAGATGGTACCAGATTGAAGGTTGGAGAAAGCATTATCAGTTGGAGCAAAAATGGTGAGTTCAGAATTGGAGTCATTGAGCTGAGTGTCGATTTGGTTCGCAACTTGAGTGCTCTTCAAAAGCCTTATTAGAATATTAAATTGGCCACCCTTTTCCAATATTTTTGTGATATTCATCGGCGGCGGCGGCCCCGGGGCTTCCGCCGGCGACTGCCCATAGCTGCAGCCGAGAAAGAGGAAGCTAACCAATATTACGAGAGAGAAGAGGCTATTCGCCATCCTTTTCTCTCTCTCGATCTAAAAAAAATGAGAACAATATTAATTAATAATAATAATGATAATGGCAAACTCCAAAGCTTAAAAAAGAACAATTTCTTTTTTTTTTTTTTTTTTGAAGATTATTTTGGTATGTGGGGGTGAAGAGGAAGAGCCAAAGGGGGGTTTTATGCAAAGATGAGACTGAAAAAGGTTGGAAAAGTTAGGTTGTTTACATCATTTTTTTTTCTAAGAGGGTGAGTGTGTTGGATGTAGTTGTGGAGTATTATGTTTTATGAAAATAATTTTTTTTTTCTTTTTTAAATCCTATTTTTGTCACTTAATTTTCAAATAGAATGTTTATTTGATTTCAAAACTCTTAAAATATTTGTTTTAGTACCTAACTTTTAAAGAAATAATTTGATATTTGTTTTTATTTTAGTTTTAACTAATTAAAGATCTAGCCTCAAGTATGTATATTAGTGTGTCAATAGGAGAATAATTTCATGTAAAATAAATTCAAAATGAAAATGGGGTACAATGGATTTATGGTAGAAAAGCGGCATATTTAGCAATAATCAAAATGATTGTTTTCAAAGGTTGAAAGACTAAAAATAGAAATTTTAAAAGTTCAATGCCCTAAAGAGAAAATTTTGAAAGTTAGATCAAATCAAACATTTTGAAAGTCGTTTAACGATCAAAATATAATATTAATATGAAGGTCGTGAAACTACACTGAGATTTAACCTTCTTTTGTTTTTTACTTCACTTAATTATAGAAGATATCCCTAACATATTTAGATGAATTTGAAAATGTTTATTTTATTCCACTTTTAAAATGACCTTAAGGTTGTATTTAGAATACATTTTCAAGGGACCTTTAATATTAATATTTTTGTTTTCAAAACTTATCAGAGAAATATTGTTGTTTTGAAACTTATTAGAGAAATATTGTTGTTTTGGGAGTTCGAGGCTAGAAGTCGAGGGTTCGACTAATGTAGAGGTCGAACGTTGAGAACTCAACAAACTAAGAAAAACTTGCAAACAATATGTAAATTAGGGTTGTCGAGGGTTGAAGTTTCAACATACATAAGTCGAAACTTCAACTCTCGACAAGGAAAAGGAAATCTCGCTAGTTTTGACATATATAAGTCGAAAATTCAACCCTCGACAAGGAAGATAAGTGGGTGAAGCAGATTGTAAGAGAGAGCGAGATTGTAAGAGAGAGCGGATTGAAAGTGAGATTGTAGGAGAGAGCGAGATTTTAGGAGAGAGCGAGATTGAAAGTGAGATTGTAGGAGAGAGCGAGATTGTAGGAGAGAGCGAGATTGAAAGTGAGATTGTAGGAGAGAGCGAGATTGAAAGTGNATTGAAAGTGAGATTGTAGGAGAGAGCGAGATTGAAAGTGAGATTGTAGGAGAGAGCGAGACTGTAGGAGAGAGCGAGATTGAGAGAGCGAGATTGTAGGATGGGACAATCTCCAACGTCTATGGAATGTATGCATCTCGCTCTCTCCTACAATCTCGCTCTCTCTCACAATCTCGCTTTCAATCTCGCTCTCTCTTACAATCTCACTCAGAATCTCGCTCTCTCTTACAATTCAAAATTCTATTATTGCTGTTATTTTTTCATTCATGATTACTAGCTTTTTTTCTCATTAGTCATGTGTGTATATATATATTTCTATGGAAAGTAAATAAATTTATCGTATATTCAATTTTTTTTATTATAAAGTTGTACATTATTGTTTTAATTAACTTGTACATTATTCTTTTAATTAACTTGTACATTATTCTTCTAATTAACTTGTACATTATTTTTTTAATTAAGTTGTACATTATTCTTTTAGTTAAGTTGTACATTATTCTTCTAATTAAGTTGTACATTATTCTTCTAATTGAGAAACAAATATTTTTTTTAATTGAGAAATAAATATTTTTTTTTTTTCAGATCATGGCTTTAAACCCAGGACCTGTTGATCCTGATGTTTTGTTTTGTACGACCAGTCCATTCATTGATCATCTGTTGTATGGCGAGATCGTACTACTAGAGAAATATCTTGCAGGTGTCGAGAGGCAGTTCTTCAGTGCACTATCTCGTTCCACCCTCGAATACTACCGCTACTGCGCACATCTGGATTCTATGGGATTGCCATATTAGGATTTATTTAGTTGAACTAGTATCTGATCACAGTGTTGGTCGAGAGATGGAGGCCCGAAACGCATACATTCTATATGTCTGTTGGAGAGTACACTATCACTCTACAAGACATAGAAGTGTTGTTGGGGTTACCTGTTGACGGTGAGCCGGTAACCGGAGTGATGTACGATGACTGGTTAGAAGTTTGTCAACTATATCTCGGTGCGACCCCACCTGCCAACAAGATTAAAGGATCAAGGTTAAGTTTAATATGGTTAGGAACACAATTTCGTGAGCTCACAGATGATGTAGACGAGGAAACCGTCATAAGATATGCGCAAGCATATATACTACAAATGATGGGTGGAAGTCTGTTTTCAGATAAATCAAGTCATTTTGTTCACTTAATGTTCGTGCCACTGTTAGCTAACCTCCATGATGCGGGGCGGTATTCGTGGGGTGGAGCATGCTTGGCATGGTTGTATAGACAACTATGCAAAGCAACAAGACCTGAGGTTCGAGAGATAGCTGGGCCTCTCATACTTTTGCAACTATGGGCTTGGGAGCGATTTCCAACAATAGTTCCACAGCTACAACATGTTAATGACGCTCAGTTAGTTGGACGAGCCTACGGTTCTTGGTATGTTGTTTTAATTCAATTTAATTTTTATATCACTGGTCTAGTTAATTTAAATTCTAAATTATCAATTTAAAAATTTAGGTGGAGAGACAAATTTCGTGTGACTAGGACAACCACACATGTAGTCAGACAGTATAGATACATGTTTGATCTGCTTCTACCTGAACAGGTACATTATACTAAACCTAATTGATTATTTTATACACATTTTTATTGTATTTGTCTTTAATATTCTCTAATATAATATTTTGTGTTTCAGGTTATTTGGGAGCCGTACAAAATTATTATGCATATTTTGCCTAATTTTTGTACGAATGGTCAAAACATATGGCGGACGATGAGTCCTCTCATATGTTTTCACATTGGTGAGTGGCATCTTTTTGACAGGTGATGAGACAATTCGATTTTCAGCAGAATGTCTCATCACTTTGTAATACTGAACCCGTACTGCATGATATTGACCTAAGGTTTGGAGATTGGTCCAAAAAAGTTGCACATTTGGTAGTGCGATGGCACTATCGTGTAAGGTTTATTACAGTGGGGGTTTCTCTTGAATTGACACAGATGTCACTCCAGAATATATTCATTGGTATAATAATATCACAAGGCGTTACGTCACTCGTCCGAGAGCAGTTGTGGTCATCTGGTAAATGAATATTATCTAATTATTTTTATTTAAATTTATTTAAATATTGTCTAATTGTTTTATAATTCACAGAGATCGAACAACCGTAGACTCCGTGAGGTTGCGAATGATCCGAAACAGGTTCTTGCTATATGTTGTAACAACCAAAGCTATATGGAGGAAATTCATTATATGTAAGATATACCTATTGTTCCTCCACCAGCTCCTAGACGTAGAGGATCTGTTCGAGAAGAGGATGAGTTTGATGAGGTTGCACATAATGTGGAAGAGTTGCCCCCTATGATGCAGACGCAGAGTCAAACTGATTATGTTAGTC